>NW_015090828.1:4612053-4766787 GCF_001431845.1 Calidris pugnax | reverse complement strand
CCTGCCCGTCGCCTCGCCTCGCCTCGCCTCTCCGCTCCTCTCCTTTCCCCGCGCCCGGGGTTCACGCAGCCCGGCCGCCCCGGGGGTGAGGAGGGGCGAACCCCGCCGGGTGCCGACCCCGGGAGCAGCCGGGCTGGGCTGCACCCACGGGGCACGGCCCCCGCACCGCGGCCCGTTGCGTTTGGCGGTGCGGGTTGGGCCTGAGGGGAGGCGGGCCAGCGCCGGAACCCAACGGCCCGCCGTTACCGACTCCCCTTCCCCGGGCGCACGGCGCATCCGTCAGACTGAACCGCCAGGGAAGGGCCGCGCGTGTTGGCTCTGATCCTGCAGTTATGCCAGAGTCTGACGGAGGAGAGATGAGCCGTTGTGAGGTTGACAGAACAAGAAAAGGCGGCAGAAGGTGGGACAGGGTACAGGAGTGATGGTTCCGGGCTGCCTGCCCTGCTCGCTTCCCTCCTGCTCCTCTGTGGGAAGCAGAAATAACCCGCAGCGTGTGCCGCTGCTACTCCTGCCAGCTTGTGTGAAGAGTAAGGTGATTTTTGGTTTTTTTTTGCAATCGGGGAGAAACAATTCCATCTCAGCAGTTTTCAGGAACAAGAATGGGGCCAAAAAAGGAGAAAATTTAAATAAAGAGTAGTAAGAGAAGAAATGCAAGCTTGTGCAGCCCTTCACCATGGGTGGGAGTGATAACTAGGGTCTCTTCTCACCACAGGGCCGGAAGGTGAACGAAGGAGCAGCTTCTGGGGCTGCTAGAGTGTAGCTCTTCCTCCAGGTTACAGACTGACTTTGGGATCGAGCTCATTGTACTCAAATGGGAACACTAGTCTCCAGATAAACTGGTTTCAGCCCATTTCCTGCCACTCATTACAATAAGCATTCCTGGCACCCCTCTGTTGTTTCACTTAACCGAAATTGGCAACATTTGGCCGTCAGTTTTGAGACACCAGAAACAGCTGCTTTGAGAAACACCAGCTCATTGCTCACTGGCCCCCAACAGGCTTAAGGCTGCAGTGTTTCTTGCTCAGCACCACATTCCAACAAGTCCACAGAGTCCCTAAAGTTCCCTTTTCCCATTTTGAGCCCCAAGACCACCCACTCTCCTCCCAATCCTCACTGATCCAACACAGTAGCAAGCTCCATGCACAGCCAGATGTTTGTCACTCAGACGTGGCTTTCCACTGGGTTTTGGGATTATTCTATTCTTTATCATGGCTTCTAGGGTTACTTCCTCAGTAACCTGAAGAAATGAGCTCTGGCATTACCTTTCACAAAGCCACTGCCAAGTGCTGCTGACTGGGAGAAAGGAACAGGTTCTAGGAGCCCTGACTCCTAGTACACCTTCAAAAATCAGTAGTGAAGCATGGGAGAAAGTGCAACGCTGAGCACCCTTCCCACACCGTCTACTCTTTGCCCCCTCCTTTCCTTGCTCATCTTCTGTTTTCCCCTCCTCCTTGTCTCTCTGCTGTGTTTTCACCACAAAGGGAAAATGTGTGCAGAGGGGTCAGGCAGAGGAGAAAGGGAATGAGTGGGAAGGAAACCTAAAGAAAATGGAAAGGAAGCGATAACAAACCGGGAGGGAGAGTGTGAGTCAATGGGGAGGTGGGAAGGGAGAGGAATATATGAATGAATGCATAGACAGAATGAGGACAAATGTAGAATCTGAGAGGGAAGAAATTAAAGTGGGTGAGACCGCATTCATCAGGTTTAATTTTGGCTCTGACAAGCATTAATTCCTTGCAGAGAAGCAAAACCTTTCTCCTTGATAGTGCAACTGTTCTTAGCACACAGTCATCTCCTACGTAAGGCTGGAAAATTTCTTTCTCTGAAGACAGTGTATTTAGTCTCTCAGCCTTATGTTCCACATTCATTCCTTTCCACAATGTGGCAGACACTCCAGCAGCTCACACAATCTTGTTACTTCTTTCCTACAACATTATATAAAGTCCATTTGAAGCAGACCCTTTTCTTGAATACTGAGAGAATTGCCATTGTATTCTCTCTGCCTCTATTTTGTACACCTTCCTCTCCTCTACTTCTTATTCTATGCAACTGAAATCAGGTTTTTAAGAACGGATGGATTTTGCATAGCTCTTTGAAAGCAGACGGCTTTGGGGGTGTTCCTATTCCTCCAAGGCCTCTCATTTCTCACCTGCCTTTTAGCAATAATCCCTGCCTGAGCTATATCTATTTATCTCCCCACAACATTACCCTTTTTTTTTTTTTTTTTTTAAGAAAAGACTGGTTACTCTACAAATACTGGCAGACTTCAGTGGAAGAGTAGAGCAGAGAAACCTTTTCAACAGCTCCGCTTTCCTGAAGCATGAAACGAGCTGGACCTGCCTGAGACAGCATTTTGCAGAGTCACACTTCAGATTTCATGCTTCCTTCAGCCAATCACTACTCCCATCACCTGGGCTAGGACTCAACATTTTTTAAAGCTCAAATTACTCCCAGATGTGATTCTGTGCAATCATTCTGCGGTGAATTTAGTCCTAGGTATTTTGGTCTCAAAGCACACGATACTCTGTCAGTGTTTTTCTTACCTGACAGAACTGTACTCTACCTGTCTTAACAAGGAATAGCATTGTCTGAGACACAGGTTACATTTGTGCTAAGGGATGACAAAGTCTTAGAGTCTAATCAGAAAGTTTGTTCTGTGACGGATTATCCCTGACAGTGTTTAGCAAAAAATGTCACATACCACAAATATGGGTCAACATTATGTAATGGGAAGTCTGCTAATGGCAGCACAACATTGGAGACAACAGTGTCATGTACTTAGAACTGCAAAAGCTTGCAAAGAACTTGCCACAACAGAAGCCTTTAGCACTTTCAACATTAAATAGAATATTACCAATTTCTATAGTTCAACACAAGTGGGTCTGTTGTTATTGCAACCTCACAGAAGGAGAGAGAAGCACAAAACATGTACCAGGAAACATGAGCTGTGACACACACCTCTTGCCCGGCAAGGTTCAACAATCCTGGCTCTCATGCCTTAGCCTGGCATTCACGGCTGCCCAGGTAGGTCACCAAGATCTTGCTGCAGGGCTACCACTCTACAGCAGACAGGCAGAGAGGCTGCCAGCCAGCTGGAGAGGTGCGTGGCTTCCTTCCCAAAAGCCATGACCTCATTCAAGCCGTAAAAGTGAGAGGAAAAGGTGCTGTGTGCTCCTCTTTTCCCCACAAACTAACCCACACACCATTCCCAAGTTCTGTCCCGCCTGTGCTGCACTCCATTTTGGGAAAACTACTTGGCAGCAGCAGCAGAGTACAGCACAGAGCTGTAAGGCAACCCTCTTCTTCTTCCTGTTTGAAAACACTTTTGTATTTCACAGTAGCAGGTTTTTATTTGCAAGCTGTAAAAGAAGTCTCCTTTCTCAGACTTCAGCAAGACTCAGAGTTCCAGCTCTCCCTTCCCACTTGGGAATAAAAAGGACTTGTGTTATTGCTCAGTGGACTGTGCAAGCAGAAGGCAGAAAGGCTACAGCCAGTTTTCAGGAAAGAAAAACAAGGGAAGAAAGAAAGAAAGACAGCCTTTCTTTTTTTTATTTTATTAATATGTCATTTTTGAGGAGGAAAGCAAAATATTAAAGGACAGACAAACGGAAGGGTCAAAACCAGTATCAAGCATTTTGTGTCAGTCCTAAAAGAAGCATTTAGCATTTACTAAGCTTAGCAACTGACTCCTGAAGTTTCATGGAAAAAAATGCTTTGCAATTTCACAGTCATTCTTTGTCTTTAGTGGACATGTCTGTTTTGAGTGTGCAAAAGCACATACTTGCAAAGGATTGTGTATAAGATATTTTTGAAATTACCATAGGACTGAAGGAAAATCCACACACTGGTGACAGAAAGACACACACAAAAAAGAGAAAGATTTAAGACCCTAAGTAAAAGCCATAACTATGTACAGTTAACGCGCGGTGCGACACAGCTTTCTTTTCTACACAGAGACAGACATTGATGTATGACAATTTAGAGCACTAGGCACAGTATCTCACTGGGAAACTCTTTGTTTTTTCTCAGCTAGCAAAGCAAGAGTCCCTCAAATGCTCAAACAAGGAGGATGATGGCACAGGCCCCCCCTTTTTTCCCCTAGAAAGATCCAAGGCAGAGCAGCAGTGCTTAGTCTTAGCTCTGGAGTGAATCTCTCTCCCTCTTTCTCCCATTCTCTGAAAAGGTAACAACCACAGCCAGGCACCCTGACACAAAGTCCAGCAGTGAGGCTGCACCTCTCTTGGAAAGGGCTCTGTCTGCTGTTCTCTGCTTTCATGTTGCTTGCGATGCTGGGAAGCCCTCACTATTTCTGGGAACTCTCCAGTGAGATGCATGCAGTAGTTCATACATCTCAAAATGTCTCTCCTTCCCTGTTAGGAAGACTTCATTCCACAAACTGCATTCAGGCTTTTCTTGCAAGGCCATAAAGTATACTTTAAAACGTCAAAGATACAATTCTGAGGTAATGCTATGCCAGAGGACGGACTCATAAATCTGTAGTTTTTTGTCTAGTAGGATGTGAAAATGGCTTCTGAATGGGGAAAAGCTAGTCTGCTACTCAGATAAAGCGACAAGCAGTCTGTGGAAAAGGGAACCAGGGGGATATGTGACAGAGATTCATTAAAGCACGACTAGCACAAACAGGGTAGCCAAAGTCTGTTTCCCAAGTTGGAAGGTGTAAAATGCAGTTTATAGCAGCCAGCTTCAAAACAAAGGAGGTGGTACTTCGTACAATTGGTGTTAGACTTGTGAGGCCAAAGTGTCAATGCTAAAAGTTTGCATTAGTTCAGGGAGAGGCTGGAAAGTGCATAGAAAAGAAATCTTTTAGAATTATTAAATCCACAAGTGATTCAGAATCCCTAATCTGAAAACTGTTAGAGTCTGGGGAAGAGTACTGAAGACTGTTATCAGTGCTTGTCCTGCTCTTCATCTTCTGTAAACATCCGTTTTCAGACACTGCTAGAGACTGTACTGGGCTGGGTGGGTCTTTGGTCTGGCCTGGTACCTAAGCCTTCATTCCTTACCACCTACCACTACACCATCCTCATTGATAATGAATACTTCAGTCCTCCAACTGTATCATCTGGGTGTGCAACTCCCAACCTACTCTGACCAACGTAAACAATTAAAAAGAAATGTTCCTCTCAGATAAACAGAAAGATGTCAAACAAATTATCATTTTATTAAAGCTAATTATGCTGCTCCTTTCCAAGTTTCAGTTTTCTGATCAGCTTTATAAAGCCTGAATAAACACTCAAGAAAGACAGATTCTTTCATAGGCAAAAATAATGTATTTGTAGTTTCATAAAATTTATTTGTTGCCTAATGGGCACAAAGTACTGTTAATGCTTAGCATTATAATCTATTAATTTGCTTTTAAGTTTAGCCTCACTTTATTAGATCTATAGTATCCCTAGAGAACAACTAGAACGTTCTGTATTTCCTCTCACCTCTGCACTGTTAATCATTCTTCCTACTTTAGTATCATTTTCACATTTAATTAGTGCTTTATGCTCCAGATATTGGACTGTATCTTGACCTTTAAAGGATACTACTGTCTGCTTCCCCTTGATGATACTCACTGCTATTCAGATTTACTTTCCATCGACAGTTCAGTGGCCAGCCTGTGATACCTCTAAGTGAATTTTAGCCCAAGCTGATGTGTTTTGATAAGTCCATCGAAATATTATGTAAAAGAGCACCAAATGCCTTTGTGAAGTCTTGATGCTATTCTGTACTCTACTAATCTTCTGGCTTTACCTTAAAAAGTGGAGGAAAAAATGTTCTAATTTGTCTGGCTTAGTTTACTGTAGTACACCTGTGTCATACCTGGGTCTCATTATACTATTCACCTCCATACGAATACATTTTCCCCTTCTGCTTTAATATTTAGACTATTTATTTCAATTTGGAGCCATGCCCATAAGACAATAGTTTCCATAGTTACTCTTAATTCAATTTTTAAAGACTTGTGACATGCTGACACTTGATTAATCTCCTGATAGTTTCTCAATTCTCTGTGGGTTTTTTTAGCAACTAGTTGTTCTATCGGTTCTATAAATACCCAAAGGGACACCTCAGATGCATTTGTTCTCAGTGATGATATTTTATTATGTATTTCTTAGTTGCTTTTTCCCAGCAGTTCACAATTATAACAATGATTTCCTAACCAAGCCATTATTCAAAGTTTAATCCCCTTTGCAATAAACTTCATGGCAAAAGTCCAATTATTTTTTGTGGGAATAGGAACTGGTCTCAACATTTATCTCCATATTACAAATTAATTACAAGTAATATTTTCTTGATCAAGTCATTTTGCATTATTGTGCCTTCAGGACTTACAACACAGTCTCTTCACATTATCTTTAACCTCTTGGCAACTGTTTCAGTGTATCCTCACGCTGTCTCTGTTTTTCTCATGTGCACTGAACTTGGAATATAAAAGCCTGTTTTGGTGGCCCTCCAGTTTTCTCTTTCTAGTGCAGTTCGTATTTTACTTTTACTTGCTTAAATAGCCCACAGTGACCCATTCTCTCTTCAGTGTTTCCCATTTTCACTGGAACAAGAAACATTTCTGCTAGCTTTCCATTACAGTATCTTCTAGAGTCTTTCCTACTGACTTATCCCTTTCCACAAAGGCTTTTCTTAAACGCCCTCAACTGTTCCTGCACATTAGATTTTCCTCATAATACTACATCCTTCTATTGGATGACGTCAACACTCTTCAAAGACAGCCAAGAAGGAGGTACAGTTCAGTAATACATAAAGTTAATAAAGAAAGTCTAAGTGACCAGGTCCTCAATAGCAACTAATGATCTAGTTTTCTTATAACTATAGAGCTTTAAGCTTTTTGTACAAGCACAGAAGTTACGCATTCTCGATTAAAGTTCCTGCCTGATGGCTTTTGTACCATCAAGATCTGGTATGACTGAGGTGACATGGAAAGACAGGAAAGAAACCATTGTCTTATCTCCCACTGCTACTGTGAACTACTAAGGAAACAGAAGGAAAATCACGTTAAATGAATGAGGAGGAACACCCAGACATTCCCTATCCCTGGCTCGGAGCCTGCATGTGTAGTGAGACCAGTCTTTAATTTCACTTGCTTGACTCAGTCACTTACTACAAGCTCTTATACTGTCTTTCAGATCTATGATTATTTAAACATCTGATCCACTATTAGAAGTTCACAAGGAAATACGTTAGAAACAGCAATTAGGAGCTGCATTCTACATGGTTTTGCTCTGGTAGGAATGTATGCCACTTAGCACCCATATACAGGCAAATTAGATAGAGGGAGTACACAGACAATAAAGTGACTGCTAGTTTATAGCACTGCTTCGTTAATAACATCCACAAGCATTTTAATTAAACCATGTTGTGCTCTGAATGATGTCCTATCACCATTACTTGTGTACTGAATATATGGCAGCCCTGCAGCGTGTCATTTATTGATATTATAGCAGCCCTTACAAATTTCCAGTTGCTGTATATATGCAGTGGCCCAGAATGCTTGAAGCCAGTAGAAGAATTGTATTCTGAGTCTTGAAAATCATATAACTGACTCCAAAATCTGTTAGTGACTGATTCATTGCTCCTGGTTCTTAAACCAGGCTGCACAGCAGGATAGTTGCAAAGGCCACCTTTAGCCTAAGGAGCTTATTTGCCTGAGGATCTTTCCACAGCAAGTGGGGAGTGCTAAAATCCTCAGCAGTGTCTCAATGGGAGCTGACTGTAGGTGCTCTGGGTTGTCCCAGAGGAAATGCTTTCTCTTGATTCTACAGGAAGCTGGAGGAGAAGAGCATCCTGAGGCTAAATCTAGTCTTTGTGAATGGCCCCTAAATTAATCTTATATGTCTTTGCAACAGCCGCCTTTGATATTCTGCAGTATATTCTAGAATGAGAAATGAGAACAGCAAACAAATACAGCTCTCTCCGAGGCTAACACTAGCCCCTCACCTCCTTGTCCAAAGTTCAGGGGGCTTAATCTACACTACACGCTCACAGGGACAGTGCTGGCTGCAAAGCAGAACAAATAGTCATTTATCCAGGAACAGCTGTTGCCTAAGGACAGGGGTTTGACAGTAGCTCCTGTGTGATGGAACGTGGGTCTGTTTGCAGACTTGTCCGATCACTGCTTATCTGTGACCTGCTGAACTTGCATCAAAAGCCCATCATCTGTAAATTCTTTTTCTCTGATTTCCTCTTTTTCTTCCATGCTGCTAACCTGATATCTTATATGATTTTTTTTAAATCAAATTTACAAGTTACTTCTCTATTTTTCCCTTTTAATACCAGTATTTTTCTTCGTAATTCTCTCTGTTCTTATTTTTCTCCACATTTAGTCTAACCTCATCTACTCCCATCTGTCTCAATGCCAGCTTCTGATTAATATGTCTTTACATAAATTCAATTTAGCCACTGACAGTACTGTTTTAGGTTTGAGCACATGACATCCACCTGGTCATTTCTGGGGCGGCGAGGGGAAATGAGGTAGAGAATAGCAAAAAAGCAAAAAATTGCATTCTGTGTTGAAGCAGTTGGTTTTATTTAGTGCAATTAAATTTTCTGGTGTCTTGTGCTTAGCATAGCTATTTACAGTAGCTGCCACTAGACAAGAAAGCTGTCTTCATGGATTTTATCAGTCTCATAACATGCTTGGAAATACGAATTTGTGCATATAAGTGACAGAAAAGTTTTACAATAGCAGATCCAGCAGAGCAAGAAAAGTAATGGTGGAAGGTGGAACTGTACAGAGTTTTGTACTTTAAATGCTAGCCATCTAGATTAGTCCTATTTTTTTGCGTGGGCAGCAGCTACACTGCTAGAGCTTTATTTCCTTAAAATTTTTAGAACAGTCACTACACTTTTAAATATATTTTATAGCTGTAGTTCCATTAAATTAATTTTGAGGTTGTACCAGCCTAATTATACACACATCTACAGTGATATAGCTAATGTCATACAAAAACTGACTATAAAACCCCCTTAATTTCTGTGTACCACTAAATAGCTCCTGCCAGAAATAAATTAGCCCTGGTATTAAAACAGTACTGAAACCTGTGTGTATTTTTGGAGTAGAGCCAAATGTTCTTTAGAGTGAAAACTCTAGAAAGTTATTACTATTAATGTAAACACATATGTGTTTACATTAATAAAATTTATTCAAGCAAAGTTATTCAGAAAAGGCAGATATGGCACAGAGTGAACCTAAGGAGAGATGGACAACTGAAATTCTTTAGCACGGATGAAGGACTATTGACACGTGCCTAATAGTACAATAGAAATGAGAGCCACTGGCACTAAATTGTATCCAAATCCCCCATTCTCTGCAGAGTCTGAGGCCTGAGCAAAAATGCTCTGTGACCACTTCTCTATCATCCACCCTGTGGTTTTGTTCTTTCTTGAAGTTGAGCAATATATCACTATAAACTAGGGGGAGCAAATGAGGTACAAATCAAGCTAAATCCAAGAGCTAATGAGATTAGCAGCTCTCCCATAGGCTATCTATAGCCCAACCACTAAGTCTTATGCCCTCAGGAGTTAATAACAGGGTTATTACAAAAAAACCAAAAATACACGACTGGTCTCTAACTGAATTGCAAGCAAACCTTCCTGCTTTCAGCACAGGAGCAGTGATGTCCGATAAAAAGTGACAGCAAATAATTCAGGGACAAAACACAGGAAGGTGCTCTGAGATGTTTTCAGGGCTTCTTCCCATGCTTAGGAAGGATAAAGGATGCTTACTGACAAATGAGACACACACTGGGAAGCCCAGCTGTGAAAGCAGAGGTTAGTTCCCCACTCCTCTCACCAGGTAGTTCAAAACCAGGTAGTTCTTAATTAAAAATGATCTAAAAGAAATACGCAGTGAGCATGATGGCTAACATGGGGAAAACCAAGCTATCTGGGTCTTGGCTTTATTTTAGTGCACAGTGCTTCAGCATTTGAAACTGTGCCATCTAGAACTCGTAAGAACAGTTGTTATCAGCGAGCATTATTAAATAGCAGACAGTTTGGGCCAAGATGCTCATTCCCAATGTGTGGCTGTTTGGGTGCAGAAGGGAAGTGTCTGGGAGGTGCCAGGAGTGTCAATACAGAAATAGGAGAAAGCAGTGGGATTAGACTACAGTTGGTTTGGGGTTTTCAGCACTCATTAAAATGACTGCCTGACAGCACTATCTAAATGGAAATATTATGCAAGCTTTATGCACACTGTGAATTCATCTCGGAGTAAAACCTCCTTCCTGTATCTTGCTGGGAAAAACACATTATGGACAAATGCGTTCAGACGGAAATAGATCATGCAACCAGTATTAGAGAAAATGTATGGTCTTATCCCTATTTTCTCATTTTGGATTTCTCCACCCTCTCCAGGGATGGTGGTCTGAACTCGTTATACCGTCAAACTCTCAGTGACCTCAACAGAAAATTGCTCATCTCAAAACACAGCTGAGCAGAGCAGCTAGCTGCCTCTCCTTCAGCCACTTGTTCCCAAACCAAGGTTACAATCCCATGTGCAGCTGCAAGGCAGGCAACTGAGACCGGGTTCAGTTCTCCAGCCTATTATGTGGTGGTTCCACAGGCTGGGGGAGCAAAAGCTTTGCTACAACAATGATCATGGGTATCTTCTTTCATTGCTTTTAAATTGTTTTCTCCTCTTCCTCCCCCTCAACTAGCCACGGAGTCTTATTACCGCTTGATCCATCTGAACCCTAAGGCAAAGTTTTCAGCACTGGGCACACTCCTGCCGAGAGAGTTTTGTATGAATTATAAAGTCAGGGCATTCAAATAGTACATCAATTCCTTTCCTGCAGGCTGTCTTCATGAACGCTTATTCATCTTGAAATGATGGTACGCTAAGAAATCACTTAAGCTCTTAAGCTTCCCTGATCTCATGTCACAACCTCAAGAACACCCAAAAGAGAGGAGGAGAATGCTCGGAAAAGCATAAAACCAAAAACTGTAGTCAGAAACATTTCTGTTGATGCAACTGCTGTTAAATAAAGAGATCACTCCCTGCATAGATAAAGCATAACAATATGTTCTGCTATATAGCTCATAACAAACTTTGATTCAGTCCAACATTTTTCTCACCAAAAAATTATTTCTGTGGTGTCTTATCTTGGGAAAGTAGAAAACAGCTAGAAAGCCTGCCTGCACGCAATATTCTAGAGACTGTAAAGGAGAAGAAGCAAATAGCAAAGAGATATCCAGCCCTCTTCTGTTGTGGCAGAACTGTTGGCTATTTCTGACACGTAGAATATCATTCTGGCAGAGGCATATCTGAAAAATTATTTTTTTCCTGTCATTCCATTTAGCAGTATTGGTAGCCTTTACAAAGCCCTCTTGTATTTCAAAGGCAACATTACCACATGAACGCTAGTTGTGCACTTACAAAAAGACTAAGCAACACAATTCTTAACAGCCTTAAATGATGTCTTCCAGGCCTGCCGGAGATCAGAGGAGTTTGCACAGGGGAGCAACTAAGTGCAAGTCACTTGTAATGTTCTACCTGCTAACTAAAGAGCAGAGAAACACTGGCAGGCTGGGCTGGAGCTGCAGGCAGACAACACTTGCTATGGCTTATTTCAGAAGTACAGCATTGCTTTCCTTTCTCTCATGCCCTCTGCCACACGCCAGCAAGCAAACAGGAGCACGGGAGCAGCTGACCACTTCTGATGCCAAGGCCCTGTATGCGGTGGACTGTAACAGCCTGTGCTCGCCAGCACTTCTCAAAGAAAAGGAGAAGGCAGTGTTCCTCTCCAGCCTTGTGTGAGGGTGGGGGAAGGAAAGGGAAAGGAAGCCACTCTCTGTACGCTTTATCCTCTCCTGGGAGCTAAGCAGAAGCAGCCAGATTTAGGAAAACGTATGAATATGAGACCATGGCAGGTTGTCCCCTTTCACACAACACAGCAATTGCAGGAGTGCTGTCAGAGCCGCAACGCCAGCTTTTGATGTTCTCGACGTAACATGGCTTGGAAAAGTGGGCAAGACAGAGGCACAGGGAGCTCCTTTGCACTCTGATGCTGTTTTGTCACTTTCCTGGGCACAGCGCTGCGGCTGGGACAGCCAAAAAAGCACACACATGGCAGAGGTGCTCTCAAAACCTCTTTGCCCTTCTCTTCCCCAAACTGCTTTCTCCTTCTCACACTCTTTGCTTACCAGTGGTTTCTGGGGGAAAAGAGAAAAAGGAAGAACAACATGGGGTAGACATAACTTGCCGTTTCCAGAGATGACACAGCACTGCTGCAGGCATCAGTGAGCACATGCTGGTCATGCTCCTCTCCACAAGGACACATCAGAGACACACAGAGAAACCGTAACTCCTAGGGGTGAGGAGACTTCAGCTTGACATGGACATCACCACTGAGTATCTGACGTGTACACCCCAACTGAGTACCCCCTCCCCATGCTGCCCTAGCTCTGGCTCTGCAGGATGGTGGAGAGAATGGACTCCCTACATTTCCATCATTCAGAGACAGTTTATCAATTTTTTGAGGACCTGTCCAGGTCAAGTTTGATTCTATTTTCAGAGCTGCATAATGACTGTTGATGACATCTGCCCACGATTGGCTGCAAGCATTGATGAGTACTGTAAACAACCGGTTTCCAAATGTACAGCCGCATGTCTCCTTTCTGCTCCAGGCAGCTGATAAAGATCCATTGATGGTAGTTGCTGTTTAATATGGTAAATGATTTTGGAGATTACAGTCTTCTCTTATGTAATCTCCTTACATAAGGACTGAGAAAGAAAACATGTAAAGAGCAGAATTTGAACAGCAAAACATCAGGGATCGGGAGCTCAGCACAGGTATTGCCATCTTGAAAGTCTTTTCTGAATATGGAAGCTAATAAAAAGCCAACAGAAATAAAATTCTCCCTCTTTCAAACGTACACAAGAAACTTAAATAAGAGTTACGGCTCACCACAGAATACCGTGTATCCCTGGCATTTAGCTAACCAGATGAATGAAATGGGAGGTAACTAAAAGGAAGGTAACTAAGCAAGTAAGTTTTAATCCTAAGTAAAACAAACCAACACTAAACAAAATGCTCCAAAAACTGCAGCCTAGAGTTTGCAAGTGGGTTGTTCCTGAGGTAGGTTCAGGTTGTGGAAAAACACGCTGTTCTCCCTAACCAGCTGCCATGTGGTGACACACGCTGTCTGGCATTTTTTGCATGCTGATTTATGAAACTGCTGTGCTACTCCGTTCAGTCTCCCCGTGTGCTGTGTCAGCAGCTCCTGCTTTAAGTGTACTGCTTGTTGCTCCAAAGGAAGAGTGCATTCATTCATTTTTGCTCATTCCTCATAATTCATGCTCCCAGTAGAGAAAGACAGAGGGAACGACTTAAAATGCTTAAAACCTTGATGGCAGAGAGAGGAGAATGTAAAACAAAAGATAAAGAAAAGGGAAAAGAAGCAAGAGTAGCAGAATGGATGAAAAATGCAGACTCCTTTGCCCTTTTCATTCATATTTATTACTGCCCGCTCTGTTCCTTTCTTTATCTTCCTTTGCTCCATCACGTGTCATACTGCAAGCTTTAAGAACATCATGCTCAGATAAAATGTTAAAGAGCCAACACATGCAAGACCTGAACATACCAGAGAGATTAACAATGTTCATGGGTGGAGGCTGTTTGCAGGAATGTGAGAACACCTCAACAAGTTTCATACCTACACACACACAAAAAAAAAAAAAAAGTCAGTCAGGAGAGAGTCGGTTTTTACTTTAGAGCATGAGGTATAGAAGGCTCACAGATTTACAAAACTCAGTAAGTGACAGAGGTTTTTCACTGCTTCAGGGTGAGATTTGTATAATTTCTTAAGAGACCTGAGATAATGCTGGAAAAAAAATTCCACCAGCATTTGCTCAAACTTTTTTATGAATTCAGTTCAGCTGTGTTCAGTTCCTTCTATGTTTGTCCTTCATATACATTCTAATGAACGAATTTGCTGGTGATGAGATTCACAGAAACTGAAATCATTATGCAAATTATTCAGTGAAGGATTTGGAATATGAATTAGTAAAGACTAGATTCTTAAAGACAGGTGCAACTAAGGAATTTTCACCTCTGCCCTGTCATTACATTAGTTCTAAACAAGGGGCTCATATCTGATGGTTTGTTTTTTTCCCAATAGCTGGAATTAGTTAACATTAAATTCTTTTTCATGCTGGACGTTACCAGCCTCTCAAATGGAAAACACAGCCTAAACTTTTTTTTTCTGTTTTCATTTTTGGCTTAAAATGCAAAACATTTTGATGTGCATTTCCTTGGCAGTAAGATCAAGGCCAAACTTGAGGGAAAAAAGGTTAAAGCTCCTAACACTGGCTCCTTTTACAACGAAATATCACAGGCAGAACAAATCCAAACATAGTATTTGCACCTGTCTTCTCTTAAGCCCTGCAGAATAGCTCTGAAATATAAGGTAGAAAGAATATCCAAAAAGAGGGAAAGTAGGGAGAAAAAAACCCAACAAAACAAACTACGGCAATATGTACAGCATGTTCTTTTCAGTCAGTTAAGAACATGAGACTTTGATATGTTTACTACTGAGTTAACTAAATGTGAGCAGAAGTGTTAGGACAGCAGCTGATGATGTTAGCCCTCCCAGAGATCTCTGGCTCTGTTGCTGGGTGCTGTGGTTGCACACACAGCTCTGCGAGTCTTCTGCTTTGCTGTCCTACACCCAGCGAGTGAATCCATTTACCTCTGTCTCTGGTGCTATATGTGTAACCGAGTTCATCCTACTTTAGACAGACTCCTTGAGACAGACCTGGAGAGCTGGTAACCCACAGCGTGCAGATACGTATTTGACTGAAATTTCTGAAACGTGCTCTTTGTGGAGCAGACGTTAATAGCAAAAAAAAAGAAATCAATGTTTTTAAACCATTTTGCTATCATCACACTGAGAAACACAGAGACATGGAGAATTTCAAGACGCTAACTTGCTGCTCTAAGATAGCTTTTCTATTAACAATTTTCTTTAAACTATCTCTGCAATTTTTATAACGTTCTCATGGTGCTGCTTCCATTTGCTGTGTTGTCTTACATCAGGAGCAGTAAGTTGGCTGTCTGGATCTCTTCATTCACTGTGACATTAGGTACTTAAGCCTAAGGCGCCAATGTCTTTCGAAAGGTTGCACAGGGTGGCAACGCTTTGGTTCTGAAGATTAAATGCATCCAGGCACTGAATTCTGAATTTCAGTTATTTCTTGACCTATGCTGACAATTTGCACTCTTTTTTTTCTCCACTCCTTCTAGAAGGGAGACATTTCACTTATCCAAATATTTCTTTTGGACGCAAATATAGCTTAGTTGCAAAAATAACTGAATGTATATGAACAGCAGACCTTATTTATAACTTCTCTGTTCCATATGTGATTGATTGCCTCCAGTAAGGATACTTTAATGTAGCTGAGCTATTTGTGTTGGAGGCAGTGGCTGCAGAGCAGTATCATTTGGCAGTCACCAGATAGCTGAGCTTTCTTAGTGCTCCCCTGTACGTGCCCTAGCAGACATTATTATTTTAAAAGTCACTAATAGTGCTTATTAGAATTCTGAAGTAAGGCTTTTCTTTGCTTCTGCAAACTTTTTGCTTTTCCTTCTGCACTGAAGTAATGGTTTTCATTCTCCCCCTCTCAACCCTTTTTTGCTGAGTTGCCTTTTAAATTCATTTACCTAACAATATGCAATATAATTTTTTTTTATTTATATATAACACCTATATTTTTGCAAAGTAAGAAACAGAGAGTAAGGAAAAGTTTAAGCATAAAATACCTCCAAGTCGCCTAAAACAGAAATTATTTTCTTTCTTCCCAAAGTGATAGCAAGAAGGAAGTTAACTGACTTCGACACAGGCGTTGAAACAGAAGAATCCAGCCGAATTAATCGCAGTGGAATGGCACAGAAGGATTTTTACAGGAAGACATTCTAAGATGACACCTAGGACTTGATGGCACTGTATTTCAATGTTGATTAGAGTAATTAGTTTATACCTGTTATGACACTATCTCAACTAATTTAAACATAGTATGCCCTGAAACTATACACAAATCATTTGGCAATGATCTGGAGGAACGCTTTATGTGCAGCAACCCCTCAATAAAGTAAAGGAATGAAGTTATCAGAGAGTGAGCAGCAGAAGCCCCACTGCTTAAAAGATGTACATGTGGATGTCTATTTCTAGACTTTGTTTCTAACTATCAAACATGTCCCTAAAGTAACATTACTCCAGAACACAGACTAGGTTAGAAGGGAATACTTGCAAACATCATCACAACCTCCAGGTTTCCACTTAAGAGTAAATAGTCCCACACAGCCATGAGTATGCAACTAGAACTGCTGAAAGAATTAATTACGACCTACTCATGTTCCATCTGTCCAGTAAATGTCCTACTGAAAATCACAAAATATTGGAAAACAATGGATTATAACATGGGGAGTTTTGAAAGCATCCAAACAGTGAAACTCCAGAAGATCCCCACTTGACTTAGTACACAAACTCCAGACAAGAATGTCACTGCTGGTATTTTGGCATGTCATTTAGATATATTTTTTTATTCTCTATCTTTTTTTATTATTATTATTTCTTTTTCAAAATTCTGAAATAGCCATTGAGTTCTGGAAGGATTTACATCAAAAGTGCAGGGTTTTTTCCTCACATTTTTACCACCACACTGCCACCACATACCACCACAGTATGATCTTTGCACACCTCTTGTTTTTCTTTCTTAAACATGTGTAACTCCATTAGAAAATCATGTAAACTTACCTAAAAATAAAAAGGGACACAAATTCAAGTCCTGAATATGCCTTGCAGCGTATTTTGGAGGTCAGCAAGCAAAGGCTACCTTTGGGCTGAGATAAATACTTCTTGAGATGAAAAGTTATCAGAAACGATCATCACCTCCACTTCTGTGCACTCAAGCAGGGAATGCAGCTCCTGTGCTTTGGCTTGATAGCAAACATACCATTGTAGGCTGGAGGGTCTATGAGCAGGAGTGTAAAAACCATGTGTGCAGTTTAGATACAAATGCTGAATACAGAAGTCACCTTCTCTTGTTACAGAGAAGCACTATGCCATGGGGAGTCCTCTCTAGTTGCGTGTTTCTATACTGACCTAAACAATGTGTTTTCCAGCAGGCACTGCAGAAGCCCACTCCTTGGGTAGGATGATGGGCAGGACCTGTGTAACCGCAGGAAGACTTCTGCTCCATTGCAGCTGTAAGAATAGCTGTCTGCCATATGTACTATATACGAGTGCTCATTTTAATTAAGGTTTAATCTCCTCAATCTCTGCACTAATCCTTGGTTCTCTTTCATAATATTCCCACAGACCACTCCAGGGTATTTTCTGGCATCTAAAAAGTCTTAACTTTGCTGAGTTTGCTGTGATTTGACAGACTCCTGTGTATCCACCTTCATCTTTTATTTTCTGACAGAAATCTGCTAAATATGTGAGGCAGAAAAAAAAAACCACCAGCGTTTGAGCCTTAATTGGATGAGAATGGCAATTTGTGGATTTGAGGAATAGCAAAGGTGCCACTAGAGTGTGTAAATGGGCAGCTGGCACCGTAGCTTTTGCCAACATTTGCGTCAACGTGGGAGTACAGCAATATGGTAGCTGTTAACATTGTATTCAATAAATATCTCATCATATGTGAAGATATGACTAGCCTTTTGGAGGAAGAAGCTGAATATTCTCTGCATCCACAGCAGGATTTCATGTGTAATCCCAGCAAATGTCAGCAGGCCTTTGCGGGTGCTTAAATACCGTATACATAAAATTGCTTTCTTGAAATCTAGTGTATAGGCAAACAGTGAAATAATAGTGAAATAATTCACATATTGAATTATCCACAGAAAAACAGTGTAATGCTCAACATGGCACTTTTTCTCAGTTGACTGAAGCCTTAAGGAAAAACACACAGACCTGTTGTTGCCAAGTGCACGTGACAAGTTTTGTTACTATGAGACTCAGTTTCTACGTGCTATATAGACTAGAATAGACTATTTGAATTGGATCAGTTAGTCCAAATGCCTGATCAATTCAGGGCTGACCAAAAGTTAAAGCATGTTATTATGGGTATTTTCCAAATCCAACACTGACAGGTTTGGGGTATCCACCATCTCTCTAGAAAGCTTGTTCCAGCATATGATCACCCTCTCAATAAAGAAATGCTTTTAATCTAAACCTCCTCTGGCACAGTTTCAAACCACATGTGCATCCATAAAAGGAAAGCACTTATTTACAACTTGTTGTTCTTGTTGCTGTTAGAAATAGGAAGGATGTTAAAATTATTGTTTTAGGACTAAGGAAATTATTTCTGTTTATGTGAATTTGATACATTTCATAACTATTGGAGTTAAACAACAAAGACAATATTGTAGATAAAAATGGCACTACACCTCAGAACGGTATGTTTCTACAACTGTTTCTTGCCATGAGGTTCCCTCCTGTGGATCTCTTACAACCCTTACACAAAGATTCCCTACATTTTTCTATTAGGAAAAAAAAACACCTGGTATTAAGTTTCTATCTTCTAGTCATGTTCTGTTTTCATTTTGCCATGACATTTCTCTCTGTGGAGTGTACCTACACTGCTTTCTCCACCTTCTTTAAAAGGCCTTCTTTCTTTGCCCTGGTCCGCCTCTGCTACTCTTCTGAGTGTCATAACTACACATGTATTAATTTTGAATAATTCCCAGAGCCCAATGGTCTATATTTTATGCAATACACATTCCCTTAGAAGAAAGTTCTCTATAACAGAATTTTATCGTGACGTCAACAATTGAAACATCACCATTTTGAAGAGTCAAAACCACTGAGATTTTCAAGAAATTTTGTCTGTGACGCTTTAAAAAGGTTGATTTACAGACACAAATAGCAACAAACACAGAACTGGAGCAAACTCAAAATATATACAGTAACACTTGGCTTGACCTTTTAGTCCATTTCATTGAAAACGAACACACTAAATTTAGTAATGTGATATAAATCGTTACTTATTTTCAGGACCTATTAAAATACCCTAAGTCAATCAATTCCTCATTTTTATTTCCTTCTGCATTGTCCAGTAGTATCTTGCTGCTGGCATTTACACAAACCCCAGAATAAGCATGCTTTTTCACACTAAGAAATTCTAAAACAAATGCAACAAAATATCTTGTCAACCCTCTAGTAAAACAAGGCGGCTTCTCAGCAAGACAAAATTTTCCAATCAGCAGTAACGGCACTTATCCACTCTCCAAAACAGCTTCCAATATGAGGATTCTACTCACAGAACATCACCCTTGTTTTTATTTTTACATTCACAAAATCATATGCTGTCTTTTATGAAAGAATTTGGGAATGTAAAGCAGTGGAAGAAAAATTTATAGTACTAAATGACAGCGCTACTTCAAACTAAAATGACTTAAATTCAAGTGCTTCTACCACCATGATGGACAAAAATGCTCTTATATGCATAGGAAATTTAGTTTTATAGTTTCACATGCAAGTACAAGAAGGGCCATTTACACTTTCTTACTGAAAAGTTAATGTCTTGCATATTCCCTAATAAAATACTTTCAATAAGCCTCATTAATGTAGCTATTTACATTCATAGCTATTGTCATAAGCATAAAAAAGGAAGACACTTTCTCCACCCTATGCCTTAAGCCTAACAGCTTGAAATTTATATCTGTAGAGAAATATCAAACCGCAACATTCCCTCACACCAGAAACCCAAACCACAGAATTGTACCATCTGAATGAAAATGAAGGTCCTGAAATGTTGCTCTGGAAAGCAAGGTATCAGCAGACTGATTTTAGCAGTGGGCAGCTGAGACAGGCCACGACAGGGGCAGGTGTGACCTCCAGTATGGGGTCAGCCCCACTGCCTGAGAGAAGAGCTGATGGGGACGGGCCAGTCCCAGGCAAGACAGAGGAGTGAAGAACCTCACCGCCCAGCAAAGTCACCACCTCTCTTCCAGCGGGAGACCAAGGTTGTCTTTTAAGCTGCCTCATTTGTATTTGCCAAAGAGGGAAAAAAAAAAGAGCTTCATGCAGCCATCACCAGTCTGGTTGGACAGCAAAGAAGTTGAGGGATAAATCTACTACTTGCTCTTTCCCAGGGTGTTTCCAGTGTCCCAAGGACACGGGAGAACCCCATCAGCCTGAATGCAAATATTCACACATTGCTGAGAGACAGCTGAGATGCATTACTATATCTGCTGTTCCCAGCTCTGAATTCTTTGCTAGCAGATACTGCCCTAGTGAGTGAAGTCTGTCTTGTAGCCACTCCATGGATAGAGATCCCATCCTTTTTGAAGTATTGTATGTTTTGTGCACTTGATAATGGCAGGATAAGGCTTAAACCATCACTGTACTGGCATCACATTCTCTAGTGTACCTTCCAAGTACCAAACAAATCTTAGGAGAAATGTCAATAGAGAAACACTGTAAAATAACATTTTGTATAGAAAGTACTCTATCACGACATATACAGTGTTATTTTGGACAATTTTTCTTAATCAAGCAGTAAACAATCTTGTATCAAAATAAGGACAGCTGGACGTTCATACCCTAAATAACTAGCTTTCCAATAAGAATTTAAATGAAAAAAATTAAAACAGAAAATCCAAGTACGCTGACCCATGTGAGATTCATGAAAATGCAATGTTTTATGCATGAATTTGATATAGAGCGTGGAAAGAGTTGAGAAATTTATAAAGCCAAACACTACTGACTCTTCATACTGCAGTGAACTGCTGCTCTAGTGGGTTTTACAATCCTAACAGGACTTGAAGCAAGAGCACTTCAGCTGCACAGTAAAAGCACCTATTTCTCAAACTAGGTGCCAAAATAAATAGTCTGACATCCCACCCAGTAGAATAGATTATTCTGCGCATATATAAATAAATAAAGCGCGACTCGGAAAACAAGCAACAAACAAACAAGAAAACCTTTATCCTCAAGCATCTGGGATCCAAAGGCATTCCAGTCCAAGAGAACAAATCATATTTGAGCTTTGTCACATGCTAAAGAGCAGTTCTGACCATCCCTTCAGAAGAGGCCACCATCTGTTACATTTTCTTCCCAAATCACATACATGTACTCCCCTCCACCAAAAATAAATAAATAAGTAAATGTATTCGTTTCATGGAAGCAGCCACGACCTTTTGAACAGATGGGAAACCTGACAGATTGAGACACAGTGAATCCCTTCCTTGCTGATTTCAGGAAGGGAAACTCCTGGTTTTGAAAGTTGTTTTTAGACCATTTTCTGACTTCATGGCTTAGGAGAAAATCAGCAATGTAGAAGAATAGAATTTTCTGTTGTAAACTCTGGAGGCATGCGGGAAGCAGACGAAAATACTTTATGCCAGCAGAGTAAAAATTTAAAGAAAATGCACATCAGATTTGCCTGTATAACATGGGTATTCCCACCCAAATCCCTCAGTCATTGCATACTCAGGATTGCATCAAGCCATTAATTCTATAGTTAATTCTCCTCCTGCTCCCCACAGCATCGCTATTCCCTACTTTCCGCATATCTGAACTTCTCATTGAATCTCATTTCCCCTGCAGGCAGTGAGTCACGTTCTTCCAAGCCCTTCTGTCCTGGTTTCCCTGCTTTCATCACCTTTCTCTCTTAGTTGCTCAGCTCTTTTCTAGTTCCCTTTCCTCCCTCTTTCCAGTCTCCCTCTGACCCAAGGCTGTCATACCTTGTGCACAGGGTGACCAGTTGGGATCCTTGCTTGAGGAGCCACTCTCTCCCAGGCTGGAGATGGCACCGTGTCTGTGGGCCCTTCCCCTGGCAGAGGGCTCTGCACTGCCCTCCTGGTGCTCCTCCCCCAGCTCCTGCCAGTCCCCTCATTCGGGTACAGAGAAGAGAGATTTTGTTGAATGTTGTGTTGGGGCCTCATGTGGGCAATGGTCCTGCCCACTCTGGCCACTAGCCAAACACCAAAGACACCTGAAGTGTAGCATCAATAAGGGATCTGGGATGCTACTAGTCCCATCACAAAGTCAGGCGGGTGTGAGCTTTGAGCTCTGAAGGCAGCCTGCCTCCCAAAATCCCTTTGAAGTCAGTGCTACTGGTCACCTCCCCTCTCAATACGTATACTCTCCTGGTACCAGAACTGGGGAGGGCAAGCAGGGGAGAGGAGGAGGTGGCTGCACAACCAGGCTTCCCCTGCCGCCACCGTCATCGTATTCGCCTCGCAGGGAGATGATCTGGCTGCCTTTGTGGGGCCCTTTGGCAGGAGCCCAGCAGCCTTTCTGTGCCACTGCTCACATTGTACTGCAGGAGTATAAACACGGGCTTGTCCACAGTGCTCTCGACAGCTCTGGAGGAAATCCATGATCACCCAGTGTCAAATAGGGCAGAGAAGCTGGGTTACTTTCTGTACACCAGCTACTGTCTGTATCCTAATTCCCCATCTCTTCTAAGAATATGGAAGTTTGCCGGTAGAAAAAGAAATAGGAGAAACAGACAAATAGGACAAGGGAATGTGGTGGGACTGTGATAAATATTCTCATGCAGATTTTGATGCTACCAAATCGTCTTTAATGCTCCATTGTTTCTGAAGACACAGACTGGACAGTGTTTAACATTTCTCATGGCATGCCAAGGTGCCACAGAGATAAATAAGTGAGGCAGAAAATACATAATGTTTGAGAAGAAAAAAAGATAGCTACTACTGCGAGGAGAAAAAACATTTTAAAAGCAGAAAACCCCATCTCAACCAATTTTCTCTCTAGCCTACAAATATTCAAAAGCATAAAAGATGTTATCAGCACTCTACTCCCTCCTGTCTAATCTCTCTTTGACAGGGAGGATAATCCTGGAAAGCATAAAGACAAGATCTTTCATCTACCTAGAAGTCTTAATACCCTACTGCTAGGCACTATATATGAGCTACCAGAGCATTACGCTGACTTTGCACAGATCTAAGTGACCGCACAAACTTCAAGGCCTGAGAACACAAGAAATAGATCAGAAGAAAATCAGCAAGCTTTGAGTTCTCTGGAAATTCTAGACTGGCAAAAATTCCCCTGTACTTCCTGAACTTAACGCACGGACCTGAAACCCCCTGGCCTTCCTTGTTGAGCATTCTGCTTCCTACAGCAGTAACACAGGTACTGGTCTAGTCTTCTGCAAATACTGGATGTCAAACTTTCCTCATGTCCCGCCACGTACAAACCAAGAGCTAATGTCACTCCTACAGTATACTCGGGGGAAATTCCAGTAGCTTTAACAGAAAATGGTGTATGTTTTATAGCCCCAAATGATGGTGGGTTGTTTTTTCTTTTTCATTTCCTCTGTTATCACTTAGGCAGAGTTGCTTTAATTGCAAGGAAAGCCCTTCCTGAATGTAGAACCTGAAATCTAGGAAAGCATAGGTGTGCAAGCAGGACCTCCACCTTCTCTGCTTTGCCTGTCCCACAATGGAGCAGGCAGAGGGGTGAAGCTCACACGCCAACATACTGTAAGATAGTGCTTAAGTTGTCTGTAAAGTGGAACATGGCATTTCACCCCTTTTCTCCAAAGACAAAAGGCAGGATTATTCTGCCAACTTCCCCACTGCCACAATGATCAGCTGATCAAACTCTTTGGAAACTGATGTAAATTGTCTTTATTCCACTGTCTTCAGTGAAGCCAGACAAATTTATACCCACTGAGAAGCTAATCCTTACATATCACTGCAGTAATGTACTCCTGTACAAAGGAACATAGTTGCAAAACTGCAAAGCAAATATGGATATGAAAAGAAAATGAATCTTTCGCTTTGCTAAAAGCTGTTGTTACCCCACCAGATTTCTACAGGACCATAAAAGGACAAACTACAAACCTTATTCTCTCTACCTTTCCTCTCAAGTTAACATTGTTTTAAACAAATACAACCTTTTTTTTTCCCCCTATTCCAAATCAGTTACTATTTCTTGTTCTGCATTTAATTTTTAATAAGGAATTAAATATGTACTCTGATCAAAAAATCAAATTCCTTTTGAATTACCCAAATGTTAAAACCGCACTTCTGTGGCAAAGAGATGGCACTCTGAAGAACAGAGCCATCTACAGAAATCTTTTTGATAATGGTGTCCTTCTTTCAAATCCAAACATTTCCTTGATGTAGAATACAAATTGAGCTCTAGTGTATAAGTCAGCTTGGATTTCAAAGTTGGCCTTTATACTTTGCCATTAATTAATTCCGTCCAAGAAATTCAAACAAAGATACAAACAAAAAAGTTCTCTAAATACGTTACATAAGGCATTCAGAATATTCTGATTCATTCCCCTCCAGGAACACAGCAGAGTCAAAGAATAGTGTACACAGCATGTTTAGACTGTATAAAAAGCACTAGAAACTGTAAGAATAGTTTAAAACCCATTTATTTAAAGCTCTCCATTATAAGAGCTATTGTAGAGTATTTGCTAATCAATCTACACTTCTGAGTTCTAAACAATTGCAGGCTTAATGAAGTGTACTTTTCTTCACTTTAAGACACAGAACAAAGAGTTTCCTATTAAAAGGGAGGAAATGAAAGCAGAAGGCAGAAGACCTCTTTCAAAAATTACTGGAGCTTCTGAGCAATTTAAATATTGAATAGAAAGTCAGAAACTTTTATTTGGGATCTCTTTTTTAGGGGGAAAAAGATCTGAGGAGGAGACTTTCTTTCCCAATACAGTCCATGTACAGCTTTAAGTCAGATAGGATGAGTATTCTCTCTCATAATGATGAGGGAAGCCTCCTAAAATCTGGCAGGGAAAACTCATACAACTTACTCCACATTATTTTAAATCTCATTTTATTGCAACTTCCACAACATAAGTAAAGCAGAAATTGAGACTTAGGGTTAGTGGTCAGTCGGTATAGAGAGATCTTCCAAGCTGAATAATCAAAAATGTGTTTTGCTGGGGAGTGAGCAAGACAGCATGGAGTAAGAGCACAGCAGATACATCTAGTCAGCCTGAAAGTAAATTAAGAGCTTTGTTTTTCTTAAGACTGACTTAGTCCATCTTATATAGAAACACAAGGGAAACCTATCCCCTAACATCTTTGGCATAAAACTTACTAATATTTACTCATCTGAAAAACAGATCTGGTAGACGAGGGAAGAGTCAGAGTCACGAATGCTATGTTAGACCAAAAACCAAAGTGAAAAGTAGACTTTTTTGTGTTCCCCACTAGCCCACAACGCACAGATGGCATCTCCCTTCTTGTCCCTCCTGTGGTCATGTGACAGTCTTTTTAGAAGAGGCCATGGAGCAAAGTTGATACCACGCAGTGCTACAAGCACCATTAACTTCTGTGAAATTCCCCAAGCCCATTATCTCCTACTCTTAGTTCTTTATTCTTTGGAGCCCAACTCACAGAGAACTAATTCCTGTCAGCTCCTTATTTGTGCCAGGATCTTATATGATCATCGTTTTTGTGTAGCCCATCTGATTGTTTTCTTGTAATTTTATTTACTGTGTAGTGAGACCTAGAAAAGTCCTACTCCAAACAGTATCATTTATATGACTTAATTTCTAACACTTAGTTGCAAACATGCAGCATGAGAAAGGAGGTATTTGACGATCTCTTGGCTATTTCTTTAAAGATAGGCATAAATAATGGACAGTCTTAATAAGGTTTTAGGTTAGAATGACTTGCAGCATTTCCTGGGATTGTCTACGAAGATACAATTCCTGTAAGGGGAACAGAGATTAACTCCAGTGCTGATAAGGGCATAGAGGAGCCTATATCTTTCTATTTTTCTTTTAGTTATCATGTTTATGATAGCTAAGGCTTATGAATCACTATAATTCCATCATGGAAATTTTGAGGGGTTTGGGGTTTGTTTTTAACATACGTTCTGGTTAGTGCAATCTGTTTAAATATTCATCAATGCCCTTTAGGCACTGAACCACCTGCACTGAAAGGCATAGAAAAAAATCCACTTGCGTATTGTAGGAATCAGCTGCTGGGAACAATCTAAGCCCAAACCAAGAAAATATCAATGGTTTCCTTCTTTTCTCCCTGTAATAAATTCCAAATGTCCTGATTCAGCCTTTCTATTCTACCTGAAAATTAAAGATGCAACTAAAACCATACTGTGACATGGCCTGAATATATTGTCCCCTTCACTTAAATATACCAAGTCCAAAAGAAGCTGATACTTGCATTTTCATAGCTTACTTATTTGAATACCTTTTGTGGTTCTCTTTGTGGTCTCTTATTGTTGCTTGACTTATTGTGTGGAAATTCAGTATGGTGTCTCTAGTTATGGTCTGGAAAAAGATAAATTACCTCAGAAAATGTAAGTAATAACCACAAGGATTTTGTGAAGGATAAGCAGAACCACCAGTAGCAATGAAATGTTGATTTTGATGGGACATGATCAAGTAGGAGTTCTACCTCAAGTCAGAAGCAAGTTAAAATGTGTTCATGAAACCACAATAGCTTTTGATACCAACATGGGCTTCAGAGGAAAGAGGAAATTCCAGTTATCTTAAGGAAATAAAGTCCATCTGATCCCACATAACTTTGCAATGTATAGCCAGATATTCTGGTATGAAAAGGCAGGCTGCACCATTTGTCCACGAAAAGCAGTGTCATACAAGGAAAATCTGCATATTTATTGTGACTACAATTTATAGACTACATAGTCTGGTGTGGTGACAGATGAATACTTCTGCAGCGTAGTGTGGGATGACTGCCGATTATGCTAAAGGCTCCGTAAGGAAGGTTTCCATGACAGCATTCTGTGTATCACTGGTATTTTGGAAATAACATTCAGTTTTGATCTCTGACTTCTGCAGATTTTGCTGTTCCCATGGAACATTATATTTGAGCAGAAAAAAGCCAGGGCCAGCACGCATGTTTTGCATACAGCCAGGAATGCCTGGAAGTGATATTCCTGTGATAAACTGTAGAACTAAGTGATAAACCACAGAGCTATTTGATAAATGCACCTATTAAACACCTTTAATTACTTTTTCTACTCTCTGGCCAGCAACCATTCTGTCTCGGGACTTATTCTGAAGTTTTATGCTGTTGAACAGGTTCAGACAGCTGGCATTTCCAGCTGTCCAGCTGTGTACATTAAAATATAGACCTTTTCTTGAGAACTAACTCTGCTTCAAAGCCCAAGAGAAGTTAGTTTCAATCCTCAGCCAAAAGAAGGGGAAAAAAAAAAAAAAAAAAGCTTTTCTATGCATTAAAATGTGATGGCTTTTAAAGCCCAGCATCTTGCTCCACAGAGCTGAGGATGCATTTAGCTGAACGAGAGGAGAGAGTTGGAACAGGAAGGGCCTTAAAAATACTTCGGATTCAGATGTCCATAAAAGTTGTTCCAAGTAATTTTTTAATCTGTTTTGCAGATGTCTTGTTCCTCCACATTTGGACAGGGATTTTCCAAGGGGTCTGAAAGAGCTAGCTGCCCAGTTCCTATTGAATTGCAGTAGCATTCCACCTCTTAAATCTGACATGCTGCTCTGAAGGCTATTAGACGTGAAACTTAGCCTCCATACGTGAGTTTAAACTAACACTGAGTATCTGTGGTTTTTCAAGAACAAGGCTAAAATACAGATTTTATCATCAGTAGAGGGAGAGGTCCTGTGTAATTGCTGGTTTGGAACTGGAGATTTTTCTAAATCCACCTATGACTCTGATAAAGAAAACTACAGCATCACATTATGCACATCTGTCTGTAAGCATGTATGTACAATTTACATACAATAAAATATCTAACTATGTGAAACATCCTTAAGGAGCTTTTCTCTAAATCCATTTAAATTTCAAAGCATAGCTAAAATTGCAGGAGGATTTTAATTGTATACAAGATTTGAGCTTGGATAAGTGATCTGTATGGATTCTTAATCTTTTGTGGGCAGCCAGTACTTCTTAATCAGTGTAAGAAAGAATTCAATAATAAACAAAGAATGGATGACATTAAAAAAGCACGGATTTTCTAGGACATTTGGAGATATGGCACACAAAATTCCCTCTGATAAGGGAAATAAAATGTATTGTTTCCAAAGTGCAACTTTTATTAATTGATTTGCCCACATTTCTTAGAGGATTAAGAGAAAAACGTGTATAAGTGGTGAATGAACAGCACAGCATTCCTCAGCTACTCTCAGGGACAGAGAAGAGACTTATCCACACACTCCATCCCTAAAGTAAACGCCAAAATGTTTTGCTGTATAAATGTCAGTCAGAAGCATTAGCCACTGGTGTCCCACTTTCATGCATGCTCCTTCATTTCAAGCTCCAAATAACCCAGTAAATTATACCAATGTATGTTTCCATCCTTACAAATGTTTATCAGTAGTCCCGCACCATGTCATGAAAGCAGTTTTGCTGGGGAACGGCATAAAAATGAGGCTTTTACTCCTGAAGAATATACAGATTTAACTTGTGGAAAGCTTGTGTGTAAAGGATGATCTGATATCCTTTGATAACACGTAATATGAAATTAGAGCTTCCACTGGAATCAACAAGAGCAACATGCACTGGTGGCACCAAAGATAACCCAAAGCAGCACTTTGTGCTGAGCTATGGTACTGCCTAATGATTAACATGGTAAGAATTTATCTGACAGACCAGGGCTAAGAGAGAGTCAAAGGCCCTTGGCACAGCCCTAGCAGTGAGTGCTACATGTGATAGTAATTTGTCTGTCTCTCTAAATTTACAGCGAGAGAAGGGGTGAGATAAAGTCCTGGGGAAAAACATACAGGTGAAGCAGGGAGAGGCTAAGTTTACTGTAGCAACTTACTTTATCCTATGCTAGAGGAAAGCAACACTTAATCTTATTCAGGGTCAGGTAATATGCTCAAGAGAGATGCTTGTTTCTGGTAGCTTTTTTCTTCTGAAGTAAAAGGGTGAGGGGGGTTCTGAACCCATAGCCAGATCTGCTTTGTTATTCGCCCGATTTCTGCCCACAACTCTTGTCTTACAGACTTGCTCCATATTCTTTCCATAAGGTCTTAAAAGAAATTTGGAGAAGTTTGGTCTGGGGGAAGAGGCACAGTCTTCCATTTTTGAGGAATACTGGTAATCACAAGAACAGGCCATGGAAAAATAGTTGATGGCATGCCCCTGGAATCTATGTTATGGTCTCGCATGTAGTGGTGTACCTTGCTACCTCAGCCTACTTATAAAGTGCAGAGCAGCACTCACTTCCATGCCTGTGCTTTATTACTTTGCAGGAAAGATAAAATGAAGAGGGAAAGAAATGCTGCTCAGTCTTCTCCCTTTTTTTCACCAGCTTTTGTTTATTCTTGGTCCCTATCCTTGTCTTAAATATTAGATAACCATTTTGATGTGAAAATGCACATAGGTAGACTCTTTGGGATACAGCAACTGCAGAATTTCCCTAGTAAGCATGCAGAGAGGGTCTGCGTTTTGCCCTGCACCCCCAGCTCCAGAGACCCTTCTCACACAGGGGGTATGTTACGTGCCCTACAAGTCTGACAGCTGGTTTCTCTCTGTTCCACACTCCTCTTTGTAACATCACTTTGGAAAACACCACCTTGCACAAGCCCTAGGAAGGCAACCAAACAGAAACCTAAAGCCAAGGGCAAAATAACACCATGCCAATTGGAAGCTTTGACAATAAAGTGTTCCCAACCCAGACAATCTGGTTATATGCCATATTCAAGCCAAAGTCACAAACAAAATTAAGTATGAATTAACAAGCTGCGAAAGAAGCCAAAGAGGATTTCAGACTTTCTGCCTTTCTGGATATTCTGACACTTGACAAGCCTTTGAGCTGTATCAAGGTGCCTTACCTACACTGGCTCTCCTGCACAGGAAGGCTGAAGGAATGCTGCAGAGAGCAGGTACAGCTAGCATCCGGGCCAAAAAGAGCAGCACATTTCAGCAAGTTAGAGCATGTAAGTATGCAAAGCATTTAGATACCTAATTTTAAAAATTAAATGTCACAGGAAAGCGAAGCTAGATGTTACCTTGTGAAGAGTTTTACTTCTCCTTAGAATATGCTGGCACCATAGGCCCTGTTATTGTGTACTTAGAAAGTTTCCCTAAAATCAAAACATAAAAAAACCCCACAACAGATGCCAATGTTTCTTCAGCTGAGAGGTGGGATTCCCTTCTGTGTTTATTTTTCTTTTTCTTATCAATGAAAAGTGCAATGAAGACTTGAGCTGTAGAAAATACACTGTAAAACCCCAGTTTTCAAACAGACACCATTTTATAGAAGGTGGTAAAGTCCTATGGCTCTCTGCTTGTTTTGGCTCCTCTGTCTGAATACACTGGGAGGTAGCTATGTAATATCTGATGCCTACAATTCACTTAGCAGCAGCTATTCTGCTTTTTTTCCAAAGAGAATACCATGCAACTCTAATCAGAGTTGAAGTAGATCAATATGAGCCTTTACTTTCATTATATTTAAAGGGACACATGACTTATTGATTTGTGTATCAAATTTTAGCACGCATATTTTCTGTTTTGTCTGCAGTCAATCTGCTATAACGCACAGTGGATCTGTAGGTCCAAACGTCATTCAGTACAAACCCAGAATAATTCCAGGAAGGTGATTAACCAACTATATGGGCGTAGGACACATTTCTTTTATGTTGTCTTCAAGTTTGTCCTATATCCATTGAACACAATGAAATAAGTTAGTGCCCTGCAAAAATCATTAAATGTGAATGTCCCTGCTTTCAAGGGTTTTATAACACGGTTGCTTACTGGACTTAAACATGATGTGCTATTTCTAGATATTTAAAAATAATTTTAAATTAAAAGCTAATTTATCCTGTGGTGTTGATCATCAGTTGAAACCAAGAAAGACCTGGTTAAAAAACAAAGGCCACATACTGTTCTGCCATATAACCTTTGCTTTGTGTGCCTTTTTCTTCTAGGGCTTTTTTTTGGTTCCTTTATTTTTAAACAATATGCTCTGATTATACAACTGATGTGCTGATCGCCAGAGTGAGGAATTAGGTAGGACGCACCTCACTGGCCATGTATAGACATGTACACATTAGAGATTTAGTTTAACAACTACCTAGGCTCCCTCTACAGTCAATGCAGCAGGACAGGCGCCTCACTCCATCCTCCTCTTGGAATCCTCTCCAGTGACCAGCTCCACCTAGATGGGTGACCTCGGCTACATACCTGACGCTTATACACCCAAATACAGAAGAACCCCAGTTGCAGTGAAAGCTGTTGATTTTACTTAAAAACAACTTTGTTCATTTTCACAGGTTTGACCCAGCCCCAATACCTCACTTCAGCGACGCATTACAGCTAATTTCCATGAGATTAGTGCATTCTTACAGTCAGGCAAATGTAAGAAGGACTTGCCGAATCATGCCCTCAGTGAAAAAGATAGACCGATACTCACTTGTTAAAGCTTGTATAAATCATATGCTATCCTTAACAGGATTAATTAACAAAGTATTACGGATAAAGAACAAACACACAATCTAGCACCTCTAACCTATGAGAGGGGCTTTTGCTTCTAGCACCTTTGACCTTTCCTACTCCCAGTTGCAGCCCCACTTTCCCACTCCCAAGTACAGAAATATCATTCACATTTATTTCCACTTGGAAACAAGGGAAACAAACATGAGAAATAAGTTAATACTAATGAATGACAGAATGATTGTCCGCTGTGGAGTTGTCATCACCTGCTAATAATTCATTTTTACCTGGGCATAAAGCACGTCTATTATGTATGTCCTGCATATTAGCAATGCTGGAGCTGGGAGCAGAGAGCACCAGTTTTACTTTTGCTATGTGAATAAAAACATGGTCCTGTGTGAATGACTCACTGCTGTTGTATAAGCTTGTAAGCATCTTTGCGTGAAAGATGAAGGCATTTTAGATAAGCGCACTTGAATCAGTGCTGTCCTCTCAAGTTTAAGGACATTGTTCTGAAGAAGACAGACTTGAAATGCAACAAGATGTGAGCTAATGGATTATTGGAAAAGAAATCCACCAAAGATCAGCTAAGAAGTATTTTTTACTGCAATACACAGTTCACCTTGGCTGTGGAAATGCTTCTGGTTAGGATTTATTTTGAACTTTGACTCCAGTTACACAGCATTCCTGAGGGCAGGTGTGGTCATTCTAAACTCATTTTAGGGAGGTGGTAGGTTTGAAAAGTACACCAAAGCGTAGCTAGTTTCATGGCAACATTTTTAATAACTACTTTCAACAGTAACAGATTAATCAATTTCTTCAAGTATTATTTGCAGGCTTAAAGAGAAATGTTTTTTTATTTCCTGCCTCCATTTCTCACCAAACTCAACCTGTCAGGACTAGAGTGTGCTTGTACGAATCCTCCCTCCCCACCTCTGCCAGCACTGCTGCCGGACTTGCTGTTGGCTGCTGGGTGCACTGCTGCTGCTCCTCTCCTCCTCTGCTCAGCCACTTCTGCTGCTTGGGCTCTTGGGGAAGGAAAAGAGCTACTCTGGGAGCCCATGGATACCCTGCCTGCCAGGCCCTGTTGGGGCTCCGAGATCCCCCTCTCCTCTCTGTGGCTACTGACTGTGCCCCCACGTAGGGCCTGATGTACTTAGAGGAACTACTTGGCTTGTGGGGTAGCACATACGTGCTTTGCCTTGGGGGAGGTGGTGTGTGGGAAGCCTGAGAAGTAGAGAGGTCTAGAGGAGTTCCATTTGTAAGAACTGGCACACTCCTTTGTCACAAGACTGGAGGTATGTATGGCCTTTATAAACTTAGGGCTATTATTTCTGGCACTGGTTCCCACTCTCTCACCAGTTCTGGAAACCATATTAGCAGGACCTGCAGATTTCAGCACAGTCAAACAGGAAAAATCTTGCAAAAATTTATCATCTTACATAGGCAGTCATGCCTAAGAGATGACACAAGAAAGATACTGCAAACTTGAGAGATATAACTCGTCTAACAGGCCCTTATTCTTTAGTCATCCAGGACAATCTGTTTCTGTGTTGGCTTTGCTTCCCTGGGCAACTGTGCTGAAGCTGGAACACTTCCTTCATGCAGCCTAAATGCTGGTTTCCATTTTGTAGAGCTACACGAATTCGATTTGCTTTGGTGGTTCAAAAATTCAATGGGGAAGAGCTCCCGTGGAGAGGAGAGGGCGAGCAGCTCGCAGTAACGAATGGGTGCTTGCCTTGGAAAGCAGCACATGTCTGTTCGCACGCATCCCCACTGCTGGCTGCGAAAGCATCCCACCAGGAGCGGGCCTGGCAGGGGAACCGACTGCACAGACCTTGGAGTCACCAGGAGCAACACTTACAGGAGCCAGAAAAAACCATTTTGCTATTTAAAAGGCAATCGTTATATAGTGCTTGATAAAGCTTATTGTACCAATTTGTGGAATTGGGAGGGAAAACAGTATCCAGTTGTTTGAGGAAAGCATTGAGATGTAAAATCTGACCTCGGCTCTGTGCTGTTGTGACAGGATAGAGACAAAAGGATACACAAACCTCATAGCTAAGAAAGGGGAAAGAAAAGTTGGTAGCTGAAAGAATCCCAGCTGCTGCGTAAGGACAGTCACAGTGTGCGAGCCCAAAGGGAATCACCCACATCCAAGTCCACATCAAGGGCAAAAATTAGTACAAAGGCAGAAGTACTTGGGAGGTTTCAGTTATTGTGCCTCGCAAAGGTCAAGCAAAAGTATTTTCAGAGCAAATGAATAAAGGTAAAACATACTGTTTTTTTTCTCGAAAAGAGCAGGTCAACGCAGTTTTATTCCACTAGCACTATGTATCACAAAGAAATGCTGTCCTCAAAAATAAAGTGTCCTGGCCCATTCCTACTGGAATCAGAGTTCTCACTGGCACTAAGGGAGAAGAATTAGACCTACACAGTAAGCACAGATAAGAATTTTTCCACACCAGTCTACTACATTTATATCTCTTATCCTGAAGGGTTTGAAAGACATTTAACATGCTCAGCAGTGTTACCAGGACCCTTCAGCTACCAATATATACAAGCTTCTCTATCATAGCGCATCAACGGCCTACCCCTCTGCCTGGAAACCCTTCTCTGCAGTGGGACAGGAGAGCTCACAGACACAGGGATGACACTCCAGCCCGCAAGGAGCCCTGCAGCGAGTCCTCCCAACACACACACTGCCAGCTCTGCCCCCAGCACTCACATGGGCTTTGCCAAGAGCTTCCTAGCAACCTCATCATCTTAAATTTTACTTGTCAAGATATTTTACATATAAACCCTCAACACTTCCTCCTGCACACACTCTACTGCTTGGGGGGAAAAGCATGTGCGTGGCAGATGTTAGCCCCACTGCTCTGCAGCTCCTGGAGGCACTCAGGAAGGGAGAAGGGGACCACAGTGTGCAAACTGGCATTGCCTGGCATGCAGTGATGTCCTTGGTGCTATCTGCCCACTGAGGGCACACCGATACTCAGCTAACCGTAAGACTTTTTTTAACCACCTCTCCCTGCACACAGTTTATAGAAGAACTGCGTGGAACAGTATATCCTGGCACCATGTTGCACATAAGAACAATCTGCTGAGCTTGAGCAGACCCAAAAAAATAATTGAGACCTGAAGTTACCTGTAGGGCACTCTCAGCCTTTTCTGTTCTGTGCTTAAAATGTCTTCTTTTTTATGTCTTTTCCAAAAATAATATGAGATAATTTGGATGATGAAACCAGATGCTGGTAGAGGATACTGTGAGGTCAAAACATTTTATACGTTGTGGTTGAAAAAAAAAAAAAGCAGTTATTAAACTCTGTGGTTTACATAAAGTGCTCTTAGTGTTATTTTTTAAAGGCACACCAGTCCCAGAAACATTCAAGTTGGGTGGTCAGTATTTTTATTTCAGTCTCAAGCAACTGGTTGAAAATAGGAACAGACAAGCCATGAAAGCATAAAGCCTACCTTTGGCTGCTTTTCTGGCAAGACATCACTGCTCAGCCTGAAAATGCTGCCATAGTCTACAAGAAGAAAACTGTGGATGAAAAGTTACCTCAGACTTATGTGTCAGTTTTAATGTACGAGGCCTTTATCATGAGGCAGAACTAAGAAAAAAGTCCCAAACCACTGAGGGCATTGTGGCATTTTTTTTTGCCCAGACAGTAAGAAAACTCCTCCATGTTGCTATTTGTGGTTTATTATGTGTCTGTGCATCAGGCACATGAGAGTTTTGATTTGTAATGGTTCAGACACAGGTCAGGAAGCCTGAGCCAAGGATAGACTGTATTACTGCTCTGAAACCGCCTTTTTTTGCTGGCCTGAGATTGTTAGGGAGTGATCCCCACATCCTGGAATGATATGTCTGTGTTGTCATATCAAACAAGCTGTGAATACACTAAGAGAAAAATTATGTCAGAAGTCACCTTTGACCACTTTCCTCAATTTCACCTATTTCTTCCACACTTCACCAAAAAAAAAAAATAAAAAAATAAAAAAATATTTCTAACAGTAAGGATAGCAAAGCTCTTGAGAAATTACTCAGGAAAGAAATGGTGTGGTGTTTAAAGAGAAGCTTAAACAAACACATATCATAGATGTGTTTAAAGCTGTGGGAGCTCAGCCAGAGATGCTACTTTGCAGCTGGAGAGAGAGGGGACAGCTGCAGGGGCTGTCAGGGCTGCACTTGAAGGTGAAAGAGCCCAGAATCTCCTCTTGCGCCTTCGCCAAGGCAGACTCATGTGCTGGGGGAAGTCCCAAAACTGACAGCCCCTAACCTAACGAAGATTAAAAGGAGAAGGATCACCACTCAGCATCAGTGTTCTTTGTGGGTTCAACCAGGTTCAAACCAATGTTTAGCTACTTTGCTGACAAAACTGGGTTTCCTGCTTTGAGTATTTGTACTTTAACAGCTGCACCTCAGTCACTTCTCTGCACCGCATGCTGTATCACTCCACGGTCGTGGTCCAAGAAAGAGAAAGATTGTGCACAGGAAGAACTAAAGAACTCTACCACATCCTCAAAATCTTTCATCTAAAGATGTGATTGCACGTGAGAGGTGCCTAATGCCGCAGGGAGCCATATACTGATCTCGCAAACACAGCTATAGCTGCTCGGTTTATAGAGTTCATCTGTGGTTGATTCATCATAAACACTGCTGAGTTCCTTCCTCTGCCTGCAGAGGGACAGTTCTGTGTCCTCATTTTCACTATTAGGATGTTTCTGAAAAACTCCCCATTATTTAGCACTGTGAAAGCACACTGTCTCTTCAAGCATAAAATGTTGGCACTGATATACCCTGTGGGTTTTTATACAGTAAATAGATCAGATTATTTTGTTTAAAACTATTGTTCTAAATACAATCAGAGATTTCTGGCTCTTGGACTGTGTTCATTTTGGCCTCATCACAGCTAAAATTCTGACTTGACGCCCATATAAATATTTGCCCTTTTAGCATTTGTTTTGATTCTAATCACATTCACAGAGTTTGTTTGATTGCTTTTTTAAAGAAGAAAAGTACTCATAAATCAGATTAAATAGATCACTTTGCTGCACAGTTTTGCCACGAATCTGTTCTGCAGGGCAAGATATTATTTCCAGATTTTTCCTGCAACCTCCGTAAACATTTACTTTATGGACCTATATTTGCTTTAACATACATTTTTGTGCACAAGCTAACTATTCTCCATTAATTTCCTTAGCACGAAGAGTCTGCACAATATTCAAACTCCATAAAGCTGTACACTCTTCAGTGTTTATTTAAATACCCTAATCAGTCTTAGCAAGTTCAGTACTGTGCTTCACAAACAGGCTAATCTCCATCTATCAAAGCGAGCCTTGCAATGAAACACTAACAAGTTTCAGGAGCACACCCCAAGACTATTTAGAAAAGATCCATTTCAGCCTTTAAGCACATGTGTCTCTGACACTGGTTTATCCAGGAACAGTGTTTGCATGTTCACATCTGGGGGCGGATTTTGGCTTCAAATTTGGGTGAGATGAATGGCTGGGAAATTAATATATGTCATGTTTACAAAAATGGCTTTCATGCTTTTCTGAACAGAAACAAAATTCACTTTTGGATTGACTTCAACTTGTGGACTGACCCTCCCCATATTCACATGTGTGCTTTGGCAAACGCGTTTTGTGTCAAACTAACTCAGGACAGGGATGTGGAGCCTTTGACCTCAGCATTGCTGGTTCAGATGAATAATTTTTCAATGTATTTATGGTGGCAGGCATTCTCTTTTCACAGCGTAGGTAGAAACAGTTAGCATTTACTGTGATGTGAAGCCTGCGCACTGCAGTGCTGTAATGCTCCTGAGAGATAGCGAAGGCCAGGGAGGGGAAGGGACTGCAGGCACCAGTAGAGAGCTCCCAGCTGCGGCAAGGTACAGCTCCCCGGCTGCATGCACCATGTGTGGTTCATGTAAGATGTAGCACATTGTTTGACACCACTTATTTTAAAATATTGACACAGAAATTTATCACAATTATCATGAATTATTGCCTGCCTTGCCAGTTTCTGCAGTAGACAGTGAATGGGTCCGGGACTGTAAAAACAGTCTCAGTGCAATGGATGGTTTATTGTGGTCAGGACTAGAAAACCTACAGTATTGCTAATTCAGTGCAGCTGCTCTGCAAAAGCACACATGACTTTGGTAACCTGGCTGTGGGGTTGAAAAGGTAGGGCCTTTCAGAAGATACAAATCCCCAAATTGAGATGTGAGAACTAATATACTACAAGTATCTTTTGCCAGATGGCACACGTGCATCAGGAGCTGTCTGAGATTCTTCAATGCATCACTCAAAACCCTCTTCAATGTCTTCGCTCTGAAAATACTTTTTACAAAAACCAAAGTATACATTGTCAGAAGATACACTCTTTTGAGGAGAGGGAGAAGGAATTTATCAAAAGCATATTTAAAGGAAGCTTCAGAAATTTCTTTAACTTTACAAATTTTTTTCCAGAAACTAAAACCATAATTCAGTCAGTTCAACTTATTATACAGTAACAGCATGTGCTGGAGTTCACCATTATACATAAATAGTGAAGTTTCTACTCTTCTTTACTCAATATACAAGAGTATCTATTCTAGAAAGATGTAAATAGAGGGCCAGAAGGGAAACAAACAAATCTTGTAGCCAGATCTGCTTATTAAATGCTCCAGAACTGAATCCAGTGACTTTTTGTCAGACTAAAGCACATTATGCTGAAAGACAGTCAGTAAAGGAACTGGTGCTTCAGCAAAATATATCACTTTCTTTGATATATTGTTCCAATTATAAATCTCTGTCTCTGTTAAACACTCCTGTCTTACTATTTGCACTCATCCGGCTGCAGCTTCCAGCTGGTGATCCTCCTTATGCCTTTCTCCACTACATTAAAGAGCCCGTTAGAACCCATTAAACTATTTATATGTTGTAATCAAGTCGCCCCTCAAGCCTCTTCCTGACAAACTAAACAGATTGAGCTCCTTAAGCCTCTCCATGGAAGGCATTATCTCTAACCCTCAAATGATTTGGGAATTTTTACCACACACTGCTGTTTTCTAGCTGCTGCTTTTTTTTTTTTTTTTCTTTTCTCCTTTTTTAACCATGAACAGATCATCTTCTGCAATACCAATTTACCAAAGGTACAGAAAACAGTATCATCATTTTTCCTATTTATTATGCCTACTTTAGCCATCTTTGGATTTTTTTCCCCAGTGCTGAATATATAGAGAGAGTTGCACATGGAATATTGTCTTAGTTTCCTGTCATACTCTGAAATAGGCACAGCACCCATTTCCATACATGTAGCTGGCAATCCTTGTTCCTAAAGGTGTATATTCTTTAAATGAATCAGTTCATCAGTTTAAGAAGTGGCTCAGATATCTCTGATACCCCGTTATTTAATATTCTACCAGTCACTGCGTTATCTCCCATTTTTCATGCTTACTCTCAGATTATTGAGAAGCTGCGCCTACCATTTAGCCTGTTCATCATTCACTGAAGTGCACTTTACAGGTTTGATGTTCCAATGCTAAGTGATAAAAATATACATCTCAGTCAAAAAGTAAATTTACCTCAGAGGCTGGAATCAGGTTTGTCTGACCACATTAATTACACTCTTATTCTTCAGTTCTATCTGTCAGAAATTTTCTTCCTAAGATTTTTCTTGCCTTTCTCTACAAAACAAGAACTAGTCCATTTTTTGGAATGTCACTATGCAAATTCCCTGCTCATGCAGAATGATGGTGATATTCTTGATCTTTTCTGCTCCTCTTTTGCATTTCAAAACTTTTATGCTGTTTCATTTCCCCTCCCCTTTTTACATTCTATATTTCTAATTCCTTACTTTGTTTTCTCCTAAAGTAGGATACACTTTCAGCCAAAACAATATTTTCACATTGTCAAGGGATATCGGCTTTTTGGCCATTTAGAAAAATCTCAGATCTTTGAGATTTCTTTTACATTTTTCTGTGTGTGTGTGTGTGTGTACACGTACATAGACCCATCATATTTGTTCTCATTTTTCTTCAGCTCTGATAAAGCAGACCTTGGGAATCAGCCACCATAGACAACAGTGGTTGGAACCAGTCCTCTTTCTATCCATTACTGATGTAATCAGGTCATGGCCACCAGCTTCTGTGTAAAGACTGATTTCTGGCCCACCAACTAACTCCCTTCCTCCTTAGAAATTAGGCTCAAAATGGCAGCTACTGTGTACAAAGAGCCAGAAATTTTGAAATGGACAATTTGGCTTTACAATTAAGAACTTTAATAACGCTTCACTTTGGGTGCCTAAGAACTTCGACATAAGAGTTTACGGCTTAAACTGACCTTCTCCCATAAGCCCTGATTTTTTTTTTCACCTCATTTCAGAGAGGGACTTTGGAAACTGAGTCATGTACTCCCATTTTATTTATGATCCACAAAAGGTTGTCCACCATTATCTTCTGATGGACTTTGCAGCAGTAATGCATTTGAATCAGAACTAATCTGTTCTTACTCGCCAATTTAATTAATACAAGCAAAGGTCTCTATAATATTCCAGTTAACGCATCATCAGAAAACTAATTCAGAACCATCCCCTTACAGGTTCCTATTTTTCACTAAATATTATCTGCATTCTGTGCAGACCAAAGGATTTTGATAAACTTGGCAAATTAAATAGTTCCAGTTACCTTAGTACAGATTGCTCCATTCATTATGGCTTCAAATCCTATCTGTAAAATCCGTATGACTTAGAAGCACTGTCATAGAAGAAAAAGAATAAGCCGCTTACGATAGTTTGAAAGTCATATTAGATTACACTAGAGTTTAACTATTTTTCTGGAAGAAATCCATGTGTGTGTCAATTGTAGCAGCTAGAACTGGGTCTCCTGGTTATTTATGTTGGGGAAAAGACAGAATTCACTGCACAAGCTGAAGCTGGGAGGGGAGCAGCACAGCCCTCCCTGGCAGTGCAGCAGCCCACTCCGCTTCTACCGCTCTCCCACCCGCCTCCGCTCAGTGCTTTTTTCACAGGGGAAGTGCAATGGGAAAACTGCTAAACCAGAACCCTCCACAGTCCAGGGAATTTTTCTCCTACTATGCTGCCCTATGATGTGTGGTTTGTTTTAGGAATGACTAATAGATTGTGTGACTATTTCTATTTTTATTCCTTGTTTCAACTGACAGATTATACAAATGTGTTGCTACAGCTTTACATACAACACAAGAAAACTCCGTTTTCAAGAAGGTTAATCTGGAAGCTCAACAAAGAAAATGGTGACAGTAGAGAAGAGCTGACACGAAGAGGAGGAGGAGGCTCAGATCAGTGCGTAAAGGTAAGACCAGGAGACAACATGCTTTACTATCTATTAGCTATGTAAGTTTTGCCTGTAATTGCCACCTTTAGTTCTCAGTGCCAAGTGACACTAAGCGTATGGAAATACCTGATAAACATGAGATTGAGAAGAGAAACAAATACAAGACTTACCTAGGTGCTGAGGCCCTTACAAAGAAAATAGTCCTATTAAAAACAATAGCCTTGGCAATCCCAATGGATTGATAAAACTGACATCTTTCCGATACTTTTCTTGTTACCATGCTGGCAGTTGCCAAGGCCTCACCGCTCACATGCAGGAGGAGTATTTTGATCACCAGGCAATGGTGTCGTAACACACAACTCCATAATTCTGCTTTGAGCACCAGCTTTGCCCCTGTGCTCCCAAGGTCAACACTGGAGAGTGGAAACCACTTCACAGCCTGGAGAAAGCAGGTTTGCATTTAAAAGGTATTGCACAGGCAGCTTCTTTACACTGTCAATTGCCAGCCTAAAATGACTTGTTAATTATTGTCAACAGTCCAGCTTTCCTGCAATACACCCCAGCAGCTCAGGAACTCACTGAACACCAGAAAAAAGGGATGTTTCGCAAAAATTGGTGCAAGCTTTGATATACTGCTGCCTGGTGAGTACAAGTGAAGCATTGAGGGTGCTTTTGTGTTTGAAAGCAGCTTTGTGCTTAAGAGCAAAAAATATGCACCAAAATTACTTCATTTTCAGAGGAAACAGGTAGCAGGGGCACACACAAAGCACGCCATGAATTGCATGTTTTTCCTGAGACCGCATCAACTGGGAAATTATTTCAGAACACTTGATATAATCAGAGAGCTCCCATCAGGCTTGCAGACAAGGATGATGTCATCAAGCCAGGCCATGGGATAATCACCAGTGGCTAAACTGACAGCATTAAATGGAGAAAAAAAGGCGAAGAAAGAGTGGAACACCTGTACTAAAAACATTATAGTGGACAGATAATAAAGTATTTTTATTGTAGCTAACAATGAACAGGAACCAGCATCTGCACTGAGGCGGAAAAAGCAGTGAGCGAACACAACAAGACTGGTGACTGTGACTGCAGACTTGCTGAACTCATTAAAAGCCATGATGAGAAAGGTATAGGCACCTTATGCAAGATTTATGATGCAGCCTGCAGGAGAAGTTCTAAAGTAAAACACTGCCAAAGGAAGCAAGGGAGAGTTAAAATGATATTGCCTAAAACGTGTGTAAACAAAGCACATTGGCAAAGAAAGAAGACATGGGAATACTATAGGAAGCATCCTAGACATTGGGTCAGAAAACAGTGTATCAGCACTTTGCCCTAAGCCAGGAATCATGAAAAAAGGACATCAACAAACAACTGCATGCCTGGTCAAGTAAATCAAGTTTTCTACTCATGTACGTCACAGAAAGCTGCAGCAAAGAGGCTCTTGTGTATTTGTCACCCTGCTGCGTTGCCTGTATTTTAGCTGAGAAACCACAATTCAGAACAGAAAGGTAGAGCAAAAATGTGAAGCACTCGTGCCAAAGTAACAAATCGGAAGGTTTGAGAAATAGGGTTCTGCAAAAATACATGTGCTGGAACAGGCAGACATCTAATCCAATTTTTAAACCCCGAGTTTTACCAAACATTATTTACATATTAGACAGAAGACAAAGTGAAAAACATGTGTGTTTTTTTTCTTTAATATATGCTCTGATTAAAAACTGAGATGAAATTTCTATGCTGTAATTGGCACTACTCAAAGTGTATTTTCTTTTGAAGTCAGTGACCAATTGAAATATCACTCTTCTCTATGGCCTACAGCCACTCTCTGAAACAACAAGCTTCATAGGTTATTTTCAAGGCCTGTTGTTACTTTTGGATGTTGCAGAAATTTTTCACCCTTAGTTTTTCAAATTTAACTGGACACTTTTCAAACTGACATGAAAAACTTCAGGCAGGGTGTCTTGTATCCCCACCTCCTCCAGCCCTGATGCTGTCTGAAGAATTACCATGACCAGAAAAGGCTTATTGCCTTTCACAAGCTGCAGGCATGACAAGCCAGCAGTCATCGCACGGAACAGGAACAGACTCCTGCTCTCAGGCTAGTTTCCTGATGGACAGCAGAAAAGGACTTTTTGCCAAGGCCTCTTATTACACTAGAGTAAAATAAAGCTATGCTAGTAACACAAATAAATTTGCACTGCACCCACAAGGGGAAGAAATTGGGTTTTGCACATCGCTTGACAGTGTATTGGTAAATGCCTGCCCCTAGATATCACTGCTCTTCTGTCTTCTTACGTGGCCTGTAAGCAGTTCTCTGCAGTGTGCTGGTGGCACCCCCCCGCTCTGTTTTGTTAACTCTGTCTGTGAATGGTAACTTGTTTTAGTGGGGTGTGACTGGATGGTCATCTGGCAAGCACTCGCAAAAACTCCAGTCCAAAAAGCTAATCTCTTCCTAGCTCCAAATCTGCAAGGCCTTAATGAGGTCTTGGGAGAAGCGGCAGCTATCAGAGATTCATTAAAGATGAGGACATCCTTGCAGAGCTACTAATTGCTCTAACTCACTAGCTCACGTTGTTGGTAAAAACTGGAGCCTGCCAAGCAATGCTCTCAATTTAAATTGTTGCGGTGCTTTGTGCCTCCTTTGGAACTTTCCCACTCTGCCCATGAATCAAAGCGCATAATGGATTTATTATCTTTTTTATCATGACAGAAGAGACTTACTCTGCTGGGGTCTGTGCATACCCTTGTCTAGATAAATATTCAGCTACTGAAAGCTATGCTTTCTGAGGAATAATTATAAAGGTATCATCAAGAGTATGTTCCTGTGTAATGTTTAACTACTGGACTACACCCTTTCTAAACATGAACACGGCAAATAGTTTGCTGCTGTAGGTCTGATTAAAATTAGAGTAGAAACCTAGCCTTTTATGAAGAGATGTGGCAATTCACTACTTGATGAAAATATATTTCCTCGGTGAAGTCAGAAAGCCTCTGGCATATATTGGGTTTGATCTTATTTAAAAAATCCTTTTTGATTCATCTTCTCATGCTTTTTATGCATGCAATAACTTCCAGTTTACCCAAATGCTCCTTAGTTCTACCTTGCAAACTCATTAAAATATGCCACTTGTCATTCATAATCTACATCTGCAGGTATTTAAATGAAGGACTAGATATATCAGAGCTGTTAGTACAGTATCTCCTGTTTTGCTTAGAACTACGTATTAGAATCAAGCCAGGAGGTTTTGTCTCAAGTGTTGGAAAATTATCTCTCAAGCTGCATTTCTACAGACAGATAACAGCCTGAGAAGCTGAAGTTCAAGCAATTCCATTAAAAGCATTTGGGGCTAATATTAACAGAGAGTTTTGTAAATTAAACACAGCAAGAGATTTTAAACCTGCATCTGCCAGCTAAGCACGGGCAACGCTACCTGTGAAAATTTACCTTCAGCCCTGCCTTTTCCTCACCTCACCTGCTCACTCGGGCAGCAGATGGGACATGCACCTCACAGGCAGAGGAATGATTGGCTTTGTTTGTTTTCTTGGGTTGGGTTTTTTTTTCCATGGGAATATTTTGCCAATATGAATTGACACTCCAGCTTTTTCTAATGGCATTGTTACTGTAAGAGCAGACTTGAAGGAGTGGCAGATTCCCGACAAAGAAGATCTGAAGGAGGCAGAGGGCTGTGCGCCACAGCATGGATTTTCCTTGAAGTGTCCATCTGTGGTCTCTCCTCTGAAGCTGAAGGTGCTTTTGAAATAGCAGATATGCAGATGTCCTGCTCTGATGCTGAGAGTCTGTATTAGTTTAATTCTTGTTTCTAGAGAAATAGCCAAAGCTCATCTCGGCTGAGAGACTGTCTAATGTCCTTGAGGGCATGATCACTGTTAACAGCTTTGCACTACAGAAGGGCCAAACTTTAACCAAAAGGATAAAATTTATCTGATTAGAAAACAGTTTGTTGTATGGTTCATGACTATGAAATAGTCCCCTTCTCCCATGCAGAGGACATTAGAAACCTCATGTCCTACCTGCAAAAATGTGAGACAAACACCTATGTGGCTGTAAAAGAACAGAAAAGCAAAACAAAAATTCTGAAATAGTTATAAAATTCCAAACTACAGTTCATAAGGATCAGACAGGTATTGAACAGAAAGCCCAAGAGACTTGCACATGCTGCTATGGTGGCACTGGCTGAGCATTTCACTTTGGCCATGCACCAAACTACTGTGAGGTGCTGGGTTGCCTCATCCCCAGGCAGCTGTGTCCCAGCTGAGGCTCAGACTCCCATTATGCTTTAACACTCTCTTCCCACTGGATGAAGATTTTGGTTTCTGGCTAAATCGGCAGAAAATTTCTAATAGCTGTGAACTAAAATACTTTTCATGGCATTTTGAATATGTCATGGCTTTTACTGAAGGAGTAAAGCAACAGGTCATCACAGAAACAACACTCTCTGGAAAATCAATGGTTATCACTAACCCTCCTCTCCTTTCCTAGCCCTTGAGGGTCTGACAGTCTTAAGGAAAGGAGGATTTCCTTTGCCTCTCTGGGTTTCTCACTCAGCTGCTGGAAATAGCCTGAGAGAGCCAAAGCTACAGTTGCTTTTGCAAAAACCCATTGCTGCTCTGCAAGAGCTCCCTGATGAGCTCTCATCAGCCATCCTCAGCAGGTTGCTGTGGCAGTACCTGCAAGCGGCGTTGCCAGGGTGACCTTCTCCCCAGCAGCCTGTCATCTGTGGGGAGAGCCACAGTTTAGCTCTCACTGGTTACAGTAATTAGATTTTGACAGTATAGCACTTAGCCAACAACTCCATACCGCCAGTCTTTAGCGAGCTCCCTGAGAAATAGGAGGCAAGGAGCAGCCTCACAGTCAAAATGGAATTTTCATCTCCCAGGTTCAGAGTCACTCTCTGAACATCTGGCACCTGAACATCTCTGGCATCCCACAGCTGAGATGGGGGAGCACCTAAGGGTGAATGAGCAACATATAGTTCCTCAGAAAGCTGCTGGGAAAATCTGCTTGCACAAGGCATTCATTCAAAAACGGAACAACAAGTGCATTTCCAAAATCAGCGTACAACTTCCAAAACAGGAAAAGAAACGGTATTTCTCTAAGTGTACTGCATGGTGTGGGGTGCTTTCTTAGCACTTTTTACTAAATGGCTTCAACATTGTTTGTCATAGTCTTCTATTCTACTTGAAATGACATCACCTCTTATAAATATTCAGCAAGACAAAGGTCTTCCTTCTGCATCCTAGAAAGGACTGCACAGTCCTTCTTGACACAGGGCTGGACTCGTGGCTGGACTCGTGGCTTCAGTGTAGGCTTTAATCAAGTGGCAGTCTTATTGTATCAAAGTAGGTGACAAGCAAGCAAATACATCTGTTTCCAGAAATCATGGGGTGCAATAAGGCAAAACCATAAACCACTGTGTTTGCAAGAGGGTCTGTGAAGTTAAAACAAAACACAAACCCTCCATGCTGTAAGAGAGAAATACTACACAAGCAAGAGTAAGCATAGGGCTGTTTCTTGAAAATATTTTAACACAGGAGTCATGATGTAAAACTTACTCAAACCAGTGCGGAGAGGATCACAACAGAACTGAAGTAAGGAGGAGAAATGTGGTGGGGTGAGTTAAGGGAATTAACATAGCTAATAAGAAGTATGCAGAATAAATTGCTGACGATAGCTAATTTATCTACAATAAACACATTTATATATAGGCTTACATGAATTAATCGGATGAGCAGATTTTAACTCTCTGCAGGTAAATGTTCTCCAATTTGCATTCACACTGCTGCTTGTGCTGCTATAGATATGTTAAATTATAAAGAGGATGGCAAGTCCTTTTCTTTGGCAGCACTGCAGAAGGAAAGGAGGTTTGTCCAGTCACCAGAGATAGGCACAAGCTGTGCTGCTCAGGGCAAGTTGCTCTGCTTCACTGTGCCACCGCTTGCACCTGTGTGTGAAAGACAGGATTCTGGGCCTCCGAAGAAAACGCACTGCACTGCTGACTAGAGGCAGGAGATGCTAAAGTCCTCAAAACCGAGACAAGCATCCAAGAATCTCTAAGGACAGGCATGAGGAAGCAGAAAGTGAATTCTCCTCCTTGTTTCATTCTTTAAAAATTTTGTGACCACTAATATTTCATGTTCTTCCCCTATTAAAGGACAAAAGCACAGCCTGAGGGACTGCAACAGGGAGAGTTTCCTTCTTGAACCAGGCTACAGGTAGCCTAGAACATGGCACAGAAACCACAATAATTATCACAGACGCCTCAAAACCCTTCTGTATAAAACAAAGGAGAATAATTTTTTAAGACAACAAGCCCTTCCAGTCTTCCAAAGGGAGTCTAGTGTTCAAAATAAATATTCTGCTGTTATAGTGGATGAGCACTTGAGTGCCCCTACTTCAGTATTCAAGATGCCATCTGCTATCTTTGCTGGTATTTTTCTCTTTTCCTTTCTAAAGAGAAATTCTAGTTAACGATATGTCATGTTATATCAGTGACTATGGCAGACTGTACCATGTACACAGTGTGCTGTATATGAGCTGCAGGGTGCAATTCCACCTCAAAACAACCCTTGAGAGCACCATGTCCTGCACCCGTCACTCGGCAGCACATATACCACCTTGCAGAGAGATGATTAAGTCTCTGCCTACCAGAGGCAGGGTCTGGCCCCAGATGACAGTAAATTAAAAAGGCAGAGCACTATCTAGAGGCACCATAGTGACTTAGATATCGCTTGTAGATTTACACAAGCAAGAATGCCTTGTTTATTGGACAGCTGTGAAGGTGTAGAAGATTTCAAAGGGCTGACCTGTGCCTGCTCTCCAGAAGACAGCTCTGTTTCACAGCTGAAAAGCATATGTGGGCTGCCGGAGATAACCAGCTTAGCATGGAAGCCAGGCTAAATAAATGGTTCACGAATGTCACCTCATGCTCATGTGAATTCACTGTAGCTACATGGTTTATTTGCTGTACCATTTAGTATCATAGTTCCTGCATGGTAAATAATTTACTGTCCCCTTTAAAAGAGGACTTCCTATCATACAGAACACATGGAAAATCATCATGACTGACAAAAAAAATCTAGCTTGTGAAAGAGTTCCTGCACTTCTTGACTATGAATAAGTTATGTCCTGTTCATGGGAACTTAGTGTAACTACAATATTTAACTGCCACAGTATTCAGTATCATCTTGCCTGCACGGTAAATAATTTATCTGTTTATTTCCACAGGAGGCATCATATGAGCAAACCTGAATGGCAGTTGGTTACATGTGCAGTATGGGTAGCCCAAGAAAGGATTTGCAAGAGCTTGCATGAGTTTGCCCAGAGGTGCTAATCAAAATGGATACTGTGCAAAAGTTATGCCAGAGTGCCACATGAAGAAAATTTTACTTCTAGAAGCAGGTTGGCATAGAAGAATAAGAAGTAGAGCAAAGTGATATTTTTTCCCTTCAGTTTTGGTGTTTGCCTGGTGAGGTAATTCGAAATGTTTTGTTCCACCTGAAATGGAACATTAAGTTTTCATTCCTTATCAGATCTTTTCTTGCCTTTCATTTAAATGGTTCTCTAAAGAATGATAAAAATTCATTTTATTTGTATAGTCTCAGTCCCTACCCCTGACTATATATGTTTTCCCAAAGAATCTGCTCATCAAATCCAAACTAAACATGGAGACAACTTTGGTAATGCACAAATGTTTTTTTCTGACCCTTATTTTACGGGAAATCTACTGTCTAGGGAAAAAAAAAAGTGTCATCTACTGTTAATCCCTTAATAGATTTGTGCAGATTATAATGATCAGGTATTACTTGTGGCACCAATTTGTTGCATCATAGGTAGGCGAGAAGGGATAAGCACTTCTTATTAGGCAGTTGGATTATTTTTATAATTTATAATTTCTATTTCAATTCCCCAGGATCCAGCTAAGTATTTAAGCCAAGTCTGTCTCTTTGGTATGGTCTACACAGCAACTTTGTATGTAAGTTTAGATCATTCAGTTTATAGGTTTTGGTGGCAGTAAACCATTTTCTCTTAGATTCACCTCCAAAGGAAAAATTAAATAACTTATTCTTGGCATTTCTCCTTTCCAGTACAATGTTAAAAAGAAATATTGATGTTGATACCAGAGTTTAGCCCAGTTTCCTTACTGTTTTGGTAAGCTTTTCCTGTGAGCCTCTCAATTTTCCCTGCTTTGCCCTCTCCCTGGAGAAATTCTTCAAATAACTCAGGGCAGAAAAGCAAAAAAAAAAAAAAAAAAACCACAAACCCCCAAACTGTAAAATGCTGCCTCACAAACTAGTGGTTTGTTGTAACTGTATAGCTCTGAAAAAAAAAACCACATTCCAAGACCTGCTTATAGCTACCTCAGAAAGAGTTTAGAAAGAAACGAGATCTTGTCCAACATATCTCCCATTCAAAGCATTTTGCAAGTATTAGCTAAAGAACCTTTGTAATGTGCCCACAGGGTAAGTAATAAATAGTCTTTACAGACAGAGGTAGGAGACAGGATGTATCTGACTTGCCAGGGGCCACTAGGAAAACAAGCTTCAAAAACCAATATACACCGAATTTCCCATTTCCATTCACCAGGAGCCCATCAGTTATTTATTCAGACTTAGAAAAAAGATTCGTATCTCTTTTGTGGGTTAGCAGGAGTTCAGGTATGACAGTCAATACACAGAGACCATCCCTCACTCGTGTTTTGGTAACACAATTCTCGCTAAGACATCCTAATTCCTGGCCTACGCCGGGTGGTCACATCCCTGCTCAGCCTGCTGAAACCAGCCAGCACGGCCCTGACACAGGCACACAAACCTGGGGGAGATACCACCTGATGGCTCTGCACAGTTTTATGACAGGCCACGGTTGTAGCATTAACACAGTGCAGAGGGACACGTGAATCCAACCACTTTGGAGTATTTTTTGGTGTGTTTATTTTAGCCCTGAATTACGCAAAGCCTGCATCACAGCCCAGATGCCTTTGGGAGTCAGCAGTTGGGTTAAGAGGCTGAGCTTGCAGGCGAATTGTGCTAGTCTTTGGAGAAGCAATTATTCTGCATTGACAGACGCAAATTTTAAATTATGGGGGTTGAAATTATTGCACAATCCCTATTGTGTTTCTGGCAGTTCCACACTGTCTCATTGAGAAATTTAAATTTATACAAAATAGAGATATAAAAAGGTGACAAAGACTGCACATTTTCCCTCTCAAAATATAAATTATTCAGTACTACTAAAAACACATGAGCAGCAGCCAGGGTTCCTACAATTCTGTGGCATCCTGGTCTCTGGCAGTTTCCATTGAATTCAGCTACAAGAGACTTAAAAGTGGTTTTTTTGTGTGAGATGGTTGTTGCTTTAATAAAAAAGTAACAAAACAGTCAAGCAAATGTGAAAAGCTAACAACAAAAATAGCAGGCATCGGCACAGAACGCATTAAGAATGAAAAAAAAAAAAATCAATTTTTTTGTCTTACAACAGTGTGTCTTGGGAACACTAATAATAGGTGCCTCTCTTCTCTCTGAGAATGACTTTTTCCCTTCATCGCACATGACCTGATGCAGGACTTGTCTAACTGCGATATCTAGATGCAAAGCAAGTGAGAAAAGGAACCTTTGTCTGCTATTTGAAAAGCTGGAATTCTGACTGGAGAGGGGATGATTAAAATGCTCCGTGTGGCAACGGTAGACGAGTGACTGTCTCCCTGACAACAATGATAATGCTCATATGAATAAAATCCTGTGTTTACATAAAAGTCTAGAGGTTCAGGTCCCAGAAATGTCAAAAGCAGCTGAGTCTGGCATATCATATAATATTGTTATTGATTTCTTAATTATCAGGCATGAAACATGTCAGGCATGAAACGGTTTTCTCTATTTATAGTTGAGTTTTCTCTTTTTCTGTTCCTATCTCAGATACATACATTTCTAGAACCGGGGCTCTAACAGCATCATTTTTTCTAGTGTGTGCTGTTAAACTCAGTCTGATACATTTATTGCTTTACAATTTCTAAACTGATTCATTATATTAAGGAAGAACATTATTTGGTTTTCTTTATTGCCATAAGGCATATTTATATCAATTAATCGCATTAGATGTTCACATAATTTCCCCTCATTTCTGGAAAAAACATACAAAGTTAATGTTGTGTAACTTTGGGGAAATGATGCCATTAGGCCCTTTTGAAGAACTCCGACGGGAAAGGTGCTTAATTTCTGTGGAAATACGGATTTAGGCTGCAGAGCCAATTGCTTTTTTCAAACTTTAAATCAAACAGCATGCATCCGTAGCTTCATTATGGCAAAGAAAGTATGTGCTTGTGAACTATAATCAATAGGTAAGTGCCAGTTCCCCCAAACTAAAATATATCTATTTCAGGTAAACTGCAGTTCAGAAGCTTCCCAGGCTGCATGGCCTCAGTCTTTGCATTTGCTGTGTGTGCTCTGAGAACCATGAGATTATCCGGCATTTCGGGGTGAGTGCAGGGGCTGCCCCATTGCAGTGGGCAGCTACTCAGCAGAGAGAGTGTGTGGGGCTGGGCGGCTGCAGCCAGGGTCCTGCCAAATCCTGGATGTCAGGATGTCCTGCTAAGCAAAGATGTCAAGCAGCAGCTGAAGGAAGGTCTCCCATTTCTTCCAAAACTAGCCTAACCTCTGGGTAGAGTCAGGCTCTCTTTACAGCTCGGCTCTTGTGTCCCGATAGTTTTTATACAAATGAGGAACATAACAATTGACAAAACATTTTTTCCGCCTAGGTCTCCCCAGATGTACTCACTATTACAAGATGCAGGTCAAATGCTGTGCTGAGCCTCCACCAGAACCAAGCTAGATTCGGGGGGGAGGCTATCTCTTAATCCCACCACTTTGACAGTTCCTGCTCCCATCCCTACCTTTGCCAGTTTAACCACAGTGGTAAGAAGCGTGATACCCAACTCATGTAGTGAAGCAAGTGAAACAAGCAGAAGACCTTACTGTACTGTGAAGTTATAATTACATTTTCACCAGCCTGGCTTCTAGGAGCATGCCCGTGGCAAGACGAGCAGCCGTGGGTTGCTGGTGTGGCTGCAGTGGCAGCAGGCAGGGTGCTGCTGGCACAGTGCACAGCCGCGAGGCTGTTCCAGCGCTGGCCAGACCCTCATGAGAAAGGGCAGCCCTTGGGCCACCACACTGAGCACGGGACAGCATGGAGATATGCAGAGCTCCACAGAAAAAGGTCTTCATCTTTGTCTAGGCAAGGTGGGTGTAAACTAGGTTTATCTCCTGACATGATTTACAGCAAGCTACCCCAATCTTTTTCCTCGCTTTTACAAATCAGATGTCAGCAAACTGTTCCCAGAGGCCAGCACGAAATCACATATAATTCTCTTTCATCTGCAATGACGTTTGTTACACACACACAAACGCAGGAGCTGAGGCAGAAGCAGGCTGACCCAAGATCACATTCAGAAGCACTTCCCGTCCAGGCACTCGTGTCACCAAAACACCCGAGACAGCAGATCACCTCGGGGGCAGGCTGGTCCTTGCCAGCTGCAAGGGCTGGCTGCAGAGCGGTGCTGGGGGCTGTGGGGCAGCCACTGCCAGATCCCCACTGCAGCCCAAACCTCTCCTCCCCGCCTTGCATCCAGGCAAGTTCGCCTTTACAAAGAAGTTCCTGCATCTCCAGTCCTGCAGTGACTGGAGACAAATAAGAAGGGAATTATTCATACGGTGTCGACTGCCATTTTAATAAGCTACTTATCACACCATTGCCACTCACGTCTGCTACAGCAGCGCTCAGGTGCATAACTGTTCTGAGCACTGGACTAACACAGGGAAAGGCGATTCCCTGTGCGCTAATTGCCTTTCACAAATTATGATGTATTTTCCTTCAGTTATAAGGTGGGGGGGATTCCCTGTGCGCTAATTGCCTTTCACAAACTACGGTGTATTTTCCTTCAGTTATAGGGTGGGGGGAAAAAAACACACCTGTAAAGACATTGCTCAATTTTCAGATACAGCTTTGATAGCAAAAGAGAAGTAATTAGCAGTGTGATCCCTGGCAACCTGACGATAATCTTTTAGAGGTGTACTTCGAGTACTCATTTTCTGAGTATCTATTCAGAATACACTAGTTTAAATTTCCAAGGGACGACTAGAAGATAGCAAGCTAAATAGTTTTCCTTCCTCTGTTATGGAAAAGCATTCCAATTAAAAAAGAACTTGAAGTAAGAGTAATAAAATCATACTTTAAAGTAAATGTAGTTCACTTTTGAAATATTTGCTAGAAACAACAGCAATATGTATTAATTGAATGAAATGAAGTTAAAACTTACAATAGTCTAAAAGACAGTATCAAAAGATAACATATGCTTACTTGTGTAGCTGATTTTTTCAGTTGATTTTAGCATAACTACTACAGCTTTTCAATCTGTGCATAACTTGGCTTTACACTGAGGCTTCAGTCCAACTTGCTATAGGACACTCTTTCCCAAAAAGCTGGAAATGGGGACCACGATGCTTTTGACATTCAGCTCTTCTACCTTTGGGCTATAAATTGCAACATCCCGTCCTAGTCCTCTGGTCTCCCTAACCAGGAAGCAGAGAGGGGGCTCATCTCATTGGGATGAACAGTCAAGACAAAGTCAAAGCAACTGCTTCAGACTGCAATTTTTTGGTATAAAAGCATTTATGAAGTAATTCTGAGAGCTGAATTAATTAATTATAACCATCTGTTCACAGATAATTCACAATAAACAGGGGGAAAAAGCGCCTAACAGGTTGTTTACTTGAATTGTTTGCCAGGTTGTGGGCACGGTCACAGCAGCCCTTGCATGTCTGCCTGCTCCGAGCGCCTTGTGAAAGGCGGCCGAGGCTGGGAAGTCGGCAGGGATGGATGCTCTGTTGCCAAATTGACAGCGAAGGGCTACTGTAAGTACAGCCAGTGGAAGTTTTCCCACGTATTTCAAAGACTGGCAAGGTTGTTATTCAGTGTGAACCGTAACACAACCAAAGGCTGTACCATGCAAACCTATTCATGTTAAGTAGATTGGTCCCTTGAGCATAAAAGGTTCTTCAACAAGCAATGAATGCTTTTCAAACACACAAAAACTGCTGCTGCACCTACTATTCCTTAAAAGAAAAAAAAAAAAAAGGTTTCAAGTTTTCCTAAACAAAGAATAGCCATCGAGTTTTACCCCATTATGCCCTTTGTTCCACAGCTGATAAATACTTCATTTAAAACAGGTTCTTCAACAAGCAATGAATGCTTTTCAAGCACACAAAAACTGCTGCACCTACTATTCCTTAAAAGAAAGAAAAAAAGGTTTCAAGTTTTCCAAAACAAAGAATAGCCATTGAGTTTTACCCCATTACGCCCTTTGTTCCACAGCTGATAAACACTTCATTTAAAACTTATTATTTGCCCAACTTAATTTTTTTTATGAACATTAGAAATTATGATTGTATGTCTATTTCAGATTTATGACTACTTTATACCTAGTTTTCTTCATGACAGCTTTTTATTTGAACTAGAATAGTCTTCCATGGTGTTTCTTTCTGATTCATCTAATTGAAAGCGATCACAGATCCTCTTGCTTTTTCCTAGATTGAACAAATAAAGCCTGTCTGGTCTTCTCCCATATGAAACTCTCCATATCTCAATCATTACCTCATGTGTGATTCAGTTTCACATTCTCCTTTTACGTACGTGAGTGATGAGGGCACCATATATTTTTCCAGGATAAATCTTAGGAGTTATTTGTATAAGGACATTATTAGAACCGTAGCTTTCAAAATGCCTTAAATAATACTTTTCAGTGCTTCAATCTGTGGGATGGGTGTGGAGCGGGTGTTCAGAGGAGCACAAGCTGTAGGTCTCAGGATTTACTCCTAAAGTGAGTCATGTGGCACCTGTGAGGAATACACCCAACCACGCCAATCACGTGGTTGGGAGTGTTTTAAAAGCATCAAACCTCAACACTACCTTCTACAGGATTTCTTTTCCCAGTATGTCTCCTAATTAGATATTATTGTTTGTTTGGAAAGTGCAGGGATAAAATGATGTAAAAAATAAAACCAAGACTTGTAGAAGTGGGGACACGATTTTCATGGTAATACAGTAAAGATTTCCTTTAAGGCTGTTGTTGCATTGCACATCTATTCCAGCTATATTTTGTAAAATTGAGCTATTCTTGCACCTACATTTTCTAATTTATACTGGGTGTTTTGTGTCTATTCCTACTAGCAGCTAATGAGACCTATCAGGCAGACATCCCATTAATTTTGGTGCATTCAGCTGGAGTTTTTCTACGACACCAAACACAGCATTTAAAAAATGTTTTATTTTGGTAGGGAGGGGTTTACTCAGTCTATTTGTCTTACTATTGGATGCAGGTTTTGAGCATTGGTAAAAGACCATCTTTTTTTTGAGCAAAACAGCAAACATCATTTCAGGGAACTCAATGTCTCTGTTAGAGACTATGAAGACACCATAACCAAAAATTTGGACTGGATCTACATCTTTCTACATTCCTTTGCATTTCCCATAAGCAGCATATTTAGAGACTGTCTAAATATGTCTAGGCAACAAGGATGAAAGTGAAAGAAGACAGTGGAAGATCAGCCTTTCATCACCACTAACATTCAATTTCCAAACATTCTTGGTTAAAACTGCTCTTTTCAAATCAGGTTTTTGCAGAGTGACAAAGAATTGCTTTATTTTCTCTGCTCCAGTGAACAGGCCTGTGTTAATTTATCTGGAATAAACATGCATACAGCCCACATTGTCTTCTGATAACGTTGTTTACAGTTGTTGGCCCTGTCCAGTGCGCTGTAGATGCGGACTGTTACAGATGTATGGAGTGTTAGAAAGGACTATCTTTGCCAGCAGCATGAAGTAGCTATCACTCTTTGTCTCCCTCCTATTTTCATTAGGTCTTATTCATGTGCCCCTGAGAGTGAGAGAGTCAAAGTCATCTGCCCGCTGGTTATTACGCTGTTGCACAAAGGGGTTCTTCAGCTTAGAACAGGGGACTGAAAACAAGTCTGTTGATAAATTATTGTGACCCATCCTGTTCCTATTTAGAATCACTGCAGCTGTCTGAAGCTGAAGTTAACACCCCCATCTGAACATACACAGGGTGTTTTCACACCCATCAACAGAACAAAAGCTCCATGCACGGAGATCACTTATCAAGAAATTCAGGCAAGTCCTAAGCGATCTCACATAGCTTCTTCAAGTATTGAAAATTTCTTTCAACCACATTTAAAATAGTACTACATATTGGGCGCAGTTTCTGCCCCCAGGTTGGTATCACAAAGCTGAATATAACATTGAGTTCAAGTTTTTATATTAATGGAAGACTATGTCAGTACAGAAAACTACTTTAGCTAATTGTAGTCAATGAGAAGACACTGCTGATCAGTATATATCCTGTCTCACAGACTTCTCCTGAATGCCACAAACCCCAAAATTACTGTACCAATAATTGCACAAAATTTTGTCTCACAGACTTCTCCTGAATGCCACAAAATCCAAAATTACTGTACCAAAAATGCACAAAATTCCCTATGCTCTGGAATATAAATATATTCACCTTCACGTGTCTACTGAGGACAACAGGAAATCAGTAGCTTCCTGGTTAACCAATAATGAGTATCTACTGCAGTTATTAGTATTTGTTAGAAACAAAATACATAACACCTACCAAATGGAAATGAAATCTTTCTGCTGTCATTCCAGCAGCTATCACAGAGTAACTGACTGTACATTAGAAACGACATTGACTTTCAGAGCCATATTTGCTTCTGATATATATCTTTCCTGTTTGACATGATTCAAAATATTTTATCACATGCAAATCCCTACACGGAGGAAAGCAAAATCAAACACGCAGTACAACGTCAATGGTAACTAGTCAGTCAGCTCTATGCAGAAAAGCATTAGGAGTCATCTTGAACTGCAGTACAACGTCAATGGTAACTAGTCAGTCAGAAAAGCGGTAGGAGTCATCTTGAACTGAACAGGAGTTTGCAAAGCAATGCTGATGAGCAGGAGGCAGATTTCATGGGTTGCATTAGTAAGGCAGGCAATTACTCCTTTCTCTTCAGTGTTGGTAAGGGCTCAGTTGGAATTAAGAGTACAGTCTGAGGCCCAACGCTTAATTTTTTGCTTTGGAGGCTGGAGGAATCTTTATGGAAGGCTTTAAGATGAAGTTATACAAATATTTCTCAGGGGTGAAGTAGATGAACTTGGTCTTGTCTTAGAGTTGGACTGAATACTCTCCAGAGGTCCCTTCCAGTCCTATATAATGCTACTTACATATGTGAATAGCAAGGTTAGCGCTCCTGGTTAAAAATAAAACAAAAACAATTGTAAAAGAAAATGCCAAAACTAAACCAGAAAGCTACTGCTGCACTAATGGACTTTTGTGCATTGAGCTAATGCTTGTATTAATGACTGCTGCATTAAGCCTTTTCCCAAAGATTTGTATTTTACAACAGATAAATGGCCCAAGCATGCTTAAATGTTCTTAGATTTTGAGATCAAAAACCTGTCTCCTCACTGCAACCTCCATCTAATGATGCAGATAATTTTCCAAAATGTAATTATGAGATGACAGCCACATCCTCCCAGAAAACAAAGGACTTTCAGAGGAAAAGAGTGAACATCTTTCTCATCCCACTGGTGTTTTATCTCTACAGTAAGGGCACTTCTCTTTGGAGCTCACTGCAGAGAAACGGTTTTGGCAGAAATGGATGCTGTCTCCACCCTGGGAGAGAACAATTTCTACAGGAGTTAATGTGCTAGTACAGAGCAAGTCTGCTAGCGTACCCAGCAATGGGGGCTGACAGCTCTGTGTCCCAGGGAGCGCACAGCCTCACGCAAGCAGGTCTGCCGCTGGCTTTTCTGGGTCCTAGGCGAGCCCCCAGCCCCCCAGCTTGCCCTGCTCTGATCACACTGCAGCACCAAGCAGAAACCAGCCTGAAAGCACCTCTGCTGATCAGACACTGATACTGGAGCAGCTGCAAATGATGAAGATGATTCATTGTTTGCCTTTGGGTTTTTACAGATGCAGCTCCAGCTTTCAGCCAGGGCAGTACAGGCACAAGCCAAGCCCTGATGTTGTCTAAATGTACCCTCCCCTGCATCAGCCTGATTCAATTAACAGGTGTAGGACACATTGAGTCTAATTCCCTCCTGCAGATCTATCATCCAGCTCCTCATAAACAAGCTCCCCTTTAAAGTGGCATTAAGTCAGCCCCCACACAGTCAGACCTGGAGTTATAGCCCATGAGAACTAGCAAGTAATTTATTTTTCACATTTACCTACGTGTGGGTTTTGGGCTATCAGGTACCAAACAGCATAAGGACTATGCAGTTATTCAAACCTGTTAATAGGAAATAATCTCAGTGAGTAGTTTACTAATTACCTATAGAGGGAGGGAGTAGTCTAAGAAATTTTACAGCCTAAGTACTTTGCTTTTGGGAACTCTTTAACCACTTTTACCTGTCAGCTTTTCCCTGATGCAACATCAACTTCAAACAGAAAATTAAATGCACAGAATGGAGAAAAACACATCTGGACTGAAGCTGCGGTTTACTCCTGGAAAGCAAGTGTGCCTTCCTGGGCAAAAGCTTCTTGGCTGTCCCTCCTCCTGCAGGAAGGGCTGAAAGCTGGTAAGAGGCAGGAGGACAAAACAGATTTCATCTTAGGAGCAGAGTGGTATCAGAAGATTGAATCCTACAAGGCAATATACATCGGGACCTGTGAACGCCCAGTGTAAATCAAATACACAGCAAGCCCAGCAACTGGGCAGCAGAGGACAGGCTGGTTAGGAGGAAAGGCAGCTCGCCGTTGCTCTCATGTCAGCACCAACAACCTTCCCATTTCTCAGCAGTGAGGCTGCAGAGAGACCAGCCTCCCTGTGACCGTGCAGTGTGAGTGGCCACAATGTTGGCTGAGGTGTTTCTCAGAGGAGACGAGGTATCCCCAGGGTGCCTTGGACCAGGAGCCAAAACAAGCATTTTGGATTATCTCTGAGAGTCCTCCTGCCTCCAGCATCCTCCAAACAAACCACAGAGTTTCACTTACTCACACTGGCTGCCCTGCTTGCCAGGGTTGTTGGCAGGCTGCCCACGTCACAGGGGAACTTGCACAGAGGTCTAAGATCTCCAGCTATGAAATTAATTATAATAAAATTCTACAGGAAGAAGAAGTTAAGTGGGAGGGTTGCCTTTCCAGGTTTATCAGAGGAGAGGTTTGAACTAAAATAAAAAGAAACTTCTGGATAAAGCAAAAGATGTAACTGGCTCCTAGGAGGTTAGAGTGTACAGTAGCAGTGACCAGGTGGAAAGGGGTCCACTGTTTCTGTTGCATTTACTGCTCAGCTTCTGAAATACTAAAATGTTTTAAATAGAGCTTTCCTCCAAGAGATAGTCATCCTACCTACTGCCTACACCACAAAGAAGATTTCACCTTCTTTACCAGCACCCGACACCCATTTGCTAAGGAAAAGCCTCTGTTCCCTGCATTTCACCTGCAAAGAGCTGCAGCAGTGACGGGTGGGACCTGCCCCCACCATCTTGCCCTGGGGTGGTCCCCCTTCATCTGAATCACAAACGCAGAGAACATGAAATGTGGTAGATGAAGCCTGCAGGATGGAAAAAGCTCAGGGAGATGAGGGGTCCTACAGCAGTTTGTACCTAGAAAAGTTTGCACCATAGATATGCTACTGGCTTTTCTTTCCATCAGCTCTCAGGGGAGGGCTGGCCAGGGCAGCTCTGCTGCAGACATTAAAGGATGAGATTTATCACCCCCCCAAGTCCCTTCTCTGGAGAATCAAGGCTGTTTCATAGACATGCTGAATACAGATAGCATTGCCAGCTACCAGTCTGAGCAACCATACATCCCCAAAATCAAAACAAACTTTTATTATCTACCAGGAAAGATGAAATCCAGAAAGGCTTTTCAAAAATGTTATGCCAAAGTAGATGAGAGGTTTGTTGTTACAATGGAGCGCGCATTACCACAGCCCTCCTAGTGCCCACTGACCAGAAGTGGCCTGAGATATTCTAGATATTTTTTTCTGAAATCTGTTGTGCTCAGCATGAGAGATTTCTGTTTACAAAGAACCCAAACCCCAGTGTTTTCTATAAAAAAGCAACAAAGAACACAAATTCCAATTCTTCACACCATTTTTGTGGACCTGCAGCTGCTTTGACACTGTTGCCGGAAGGTGTAATTCACAGTCATCCCAGATCAAAAAAATACGAGCCTAAAACCTCACAAATCGATACCGTAAGTTTTGATGCTCTGCACCTTTCTAGGTGTTTCACAGAGATCCCTAGGTGAAACAGCAAAAAGGGGAAACGTACAGTTAATACATCCCCCGTGAAGTGTAGCCCAGGCTGCAGCTTTGAGGAGTTGTTATGATGATTGTTCACAGCAATAGAGCTCAGCAGAGGCTTTCGTGTTCAGCACACTGCATCATCTCCAGGGAGCTTCCTTTACAACACTTATAAATGAGAAAACAAGATAACTTTAGACTGCACAGCTGCAGGGTGCAGGAGGAAAGTGATAAAATAACACTGAATTAATCCATTCATTCAAAGGCCACTGAATTGTAATGCATGGATTTAATGAGGTTGGACTCTAAATAGCTAACAAGTTAAAAAAAAAAAGTAAAAAACGTTATTACCCCTTTACACCCCACACCCAGCCCCCTCTGCTAATCTCCCAGGAACAGTTGCAGGCAAGGCTTCCCACATTATGTAGGTCAGCGCCTACTCTAAAATTCATCTGTTTTAGTGAAAATAGAGGCCAGGCACTGGAGACACGCTCCCTGACCCCAACTCTTCAGAGCCACGTAGCTGGAGATTGTTTTGTTCTTTCCTGGCGCCCTGCATTTTGCCCCCTGCGAGGCTGGAGTGCAGCTGCACCACGCAGGTCAGGCTAATGCTCATCCTCAAAGCCATGCACAGGCTCTTAGGGCCACACTGCAATGCTTTACAGCTGGTGGGATGGACTGGGGACTCACAGTTTAGATATATGCATTGCTAGTATTTTTCATAATTATATATTATAACTTGAATCAGATAAAGAGTAATACACCATATTTTACTAAAACACTGATGTGCAGTTAAGCTTTCAGTTACTGTGAGAACATTATTGGAGTAAATTTTTAGGTATTAAAAGCCCATTACTGCCACAAACTCCTGGATGCAGACTGTGATGAACATTGCCTTTTGCCAGGCACACAGCCACCACCATGACCTGCAGAGCCAGAGCCACACCACCCCTAGAAATGCTCCTCCTTGCCTGCCTGGGCACAGAGCATCTGTTCCCACAAAAAAACCCATGTGTTCTCCCTCCCTGAGGAAAATGAGGACTATCATGGGTGACAAAAAAGTGATAAGGCATTTAAAGCATGAGGCACGCATATTTCAGGCTGGTCAACCTGGGATAAGAACACAAACAAGACAGAAGCGGGGGAGGAAACCTGATTTTTTTGCACAAAATATTTGCTAATATCATGCTTTAAATCACAGACGGGTATCAAAGGAACACTAAGGCTATTGCATCAGTATGAATGCACAGCAGTTGCGCAGGGTGGAGACAGGGACTCTTCATCTTATCTCCAAGATCTTCATCCTGCATCACGTCACTGCACCGCCGAGTCCGAGCCAGAGCCCACGTTCACCACAATGCACTCATGCAGTGCTGGCACCAGCTACTCTTGAGCAATGCAATGAGTAGCATTTTCTGCAGGGGCAGCTATAGCAGCATTCAGTGTTCTGGACAGGTTTCTGAGTAATTGAAATTCCCCTAGCTTTTCAAATAGATCATTTAGTCTTCATTTTTGTCTTGTACAGGCTCATAAAGGTAGCTGTTTTCATCTCGAGCACGGTGACTTTCACACAAAGTGAAGTACCTATAATCTGCTGACATGAAAAGTGTGTATATAAAACAGATGATTCCATACCTACAGTGAGTTTATTTAAATAAGAATTGGTATTGTTCTATATTTCGTGATAAGATAATTTCCTTTACTGGCAGTATCGTTCTCTCTGTGTCAGGACAAACTTGCAGCGAGAAAAGGGCACACAGCACAGCAGAATCAGTTCCAGCCAGCTGACCCCCAGCTTAATTTAGGGAATGGCAGGGGTCCTGAATTTTGGAAAATTCTGCAAACTGGGCACTGGTTATAAATCCTCCAGTGCCACACTGACATACACCCACATACTTGGTACAGCACTCTTCCCCACACCACCCTCGTGAAAGGGCTTAGGGGGACAGGGACTACCCCTCCCAGGGCAGCTCTCCAGCTGCCTCACAAATCACTCTCACCAGAGGGGCACACAGAACAACTTCAAACTTTGCAAAGAACAGCTTCAAACTTTGTCACTACCTGGAGCAAAACACTGCCTGGTTGGGAAACACAGATCATCTCACAGAAGCAAACCTCATATTGTTCATCCCAGATGTATATCTTTCCAATAATTTGTCAGTTGTATAATCTACTGCCCTAGAAAGGATTATTTATAATCCCCAGGGACATTTCATGATAGGAAATCCCAGGGAGCAGGCAAAGACCCAGGTTGGGGAAACCAGAGGTGTGGACAGGCTGTGAGTGACCTGAATTATCTGAGATACCATAGACCTGGGTGACAACATAAAATCCTAAAACCATGTTGAAGGCATACACTAAAAATAACCCGATCAATAGAAACTACATAGGATATTTCCACCACAAATGGAACAAAACTGAGTAAGTTTACCAAGTCTGGAACTGAAGGTAACTCTGATTTGGGTTTTGAAAATCCAAAGTTCCTAATTTTCATAAATTTAATCCTAGTTCAGCTGGCTGGGGTATTTCTGCTAGTATAGTTTGAGTGTACCAGGCTTTCAGTACATGGACCCAAGACATCTTTACAGTCTTAGCTGCACCTTAGCACAGCACATTGCCCAAGCGCTGCACTGGCAGTGGATACAACCCATACCATAATGGCAGCCACCCTCTGGTTTCTAAATATAGTTCAACTCTCTTGGAGACTTAAGACATTTTTGGATCTTTCCTACAGCGGTTAACATCGCTTCACTGCAGAGCACTTTAAAATATATACACACACACACAGAGGTAAACACACTCAGAGTAGGTGGGTCTCTGACTCCATTAAAAAGATGTGGCCACAGGGCTGTGAAAAGCAAAATTAATTCTGCATGAAAAGGCTCTTATTTGTGTGGTTTTGGTAACAAACCCTCTCAGATAGATGGGGAAAGGTGTTATTAACACTGTATTATTCCAACGTCATCACACCTATATCCCAAACAACTTTTCACTCTACTCCCCCATAGCCTTCTCCTGTCCCCAGGAGATGCAGATGCTGCCACCGATGCAGCTTTACAAATCCCGAAAGCCAGCCTCACAAACCCAGAGTTTATCCAGATGAAAGAAAGCAGAAAACTGTGTGAAATCCATTGCACAACATGTCTGTGGCACAGAGAGCACTGGCCCAAGAGTGAGGGAGGGAAACCAGACAGAGCATACTGAACACAACTACCCGCTGTGTGACGATGAGGCTCTGGAGAGACCCGAGAAGCTGCTCCTGTGCCCAGCAGGGACCCAGAGCACACAGACCATGGCCAAGCCAGTAAACTCAGCCATGCCCAGGGACATTGCTGGGTGCCACACCTCTGCCACCAACACCTCTAAATCATCAGGATTGATTGATTTATTTATTTTTTTAAACATTAAAGAGTTTAGGTCTCCCCAACTGGGATTTACCATGATTTGTGTTCACATGCTACAGTTTGGCAAGACCTGTGAAACACAGAAAAAGGGGAATCAGTGTTTAACTCGACTAACAGTCATTTCCAGAGTGTGGTTACTAATGACAAGTAATATTGCTGCTGGGGGTTGTGTTTGTTTTTAAATAGAGCACAGTTTATACTTCCTAGCAGCAGGCAGGATTTCTGCTAAGTACTATATTCACACCAAAATTAGAATAATTTACTTGAAAGCACACACAGGTTATCTCAAGTCTACGCCTATTTGGTGTTCCATTCAGAAGGTGCATATTTATCCCACTACTTCTCTGTAAATCTCTTTAAATGAGCTGTTTCAAGAAAGCCTAAAGTTTCATTTTGATATTGTCTGCAGGCTAATCAAAATAACAAACACCAGTCTTAGCAAGGAAAGAAAGAGACAAGAGATGGAGAGAGCAGTTGAACACACTTCATTTACAGAAAACAAAGATGGTCTTGTTTTGTACAGTATTGTACAGTGGTTAGTGCTGTCTTCATCTTGAACCATTCAATCTCTTCTCTTCCCAGTGCTTTCTCCTCTTTAGTATCTCCTCCCATCAATTTTCATCTACAGACAGAAAAGCCCCGGCTGAGACACAAGCAACTTCTAGCCTCCAGGTAACACAACCAGCTGTAGCATACTGTGTGATGGAGCAGCAAAGGCTTCTTTGTCCTAAAGGGGTTAGGTTTTGTTTTTAAAATGTCTCATATGCTAATGATAGATTAAAGGAATAACCACGGGCTTGTCAGCATGCGGTCACGTAATCCATTACTGAATGACCCTGTTGCTCAGGGGAACATACTGTTTTCCCCATGGTGAAATTTTGAGGAGTTTCCCGAATTCTCCATTTCTTGAGGCCCTTTGGGCTCATGGCTCTGCACAGTAGAGGAACTGGGAGGTTCACTCTCAAGATGACAGGAGGAGATTATCAAGCTGCTCCTTGGCAGCAGCAGAGCAGCAGAGCCAGCACCTTGTGGCTCTGTGAAGGGGAACTGGCCCCGCTGTCCCTAATCTGCAGGGAAGAGAAGCTGCTTTTTATAGCAAGACTGTTTCTTCCTTTGTACTTCTGCCCAAGCTGCTGCCAGCAGATATTGGCAGGGATTTCAGTAGCTGTTTTGAATCAGCGCCTGGCAAAGGCACAGGCAGGTTTGAGCCTGAACATCCTCTATGGACCTGCACTGTGATTTCGGCATATTCCTGGTCCAGCCTGGCTCACAGCCAGACCTGCACTGTCCCATGTGTAAGAGATAAGGGAGCCTGAAGAGTGCATATGCAGTATGTGTATTCCCTGCCTGTTGCTGTCCCCACAGGGACCCCCTTGTGCCCCTTTTGCTGTTCCCACCATTGTGTCCCAGAGTTGTCCATATTTGCTTCTGCTCTGCATCACACTGTCCTGCAGCTGTGCAATGTTCACTGGAAAACAAGACTGAAATGCAAAACAACAGCTTGTATTTTCCTTTCAGACTAGGACTCCATTTTCCTCAGACCCCCAGGAGGACTGCTTTGCAGCAGATTGCTCTACCTTGGAGGAGCCAAGGCCAGGTTAATAGCATCATTGCTGCAGCTGAGAAGTGCCACTGGCTCCTAGAAAAAGCAAGAATTTTCACACCCTGAACAAAGAGTTTCCTCCTGAAGAAGTCCCTGTGGTTTGCTGCCCTCTCACAAAAGGAAATGTACCTTGAAATTGTGCTGGCTGTGGGAGGCAGGGGGTGGGGAGCTGGCAGCATCTGAGTCCCAGCTCCTTCTTGTCCCAGAAGGAAACACCTCATTTGCTGCTTCTTCCCACTGACACGTACCACAGAGAGAGGGGTGCAGGTAGGAAGAAGGTGAAAAATCCTTTTATAACGTTTCATATGTTGGCACTACGGTTCATTGTGCTTTGACCACAGGAGTGCCACATCTAGGATTGCAGGGCTGCACCAGCACCCATTTCCCATGATGGGGTGAAAGGATGCAGTGCAGCTCAGTTCTCCTGTGCTGCTGCAGGGCTGCCCATGCCCCCATCAGATACAGTTCTTTTTGGCCAGAGGCAATGGTTTCAATCGAAACAGTGACTGTGACAAATCCAGAGTGAGGGCAAGACTTGTGGCAGCAACAATAGCATTACTTGGTAACAAAGGAATGGTCAGCCCTTCCTGGCAGCAGCTACTGGGGTTGCACATGAGCTGGGAGGATATGAGAGGGTCCCTGCTCGAGTGCAGAACAGGAAAAAAACAAAGGCAAAAGGAAAGAAAACAAGATGGAAGATTGAAAGAAAAGCAGCAGCAGACTACAAAACTGGCTGCATCCGTGGGAATTTGTTACTCCCTAGAGCATTTAGGGAATATTTTCCCTAAAGCAGCACATCAGGCGGCTGGAACAGAGCCACGTGGAGGCAGACCCCAGGCGAGCCCACTCAGCCCAGGCGTGCAGCGGGGACAGGCCCCGGCTGTGTCACTGGAGAGCCCGTGGCTCCCCATGCAGAAAAGGCCACCCAGTGACCCGGGCAGATGTGCACAGCCCTGCTGGGTGACACTGCCTTTTTAAAAAGCTGCAAGACCAACTCTCTGGGGGCACTAGCATTACCTAAAATGTCATGAGACTTCTGACCCTCTAAAATCCCATTTTCCTTCCCTACCTGTCGCTTTTTTTTTTTCATGCAAGGTATAGGCTCAAAGGACTATTTAAAGCCTCAGTTTCTCTAATGCTGATCTGCCTTTTTCCCCTAAAATGAAGGCCAAGATTAATTACTCACTTCCCCAGACCTCCTCACCCGGTTCCTCCAGCCCATGTTGAGAGGCAACCTGAGACATCAGTGCCGGTGGTTCAGACCTCTTAAATTCTTGCAAGCCAAAGTGAAATATTTTCCTTCAAGCTGTCTTTTATATTTGGAATAAGTGGCTTTTGTGGTTATTAAATGCTCCCGTGACATGCTGACATTTAACCATCCCTACAAGCTGTTTACTTTACATTGCAGACTGCATGCTTTTTAGTATAGCATCATCCCTTAATTCTTTTAATGAATTGTGTGTTTTTTGTAGTGAACCGGACAGTAAATCATACAGCCTTTTTATATTTGGTTTTACAAAATGGACTTTAAGGACAGCACAGGGAGAAAACCACATTATTAAGAAAATAGATAGGCAGTTCAATTACTGCCTGCAATTTTGATCTGAGCTCCTACCATCTATTTTCTTCTGCTGCTCTTTGACTTTCACACTTTGCCAGGAGCTCATGGAGGCTGCATCATACATGCTTCCCGGGCAGGCACCCCCAGCCCTCACTCCCTCCTGACGCCCATCATCTGTGCAAGTACACACTTTCTCTGCCTTTCTGTTTCCCAAGGTGTGCATGGCAAGTATTTCTCAATGGTGTTGGAGGCTGCGCAGTCAACTTGAGCCTAGGCTTAGCCGAACAGGACAAACATGCAGGAGACACAGCCAGTGGCTGCAGCATTTTGGAAACCTGCAAGCAGTCTAGGAAATGCTGGGCCCAGCCCAGCACACCTGGAGCAATTTCAGCTCTTTCCAAGCACAACTCGGTAAAGTTACCCAGAGGATGCAGTGCAAATTAATTGAGCAGCACAGGTACTTTGCTGTAACACTTGGTGGAGATACTTAATACACTTTTATGTGCAGAGAAACTGCTGAAACTTTGTATTCCCACTGCAAAGAATTAAGTGGAGCAAGTTCTCAGTTTGCAAACCACCTTACTCTGAATCCCCAAGAATTTTTCAGGGTTTAAGAATGGATTTAGGACACAGGCCAGCACATTTATCTGCCTGCACAAGCTGCTCTGCACTGACACTCCACAACCTGGGGTCTGCAGGGGGGGAAGAGTAAGTATTTTGACCACAAAAGCAAAGAAATCACAGGGCACAGAAAAACCTGCCAAAAAATCCTGGCAGCAGCCAATCTGCAACATTTTAGGTTACCTGTGATGCCCAGCACGTGTGCAGGGAAAGAAATAAGAAGCACAGAGTCACTGGGATATTCAGAGGGGGAAGGCCAGATTCCCTCCCAGGAGGGCCAACCCACACACTTTGCCCCCTGGCAGGTGGAGAGTCATGGGGAAGTGGCAGATTTTGGGAGAGATGAAAATTTGACTGCTTCTCTGGGCTGTGCCACGCAATACCACTGTTGTATCGGCCACGCTATGATCGGCCAGATTATAGAGCATCCCTGTTCAGCTTGCAGCTGTGTGTATTACTGATGTAATTGAAAGCCAAGCCAGAGAGAAGACAAAAAAAAGAAGAAAAGAAAGAGAGAGAGAAAACAACACGTTTTAGTTTTGGCCTATGACACTTGGGACATTTTCTATCAGAACAAGTGGGCATTTGTCTGGGGTAGGTCTGCAAAGGCACACTAGCAGAGATGCATTTATTATTTATCCAAGCTCTGAGCCTAGAGAAAGCAAAAGGCTTATGTAAATCCCCAGTTGGGATTTCTAGATCCTCACTTAGACATTTGTACCAACTTTGCACGGAGACACTCCACTCAGGGAGAGAGAGCAAAAAAGGATTCCTTCAGAAGAGAGTAGGTACCATTAAGTGCATGACTGAGCTGCTCTTACGTAGCTGAACTGTAATTTTCCCCAAAGTGGGAAGGAGAAGAGCCTCAACCATCACCTATGCAGGTGTTACCTCTGCTAGTACAAAGCTGTCCAAGGCCAAGCAGCTCAGCTGGTGAGGAGGGAGGACAGCAGGACTGTCCCAGGAGAGCAGGGGCATCCCTTTCCCTTCTCACTACGACAGGGTAGTCACACATCCTGCATCCAAAATTAATAGTACAATTAAGTCATCTCAGCCTAACTATTTACACTTGGGTCCTTTGCTTTTATTTTTGGGCACCATCATTCTGTAGGACTGCTCAGTATCAAATCCATAATGCCATGTAGTGATGCACCCCAGACAATTCCCACAGCCTAAATATTGACCTTCTGTTGATAGTTACCCTGACAAGGCAGAGGTTGGCAAGATGAAGGTGCATGTTGTTTACCCTGTACATAATAAGGTTTGAGAGTAGCAGAATCTCAGACCTTAGGAACAGTCACATGAAACATCACAATATTTTGGTACTTAGCTTTGTAAATGTTAACTCACAGGAATTCAACCGCATTTCAATAATTAAAAGGCTTTTGCTAATAGTGTTGGCTATGAAAAAGTAGGCAGTCAACTGAAGCTCACATTGTGTATCAAAGGTCAAAGAAGCAAATAATTTTTAATTGAATATGCAAATCGTACAAACTGTCTAGACTTCAAGAAGTTTGAAAGCAAAGATGTGAGTTTGGTAAGTCATGCCAGAAATCAGATATGATATAACTGTACTTCAATTAATTAATTAATTGTAATTAGAGGACTCTCAAAAGCAACAGGGGGACCATTCCCGACTGCACTGGGTATTGCAGCCTAACCAGCAGGGAAATGGCAAAAAACTATAATTTTACACTTGCAGACTGAAGATAACTTGAGCTTTGAAGGTACATTGCTGTTTACTACAAATCTAGCCATTTTCAGTTTTCATATAGCTTCAGGCACTGCATTTTTGCATTCCTGCTATTTATGGTTTCCTCTATTACCTCTCACCACACGTGTAAAAACCCCACAAAACCAAGATCTGACAGACCATGCAAGGGAACAGTAAAACTGACTATACACAATGTGTTGTGAAATGCAATGAGCTAAACAAACAGAAAAGCAGGTGGTATATTTTCTGCATTTGTTTCATCTACCTTGGGTGTTGCTTGGAACAGCATTTACTAACAACCATGTGCGTTTGCAGCAGATGGTCCTCCATTAAAAATGAGATCTCAGACTGAGAGCTCTGGGAAGTCCTTGAGGGACTGAAGAAACTGTCAGTCACATGTTTATGCCTCTCTTCAGAATTCAGTCTATAAAGCCAGCCCGTGTGAGCCATACCCAAACAAGAAGGATAAGCAATTCCATCCTATCTCTGTCCTGGCAAGGTACTGATCCTTTACATGGAGTGTGTGGTCTGCACTTTTTTTAACTAACAGTTGCATAAGGACCATGAGAAGCAGCAGCAAAGCTCCGTGGTGGCTCCTACACTGGTCAAAGAATGGCCATAAATAAATCAAGATAATAGACAAATAGGTTCTTGACGAAGAGCATAAAATACAAGCTAGGACTGTAACAATGACATTTCTATTACACTTCAATTCCCAGGGAAAGCTAGACTGTGATTATGTCTCACCTCCTAGATTTCCCTATGCTGGCTCACGGATGAATTTTTAAAACCTAATTTTGATTCAGTATGTTTGAACCTCAGCTCCATCAGACATGATGGGAAGCTGACAGACATCATCTAACTGCATAAAGGGCTCAAGCCTGTCCTACGAATTACCCTGCCCCATAACCACCAGTCTCCTACCTGCAGGCCTGTCAGACCCAGTGTCACCGTACAGCTGTCACTTCTGCCACTTGGTGCAGAAATACTTTCATCATGAAGAAGGCAATGGCTTAGCAGCAGCAAAATACCAAAAGCAAGAGAAGGCTCTGAGCACACATTTGCCTCGTGTTTCTGCCTTGAACCTGACGTGAGCTCTTAGATTCCCAGACAGTTCCCTGGCCTCAGGAGCTCCCTGTTCAGAGATTTGTTGAAATGTTTGTGCCCTCTCCCCGTCTGCAGAGTGAAGCTGCAGGGTGCATGCAAAAGCTGATGGTGGAGCAGGCACTCAGCCCCAGGGAGAAACCCCTCTGCTGCGCCACACCACAGAAACCTTTCAAAGGAGGAGACACTGGTAAAGGTCAATTTCACAGAGTACCTCCCCAAAAGCACCTCAGGCCCCAGCATGGCTCAGCAGAGCCTGGCTCCTTGCAGAGGAGCTGCAGCAGCATTGATGAAGAGGGGGACAAAGTCTGAGTCATCACCACACACCTCTTGCAGATAAAAAGCTTGATACGCTTCATTACTATCAAGAGCTCCAGCCCGGCTGCCAGGATCCATTTTGCAGCCCAAAAATGTAAATACAATTTCCCCATCTAGTGGTCCAGCAGAGTAAAAATGCCACTTTTTCTCCTGCAGCTGATGGGGGAGTCGCATCTGGCAGGGACATCTCCCAGCTGAGTGCTCATACATCCACAGCTCTGCCCATCCCAGCAGCAGGCAACAAGCAGGGGAAGAATAGACAAACCCTACGGGAGGCTGCTGACCTGCTCAAAAAAGCTTTAAAAAAGCAGACAAAGCAAACAAGCAAAGTTGCTTTGCCTGCTCCAAAGAAAAGGCTGTATCAAGAAGTATATTCCTTAGGCTGATGCAGGACTAAGCCCAGTGCATTTTGGAAAAATCAAGAAACTGGTCTCCTGAAATATCAGAATATCCTTGGAAATTCTGACAAGCCATTAGCTGTGACAGCAACAAAACAGCTTCCTAGAGCTCAAACCCTCATTCACTGAATACAGGCCTGACAGCCGGTGTTATTGGAGCAGCACACAGAAATAATAAACTAAATCCCTTTGGTGAGGCAGCTTTCAGCTGCGCTGAATTACATTTCCAGTGGCAGTCATTGCTATGATTCTCCTCGCCGTGACAGCATTAAAGCAATGCAGGGTGATAGGGCAGCAGTGCCTGGACTTTCTCTCCTCCTTTGCTGCCAGCTGGACTTCTCAGAGGTTTTCAAGGAGCAAAAGATGGGAGGATGGGGCAAGGGCAAAACCAGTCCCCATCCAAGGTGGCAGCAGAGGGGGTGGAGGGAACGGGGGCAGCAGTGCCCTTGCTCCCTACCCACTGTGAAGATACAGGGTGGTAGCAACCACCCTTACTGTCTTCCCACCCTCACTGTGCTTCCCAACACTCTTGGCAGCAGTGAAGGTGAGAAGCTGAGTTTTGGGACTGCCAAAGAAGCAGAAGTACTCCCCTCACGGCACAGCCCCAAGCAGCAAGACCCCAGCCTGGACTCCTGCTTGCCTCCAGCCACTCTCTTGTTCCCTGATCCCTGGTCCTCACAGCACTGAAGCTGAACCCCCAACACAAGATGTACCATCCCTTTCCAGTCTAACCCCAAACCATGCTCTGCTTCTTTTGTTTTCCACTTCAAGTAATTACCTAAGCATAGTTTGAAATAGATACTCTGTGATATTTACGATTAAAGGTACTTACAGCCAAGAGAATTGAACATAATACAACCAAACTCCCTTGATGCGAAACTGAACCGAGTAGCCTGAACTGATCCCATCAGTATGCAGGGCATCTGAACTTGTTCAGTTTTCTTTTGGAAAGAGAAGCAAGTGAGGTATTTTTGCTTGACCCATTATCTCAGCCATTTTGCAACAGCAGCAAAAAAATTGGTTTCTTATTTCGCATTTTGTTTTATGGATTTTCCATAGAGAGCATCCAGTGCATGAAAGAATGAGATAGACCCACTTCTGTTATATAAAACAACAACAAAAAAATCAACTTTTAAAAAACATATTTCAACTTAACTGTTCTGTGCAGCTTATACATAGCGTTTGGTCTGTTCGTGAAAAAAACCAAAAACAACTCATAGCTTTCTAGAGAATGAGATATTCCCGTAAATATCAGATTTCATTTTAAGAGAGAAAGTATAGTTAAGCTCACAAGAGAAAAGAAAGAAATTGGCCAATTGGATCCTGCCTATTCAGAGTTTTTATTTGGGGCTGCTCTTGACCACTCATGTTAATGTAACAGACAGCATTTCTTCATAACAGCCTTTGGTTCAAACTGGCCATAGCTGGGAAATAATTTGATACCTCAAGTTAAGCCATGCAAAATATTTTGCTGGCGACTTTAACGAGGGAAAATCCTCTTGGGGTGATCTGGTTTGTGCAGCCTGGGGAGAGAAGCTGCTTCTGGCCTGTGACTTCAGATGACTCCGGGCTTGGAGAATGTGAAACGCGCATGAGACATCAGAGGTGGGGAGCAATGGGCATCAAAGGGAAAAAATTTCCCTGGCCAGCACATGCTCCCCTGAGCTGATCCTTATCCCCATGATCAGCTGTGCTCATTCCTCACAGGAAGGACTTGGAGAGAGAAAAACGGAGTGCTGCCAGATATCTGAGGGGAAAAGCACAGCTAAATCTACATCCATTTTGTTGTAGCTGTAAAGACGACAACACAATCCTTTTCAGGTTTTATTATTATTATTGGAAGCAGCAGAGGTTGGGAACTCGGGGAGTGCAAGGATGTGGTGGTGAGCTTCAAGTACAGGAAACTAAACATGTTTTTTAAAATAAAAATTTTTTTTTTTAAAAAAAGGAAATTTAATTGTATAAACACCACAGAAGAGAAATCAGGAGTTCATTCACAGCCAGCGAAAACATCACAGCAGGCTCAGCTGCAGAAAGCCCAGGACCAGCTGAAGCAGCACTGAGCTGAGCACGTACACAAGTGTAGGATGCTGGGAACCCCATCATTCACCAGCCTGGAAAGTGCCTTGAGGAAAGTGAATTTCCATTCCACTTAGCTTTCAGGGACTCCCAGATTTTGTCTAATTCCCAGCATCCTCAATACTTATCATCCATCCTACCAGCAGGAGGTGAAACCCCTGGGAAGAGATGTCCCCCAGGGCACTGCTCTGACAGCCTGGGTCACATCAGGTGGTTTGCACATTTTAAGTACACGGCAGCTCTGAGCTCCTCCCAGTGTTCTCCTGGTTTAGTGCTAACTATCAGATGAAGTTTTGTATGATGCTTTTCTAGAAAGTGCTGTCAAAGGGCCATCACCTTACACCTCTGAAACCACCAGGATCTCATTGCTTTCCCCTCAAAGAGGAGGCTTTCTTTCCTCCTTCCCCTAAACAGATGAATAATTCTGTCTCAAACATGCAGTTGGATTCAGGAGACCCAAACCACTCTCTCCACAGAACATAAACAACTTAGAGAGCAGCCTGAAAACTTTCCCACACTGAGGTTGTCACCTTCTCCCCTCCCTTTAGGAGGATCATTCTGAAACCAGGACAGTAATTCGCTTTTCTGGCTCTCTCCCTTTTCACTCCTTCATTCAGTGTTAACAAAACACGACTGTGTGCCAAACGCAGCGCAACGTCTGTGGAGAGGAGATGCATCTGGGATGGACGAAAGCAGGAGCTGCAGTTCATTTCCCACAAGCTGCCTCGGAGGCCAACCCTCCCCCTGGGCCACTGAGCCTGGTCAAACCGCTGCCGCAGGCACCGGGCAGAGCATCCCAGCAGCTGGGCTGCACAGGGAATGTCATAAAAACTTCAGGTGACCTAGAAATACTGATAGCAAGCAAACAGGGGGGGAAAAAGACTCTACGCAGCAAGACCAAGATGCTAGATGAAGCCTTGCCCACAATGCTGTGGGTCAGCTGCCACAGACTGATGGCACTCATGTCCTGCAGTGTCACTCAGCCCGAGATCAGGCACCTGCCCCTCCTGGCCTCCATCCTTGCTTTACAGTTTGTCCTCCAAGAAGCTTAGCCATCAGTCAGTGCTAAGGGTCGAAGAGGTAACTTTGTCTCAAGAACTGAGATGTCCAAGAAGAGAGACACAAGAAAGCCTGGGCTGGAGCCTTTCGCAACAGGAAGGAGGTTGTTACTGCAGTAATTTACTGTGGTAGGTTTTGCAGAGTGATTGCAACATATCATTACACCAGTTTTATCCTTTTCCATTTGGCAGACACTGATTCCTTCCCCCTGTTTCTTACAGAGCACGAGCCAATGTGGCTGCATTTCAAATGGTTTCAAACTCTGCCAATAACAATAAAAAAAAAAAACTGAAAAGTTCTCACAATTGCATTAGCTTACCCAAAACTAATACATACTTATATACACACATGTAATTAAAAAGTATACATGGTTCAGCCAACTTGAAAGGGTGGCGCCGGAGAAATGGTGGGGTTGGTCTCCTCTCTGGGTAGGTAAAACAAACAAAAGATAGGTTAAGTAGGAGCCCGAAATGAAACGGGCTGTGCAGGTCTCCAGACAGATAAAACTCTTACTTATTTGATAGCCTACTGCCTCAAACGCATTAGGTACTTTGCAGGCACAGAGAGAGACCACGTGCCCTCTTTGCAAGACTGCTGTGCACTAAAAAACATGGAGTCAAAAGTCACAGACCACAGAGACAGCAGAGGACCAATGTTGTATCGACACTGGGGTGAAGGAGCATTCAGGAAATAAAATATTTTCTTGTCATGCTTTTCCCACTGCCCCCAGGCTCATCTTTGCTCTTTCTGCAGATCAATGGAGTCCAGAGGTAGTAAGTACATAGTGGTTCACTATAAGCCTTTTTTTTGGAGGCTAAAATGATTATTTTTGTTGCTGAGCCCTTTATTTTACACCAATGGAAATAAGAAATAGCTCCCATTAGGTCACCAAAGTTTGGGAGGGGCAAAGTTGAGGAGAAAAGGGAGCTTTCTCAGTCTGTAGGGAGCTCCACAGCTGTACTGCAGCGGTTCTGAAAACTTCTGTGCAAGAACCTGAAGGCATGAATGGGGAAAGAGAACTGGGAGGGAGACAGGGCAGTCACTGCCTCCACGAGCAGCATGATGAGGGTGGGATTTGTTACACACAATTTTATATTTCTTCTAAGGCATTTATTCTCCTTTTTTTCAAATCTTTGGGAGGATGTGGCAGGATGCTTCCTCTGATGCTGGAGCCATTTCTGGTCATGTCCAACTGCTTCTTCCAAGGAACAATTTTATTGCCAATCATCATCCCCTTGCAGAGACTGCTGTTTTCTCTTAAAGAACTGCAATTCAGGAGCTGGCAGCACACAGCACAGAGAGGAAGAAGGTGAGAAACACAGGCCAAGGTGGGGAAGCACGTCGCTCCCCTGGGCTTGACACAACACGGGTCTTCACAATGGGGTTAAAGACCCAGCACTTACAAGTGCCTGTGTTGTTTGTGTAACAAATGTGTGGGGAAAGGCATTTTCTTGCCCTGCTATGTTTTCTGGAGCCAGTGGGCAATGGGGGCAATATTTGGATATATGGAGGAAGGTGCACTGGTCCTACTTGATCCTATTTAAGATCCTATGAATTGATCCTACTTGAAAGCAAGGCATTACATTAATTGTCCCATTTAAGTGATGGGGAAAGGGAAAATGGGTATCAGGGTGGCGCCGGAGAAATGGTGGGGTTGGTCTCCTCTCTGGGTAGGTAAAACAAACAAAAGATAGGTTAAGTAGGAGCCCGAAATGAAACGGGCTGTGCAGGTCTCCAGACAGATAAAACTCTTACTTATTTGATAGCCTACTGCCTCAAACGCATTAGGTACTTTGCAGGCACAGAGAGAGACCACGTGCCCTCTTTGCAAGACTGCTGTGCACTAAAAAACATGGAGTCAAAAGTCACAGACCACAGAGACAGCAGAGGACCAATGTTGTATCGACACTGGGGTGAAGGAGCATTCAGGAAATAAAATATTTTCTTGTCATGCTTTTCCCACTGCCCCCAGGCTCATCTTTGCTCTTTCTGCAGATCAATGGAGTCCAGAGGTAGTAAGTACATAGTGGTTCACTATAAGCCTTTTTTTTTGAGGCTAAAATGATTATTTTTGTTGCTGAGCCCTTTATTTTACACCAATGGAAATAAGAAATAGCTCCCATTAGGTCACCAAAGTTTGGGAGGGGCAAAGTTGAGGAGAAAAGGGAGCTTTCTCAGTCTGTAGGGAGCTCCACAGCTGTACTGCAGCGGTTCTGAAAACTTCTGTGCAAGAACCTGAAGGCATGAATGGGGAAAGAGAACTGGGAGGGAGACAGGGCAGTCACTGCCTCCACGAGCAGCATGATGAGGGTGGGATTTGTTACACACAATTTTATATTTCTTCTAAGGCATTTATTCTCCTTTTTTTCAAATCTTTGGGAGGATGTGGCAGGATGCTTCCTCTGATGCTGGAGCCATTTCTGGTCATGTCCAACTGCTTCTTCCAAGGAACAATTTTATTGCCAATCATCATCCCCTTGCAGAGACTGCTGTTTTCTCTTAAAGAACTGCAATTCAGGAGCTGGCAGCACACAGCACAGAGAGGAAGAAGGTGAGAAACACAGGCCAAGGTGGGGAAGCACGTCGCTCCCCTGGGCTTGACACAACACGGGTCTTCACAATGGGGTTAAAGACCCAGCACTTACAAGTGCCTGTGTTGTTTGTGTAACAAATGTGTGGGGAAAGGCATTTTCTTGCCCTGCTATGTTTTCTGGAGCCAGTGGGCAATGGGGGCAATATTTGGATATATGGAGGAAGGTGCACTGGTCCTACTTGATCCTATTTAAGATCCTATGAATTGATCCTACTTGAAAGCAAGGCATTACATTAATTGTCCCATTTAAGTGATGGGGAAAGGGAAAATGGGTATCAGCTCAGGTTAGCTCTCACTTAATGGAGGATACTCCTCAAAAAGAAAATAAATTGCTGCAGAGTACTGAGCTTATCTTTCTCAAGACTTGTCTATAATTCAACTGAACCAATGTGATTCTCAGAAGTATTTATACATTCTAAAAGAGTTCATTTTAAAAGCTATTAAAGAAAATATTTGTGACAGTTATAACCATTCTTCAGTTTATGTCTAAGTAATTAGCGATTAGCATATAGCGATAATTCTGTATTTGTGTTCTATGTTTGAAGCTTTAGTTGAGCTCCAATGCAACCAAGAAACACTCATTTCTAAAATAGCTTGCATTCATAGCTGTACCAGAGTTGGAGGGGTTGGGGGGGGAGAAGAGAGGAACAGAGAAGAAGCTGCTAATCTCTCTTTTGATTAAATTCTTGTTTATGATTTCAGGAGTGCAGCATAAGTAACCATGTGCAACGAAATAATTTATATTTTCCCATTTCAGAATGTGAAGCTTAGAAAAAATATTTTCATTAAAAAATGGACTTCAATATCTTGTCAGAACAATAAACCTATTCTTTTAAAGGTCAGCTATTACCCTTTCCATGAAAAAAAAAGAAAGAATAATCTTACTAATCCTAAGTGACTTCTTCAAATGAAACAATAAATGACTTATTTCTTTCCATCTTCCTGCATATATTATCAGCAAAGCATTAATGAAAAGCGACTCCAGTGAAAAACCCTCTGAGGGTTTTTTAATGTGGTTCAGCTCAGTACAGAATAGCAAATACATCTGTGTGGTCAACGGAGTGAACAAATCTGTAGGAAACAAATCTGCTGAATGAGTATCTCAGCAGTAAGAAGGAAAAGCTTGTATGTTTTATAATATTTCTGTATGAAATACGTTTGAATATGAATACTTCTATATGCAGATAGACCCTTCACTCAATAATGAAAAACTGTTTTACAGTTCATTTTGCTGCTTAAATTTCATAAAGCAAACAATCTACTCCCTCATGCTCTGTGCACTGTGGTGGGCCCCACTTCTCAGGCACCTGGTCGGCTGCTCTTGGGCATGAATCCCAAAAACAGTTCCTTGAGGAGATAAATTTCACCCGCCCAGCAGTTTGGGTTAGCAAAAGCGAGCTTGAATGTGGGGGTAGTGAATTTTGCTCTGTGCATAATGATCCAGAAAAGGACAATGGAGACTTACCATGTTTTGATTACTTTCCTATACGATTCTCAAGTCAGTGAATGCCAGAGAATCTTCTGCAGTAGCTTCTGCTCTGGTCAGTAATCCAAACATAATTTAAATATTCATTGCCATGTAATAATGCTGAAAAAATGATTTTTTTTTTTTTTATTTTAATTAAATAAAAGGTGAAAGTCACAAGGGAGATTTCAAGAGGCTTTTATACCAAAAGGTTCTTTTCCAATTATTTAAGAGGAGTTTATTTTAAACACCATGCAGTCAACCTCTAAGTGAAAGCTCATAAAGACCTAATCCTTCAGAAATTAAACTTTTATGAAATCAGTTTACTGTTCTTATTAAATAACTGTTTCCGATATAATTCTCAAATGGCATCCAAGCCTACTAATATCAAGAAAAAACTGAGCAAACAGAAGAAGCTGTGAATATCTACTATAGATAACTAGTGCCTATAAAACAAAAAGACAAATTCTTTCAAGAAAATCTACAAATACCACCAAGTTTACATGCTAAGGATAACCTCAACTGTATAAAATCCTAACCAGTGCTAGATCTCCATTGAATTAAGAAAATCCCTGGTGCAGAGGAAGCAAATGTTTCTAACATTAAGAAAACTATACAAACTGATTAAAAGAAAATACAGACAGAAAGCTTTTGAGAAAATTCAGAGAAAAAACTTTTCACCAGAAACTAGGCTGGACCTGAAACAAGATTGCATGCTTTAAAATAGGAATCTACAGACACATACACTCCCAAATACCAGAGGATTAAATTGGGAAGTGAAAAGGATAGATAACACACTTCATTTACTTAACATATCAGCAAGAGGAGGATCCTTTACTTGAAAGAAGAGACATCTTATAAGGAAAACCCTGCCTGTTGGTCATCACAGAGGAAAACTTCATTAGATATACTCATTAGTGGCACTGAGCAAACGTTTTCAGATAAGTTTCCATAATGACCTTACCAAGTGTTTCCTAAAAAGTCAGCAGCTCATTTGGAGCCCCTCCCTGGGTTAGCACTGCTGGTGCTGCTTCTTACTGCTATTGAACTTGAAATTCAGTTTCTATCAATACGAAGTCCCTGCCATTTTCTCATCTAGCTGCTCAGAATTTTAAGAATCCCATTCCCACCACCCTGAATAATACCAAGTAACATCTGCTTGAACCATCCCAAATGATTTGACACCTTCAGCTAACTTTGTCACTGATTAGTCACCTGTTTTCCCACATTGCTATGAGTTCATTGAAGAGACAATTTCTCTGCATTCTCAGTGGAGACCTTTCAACCTTCCTCTCACGGGAAGACTGGCCATTTCTCCCTCTCTTTTTTCCACTTCATCTATTTATGTTTATTAATCCATAAAAAAAAAATATCTTTCTTATCCCACAACAGCTTAGTATTTATAGGTACACATGCTGAAGCACTTATAACAACTTTTCTACATACCCAAAGGCAATCTATGAAGTAGGTTGTTTTGTTCTTGACAGCATCTTAAAAAACCTGACTGACTGCTAAATGTGAGTTCTCATGGTGGGAGCTGTCATGCCTGTATGATTTGTTTCTTTTTATTACAGCATTTCACTTCTACCAAGATTTTGGCTTATCTTTTATATCTATATTCTGATTTAAACCAGCCATTTCTTTTCATGCACTGCAGTTTGGTTGTGGTTTTGTTGCTTTGAGGTTTTTTGTTTTGTTTTGTTTAGATTTGCAGCATTTGTAAGATGCTTCTACATTTGTTTCTTGTCTGTGTTTTTGTGCTGTGATTATCAAGGACTATTTACTTGTAACATTCTTTGTTATTCCTTCTCAAATTTTATTACACTCTATCATTTTTATTCCTGGATTACAGCATTTTCATTATTTCATCTGCTTGTGATGTGTCACCCAGATTTGTGCACTCTTCCATGCACAACAGCTTTTCCAGTTTGGGAAAAAAAAATAATAAATAAAAAGCATAAACCAGGCTTGGCTCAGGTAAAACCCATCTCTCTTGTGTACACTTACTCCAGAAGCCATCCCACTCCCTAAGAAACCTAAACTCTGCATCCAAGTGCTACCTTTTCTACTAGGCATCCCCCCTCACTTCATAGCCTTGACTTTGCAGTTGGCCACATCTTACGTGCCTCTGCAGGAGCACCCTCAGCACAACACTGCAGCCATCAACACGACCCACACCCCCAGCCCTTCCCTCTCTCCTCCCCTGTGCTCCGGAGCCAATCTCACCTCCACCTCAGCAGCACAATTTTTACAGATTGAAATGGAAACACAATCAGACCCTCAGATGCTTTCATAACTGTGATGTTAAAAAAAAACAAAACAAAGAACGAACACACGAAGCCTTTCTGATCTAGGAAACTGCTGGCATAGCAACAGCACAGAGGAAAATCGGAGCAGAGTATTTTTTAGCGTTAAATCATTATTTTTAAGGAGTCTGAGGGTAACCTTTCTCTGCATAGTAGGCTCCTTGACACAGAGGGTTGTCTGTGAGGAAGGAAAACTGATTGTTTGGCAATTTGGAATTAAAAGTTCCAAAGTCTTGCACAAAAAGTGGATTTTCAACAGATGATGTTGTATCTTCTTCATTACTGAGCATGAAATGCTAATTGAAAACAAGGTCAAAGCAACTCATATCTTGACGATCAAACAACATATGTTCATTAAAGGAAAATATTGCTAAACAAGCTTGATTGAAATTTTTTTTTTAAAAGAAAGCGAAAAATCTTAAAGACTAAAAATGAATAGCAGACAATTTAATGTTTATGGATTTCAGTAAGAAATGTGATATACTGCTGTTTGATATCCTGAGGGAAACCATTAATTAAATTGGCTTGCTCTGAAATGCAGTTAAATTGATACAAAGCAGGCCACAGAGCTTCAGAAAAAAAGTATCATTGTAAACCAGAGTCTTCCTAGCATCTACCAGAGCAAAGTTAGGTCCTTCTGACTCAGCATAAGGGACCTGAAAACACAAGTGGGGAGAAGCTTCTGTTTTTGAATACAGACAGCACTAAATACCAGGGAACTGCAGAAAATGAGGGAGACCTCAAGATGGCACAGCTAATGAAGCAAAAGTGGTGTAGGACACTGCCTGCACCAATGTGTCTGGAAAACAGGCATTCTAACTGGTACTCTGTCAATCTTCAAAAACAGTGACAGCAAAGACAATCTGGCTGTGACAGCAGAGAGCAGATCACATCCCCATGCGCAGGGTGATGCTGTAACCAAGTAACTCAGAAACAGGGCGACTACTGATGCCTTATTTTGATGATTTGGGTATCCAAGGTCACCAGCTAACATTGCTGAATTTTACTGATTTGTGTATCCAATATCTAACACCTTCTCTAGTACATACATCTCTCTGAAAAATGGATTTATGAGTCTGAGCCCGTGCAGCTGTCACCAACCTCACAGTCAGCAGTTAGGTTGCCAATATTCGGCTGTCTGTCAAAAAACACACTCTGCAGCCCAAAAGGCATATAATTAGAGAACAAATGGGTGAACTCAGAGATTAGTACCAGTCCCCAAAATCTGGAGACTGGTTTACTGTTGATCTAAAGCTGAGTCAGTGCCTGAGCTGGAGAGGGAATGGTGAGTCCATGAGAACAGGTTGCCTATCAGAGTTGCAGAATTTCTGTTTTGGGCTCACAGCAACCCAACCAGAGCAGTGCTGTGCCATACCCACAGAGTTCAAACTCTTTGGATCTGGGACTTTGGGCTGGTTTCCATATTTCAAGGAAAGGGCCTTTCTGTAAAAGGCAGCACTTCTGCTCTGTGCAAGCGTTATAGCAGGATTTTTTCACTTTGCAGTTGAAAAAGAAACCGACTGGGCCACAAAACTGCCTAGATCCCCCAGCTGCCTAAGGGAATGATCACAAAAGCCAAATTCACCCCCCCTGGGAGGGTTTTCCTCAATAGCCCTGGCCAGCGAGGAGGAGAAAGGCAAAGCAGCTCCTCCTGGCAGCCACGGCCTCCCTGCCACCTCCACTGGGGACATAGCAGCCACCAAGGCTACAGCCATCAACTCCCTCCGCTGAGGGAATTGTACCTTGGCGAGCTTGGCCTTGATCACATGATTAATTTCACTGAGGCTTTAAATACTGTATGTACACCAGAACACTTGAAAGTGTTCAAAAAAAATTTTGTTAACGTGCTTTGCATATATATATATATAAAGGACTTTCATCAGAACACAAAAACAACTGCTATTAAGACATCTGTAAATAGTGCATTCCTTGTCCTAGGGATATAATTTCTTCCTAGTGCATGCAGGAAAGTGGCTTCAGGTCCATGAAATCTTCTCAGCATATGGGGAAAACTAGATAAAAACCAAATGGACAAGAAACTTTTTTGTGTGTGAAAAAGAGCTTGTACGATATTCATATTTAGTTTTTATTTACAGAGTTGTTGTTTTGGTTTTTTTTTGTTTTGTTTCTTTGTTTCATTGTTGAGAGTAAATATTTTTAGAAGCTGTGAGATTACTTTATTACTGCAGTATGCAATTCACAAAAATCTCAAGCAAGCAGAGATCTCAAACCTCAGAGCTGCTCCGAGGCTTCACGAACACCACCACTGTTGCTCTCAACAATGGGTTGAAAGATGCCTCTAAGGACTCGGTCCTGCACCATGGCTTACACTGACTCATGCCCAGGGATACCATTATGGTGATGTCTCGATGGATGCAGGTCCTCCAAAGCATGTTTGCTTTCTAAGCAAGCCAATTTAGCAGCTAGTAAATGCCTCTCTGCTCAGGAGCTGCCACTGCTCAGGGCTGGAGCAGAAAGCACAGGCACACCTGCAGCTAGTGCAACTCCAACAGGGTCTGCCAAACAAGATTTAAGTTTCTCACATCCTTACTCTATAAATCAGAAAACCCTTTCGAAACTTATTGTGTCTTTGCAGTCCCTAGTTGTGCAAGGAACAAGCATTTATAGTTAATCAAGCTGCTATTTATCCAAGTGCCTCAGATTGAAATGCAAATGCAAATATTTTGATGATACTGCTCCTCAGACAAAACTCTGTCCAGTAAGAGCCCATTCCCAGAAACTAGTGAAGAGACATTTGGTAGAGATTTTAAGCAGAGAAAAGCTTCTACATGCCCAGTTCCCAAGTTTTGTTTCATTTTAACTTCAAAACAACATCTAAGTGTGCATGCATGCTAATTTGAGAAGTCTCCATTAAAATAAAAAAAACAAAAAAACCACAACACAAGTGACCAGTCATGGTTCTGCAATGTCTATTAGTTCAAAATAATTTTGTAAAGAGCAGTAACACACAGGGTTGCTGAAATTTCATATCAATGGTTTAGTCAAGCTGTCATTTGCCAAATGTGCTGAATAAACGTGCTGAAGACACTCTTGGATTTGCGGGGTGGTGGCTTGTTTCAGGTTTTGTTTGCTTTTTTTTTTGTGGTTGGACTTGATTTTCTCAAAAGTCCCTTCCAACCATGAATATTCTGTGATTCTGTGATTTAAGTTTAAAGACTTTAGCTAGCTTATTAAATGCATCAATTTAATACATTAAACTTCATTCTGTTGCCTCTTAAGTTACTTTGTGATAAATCAATGGAAATGCTCGCTTTGATGAGAAAACCCTCTTATAGCACCAACATCTTCTAAAAAAGTGAGTTCATTACTGTAGAGACAAATCCCACTTTTTCCTGCGAATTAAGCACTTACGTGGTTTGAAAGCTGTCTGGCAAGTTTCACACCTAAGTAGAGGAACTGAGAACAGATTTTTATTTTTTTTTCTGCTTTCCTGCTTACAGGTAAAAAACCCATCCTACAGCCATTAGTCAGTCAGACAGTTTGCCTTGTTTATTTTCTGGCAAATTCAGGTTGTAAGAAGGCCACCACGAAGGCAGGGAATACACTGGTTTAAGTGGCATATGAGATATATTAAAAGTAACAAGGTGGGGGTTTTATATATTATATATTCAATATATATTATATATTGGTGTTCCCTGGGACTTGGTGAATTAATTTGACTTTTATTGTCTGGGGATCCTGAACTGTTGTAATAAAGATGCAATAAGGAAGGAAGCACACATTTGACTTTTGCTGAAAGAGCTCAAATGCATGCTTGAATAGGTCCTGCTTTTTGATCTTTCTTCAAGCTGTAAATGCTGGAAAGAGACCCATTGCACCACGGGATTTAAAGAGCCCTGGAGGATTTGCCCTGCTCCCAGGTAAACAGCAGCACATGGTCCCCAGCAGCCTCTGTGCCTTAACGAAGCACAAAGGTCCTGTAACAAAAGCTCTGCCTTCTAATTCTGCAAAACACCAGGTATGACACCATACAGGAGGGGTGTAAGGAAAGGAGGAGGGGAAAGCAGTGGGGAAAGTCCTGTCTTTCTTCGCTTTACCACAACATCATTCTGGGATCAAAACTTTGCATTTACTGGGGACACAAAAGCCACTGGCAAGCTCTTGCCTGCACCTCTGTTACTTGCTGTAAGCTAAAAAGCCTGTAGTTACGGTCATGGCCCATGCTGTTGCACTATCCATGACTTGCAACTTCCATTTACAGCCTGGGATGCAGCTGGAGCTGAAAATGTTTCAGAGAGCCCACGGGACTGAAATCCTGGATTTTCTCAACTCTGGGTCACTTAAAATTCTGCATCAATTTTGTGCTCTACTTATCCTGATAGGCTGCAAAAACTCTGAAATGCTAAATTTCATGTCCAGATCTAGATCAAATGCTTTGCAAAGCTGTAGTTACCTCCAACTCAAATGCGGACAGCAGGAGCACACAGCACTGCAGTCTGAGCATCAGTCCTAGTTACTGAAGTCCTAAACCCATTAAAAATTATTCAGGCAGACAAATACCGTAAGAGCAATTGCAGTTTTAGCTAGATGGGATTATAATGGTCAAAGTGGAACAGACTCTTGCATGAACCAAACAATTTGGGGTCAAATCTTTTGGAAATGTTGTGCTTTATGATATGCAGAACAATGCACTTCTGCTTTGTCTTTATTTAGGTCCTGAACAAACCCAGCCCCTATTGTGCACTGGGAGCAGCAAAGCATTTTCCTTGGAGCAGATTAAGAAATGGTGTAGGTTTTCTCAGATCCTGAAAATTCCAAGCTTATGCAGTCAGAGCCTAACACAGCCCTGCTGATAAACCCAGGTGCGTGTTTTTATCAGCTGCCCTTCCCCTTTTGCATCAGCCCTCTGCCCCTGTGCTTTTTTTTAGGCCTTGGGGGACACAAATGTGCATTTCTGCAGCGCGGGGGCTCAGCTCTCCTTCACGGATGGGCTGGCCCTGCAAACACTACGCCTTGCGCACCCTTTGCCATGCTGCCAGAAATCAATACCAAGCAATTCTGTGCCTGCAGCCTTACAATGGAAAATTAATTAAAAAAATAAAAATCAATAGTCTAACAGACCCTGACCAGTCCTGGTCTGATGGAGAGTTCGAGCACAGGGGAGCCACACTGCAAAATTAGCATTTTTTCAATAAGCAGAGCAGCAGGCAGGCTCAGTGAGGAGCCTTGCTTTGAGAGAGGCCAAACATCCACAAATCTCAGCACCCACAAGCAGAGCAGGCATCACAGACCAGCGCTGCTGAGAAAGAGCATAATGGAGCATTTTCCCAAGGAAGGAGCAGCCCCGATGAGCTTATGGGAACACACTCAAGATCCTGCACCTCTCAGCTGGCTACAACAGCGTATACTTTACTGACAGAACTTTAGAGAGGCTCCTAAGACAAGTATTAAGATATAAAAGTACCTAATAAAATAAAGCATTGGAGCATAAATTGAATTGGGACTGTGTTTGGCTCCCTAACAAGAGCCGACGCATGCTGGGACCAGTTTCATTGGTGAGGAAAGGTTAACACCCTAACAATTAAAATTTTTCCCATGCTGATATTTTCCATTTGTTCCTTAACAGTGGAAATAACCATAGTGCCTTTATAGTGATTTTTCTTCTAGAGCATAGGAGCAAGAGATCACTTGCTGTCCTTCCTCAGCAGCATTGTGATGCTTTTGTTCTAGGAAGGCAAGTGGCCCCCAGTGGCCAAACAGACCCAGGTGGGCAGTAGCTGGGACCCCGGGGGCTCTTCTCTTGTCTGGCCAGCAGACCAATGCCAGAAAACAGAGTTTCTCTTTATAGTTCTCGTTTAAAGATGGGGCAAAGTTTTGCTCTTCCTGCGGTGAGAAAGCACAGCTCTGTTGATGGCAGTGGTCAACATCTTCTTGAAGAGCTGCTGTATTTTCTCCTGTGTCCAAAGTCATCTGTTTATTTTGAAACAGTGACAAAGTCTCTGCTGCTCTCCAGACAACGCTGTTGCCGTGTCAGTACAAAACACCCCCCCCCTCCTCTGCCTGGCCACCCCTCCCTGCATCTGCCTGCCTGTGTGCAACGGGTGGGAGGAGAGCAATTTCCTTTCACAAAATTATCCCTCTAAAACCTTACCTCAGTTGTTTCTGGACAAGCCTAAAATTGCATGCCTCTTCCAGCCACATGCCTCTGCTGTTTCCTGAGCTGCGGCTTCATTTTCTGGTCTGTGAGCGTAACCCCCGAGCACAACGTGCTGCCTGCGCCGTCCCAACTGCTCGGCACCAAACTGATTTTTGGGCTGGCAAGAGCTTCTCCAGCCATTCTCCCAGTGTGTGCAAAAAGGACTTTTCTGAAGGTGAAGGCCAAAGAAATTATATGCTACGTGACTATTTTTTCCTTCTGTTCTTAAAATCCCTCCATATACCAGGAAAAAAACCAACAACCTAACCCAAAGCCCTGTTCATGAGAGCAACTTCAGTCCATTACATTTCCAGTGCTGAATCTGAGGGTGTTTTAGCAAGACAGAGATTGGTGCCCAAGAGAAGGAAGGCCAGCAGAGCTGCCAAGCCCTGTAAGAAACTGCAAATGAGCAAACAAGATTACTGTTACATTTTTCAAATGTCACAAGCTGGAAAATAGTGTATTTACATGACTTAGAAAAAGGTAAAATAACAGAGATTTCTATCTATCTGAGCAAAGCCAACATGAAAAATCCTTCTTAGTAGTCAGGGTATACTGTTTGCAGTCTCTTTTGGACAGGGCACACATTATTCTTTATCACTTTCCATGCATTTATTTAAATGATAAAAATTAACCAAAGCTAAAACTCAAAAAAAAAAAAAACCAAACAGCAGTAGTACACACTTATTGGCCAGCGGGATGGGGCAAACTAAGCCCCTTCCAGAGCAAAACACATAAGCTTGGCCAGAGCACAGGGGCTGTGTGTTGGGCCACGTTGGGCAACACCACAGGCACATACTGCTGACGTGGGATTTACATACATCACTTACACCCACTCCCTAAATCACCCTCACTGGAAGGCGACCACACTACCGTTACCCAGACTCTAGGCAGGAAATAGCAAAAGACTTCATGTACATCCCAATAGAGTTATTTTTCATAGCAAATATTTTTCATATATTTCATCATAGCAAAAGAATTACTTCAAGGGGTTTTTTTAGGGATGGGTTGGCTTTCATGTGCCAGGGTCCTGACTGCTGTCAGACAAAAACAACCTGAAGTGCTGGATTTGCTGGACCTCCTCTCCTCTCCACAGTTGGCCTGTGTTTGTCCCATAGCTCTGCCCTCATGGGAACAACCCTGCCACTGCTGTCAGGTTCTTTCTGGAAAGCCTCCCCACACTGTGCAAGGATTCTTGTCCCCAAGGGCAAAGACATCTGCCATATTAGGGAATCTTGGCTCCACACCTGCAGTTTCATACCCTTCATTAACAAAAAGCTGCACAACTTCTCATTTGCGCAAAAATTACCCTGCACACTTGTGCACTCCCTAGTAGATGGCCCTTCACCTCCCCTTCATCATTCTCTCCCCATAATAGTCTCACAAGGACTGTTCAAAATCCAATTTCCACATTGTGAGTGGTTCTCCCAGTTGCATGCAGGCACCCAGGGACAATGGGACACCACTCTCCTGAGGATGTGCAGCCCTGAAGAAAACACAGGGCAGCAAGGGCCAGACTTCAGCTGCCTTCCCCAGCACAGCGCAGCCCATCCTCCTCTCAGCAATGGCAACAGAAGAGAGAAATTCAACACCAAGAAATGCTAAACCCCAGCCAAAACCAAAAGCCAACAGAGCCGGCGGCCAGCAGGGTCGTGTAAGTATGCGATATGTGACAGCATGCTGCGCTTTATTAAACAGCAAGCACCTCGCAACAGAAGAACAGTCTCCAAAACGTTAATTTCCCTGCAGTTGATTAACTGTCCAGCATCCAGACTCACATTACCTCCGAGACTAAGCACGCGTGGGAGGGAAACTGGCAGCAGCCGTGGGGAGCGAGTGCCAGTGTGTGATCATGAAGTGCTCTCACACCACGTTTGGGACTATTGCATTCCTCAGGGAGATGCCAAATATTCCCTCCCCACCAAGTTCTTCACTTCTTTTTTTGGCGGATGGGGATTAGGAGGAGAGGAAGTCAGTGCCTGTTTCTTTTTCAATCAGACGCTCCTGCCCCGATTCTTTCGGGCAGGCTGACAGACAGAGACATACGCCTACCCCCTAAACGCTTGCGTGTGAGGCTCTCAGGAGCCTTTTAATAGAAGTGATACCTCTTCAAAGCTGTCTTGCCATGCATTTTAAGACAGAAAGGCCCCTCAAACAACAGCTTTTTTTGTTTTGTTGTTGTTGCTCATTTTGCTCTACAAACAGGAAGGTGACTGAGCTGTCCCCATCTCCCAGAGCATGTGGCTGCCACACACAAATGTCAGCCCGTTTCCGAAGGCCAGAATGGAGCAACAGGAATGATCTTGTTCCCGTAAGTCAACAAACAATGTTTAGAAAGGTCTGTGCTGTGGGAGGATTTCCTAACGTAATACAAGTCATCAGACTTAAAACACATGCCTGCTCTGGTGAAATTAATAAAGCAACAAGGCTGTGTAGGAAAACAGATACAGGAAAACAAGAACTTTCTCCTGATGACTTCATCCCACAGGGGTCAACTGCAAATCAAGGACAGTGTTGGTTGGGAAGGGGAAACTCTGGAGATTTCTTGGAGAACTTGAAAGGAAACTTGTAGAGTTTAATAACAAAAACAAAATTTTTCTTGTAAAAAAAGAGAATGTTTTCCCAGCACTGTACCATGAGAGCATCACTCATGGGGAGAGTGTTGCAACCTGTATAACCAAGGAATGAACCTGGCCTGAAGCCATGGCAGAGTTTGTTTCACTCCTTTTTTACCATGTGGACAACATAGGAACATGTGAACAACCTTGCTGGCGAACAACTACCACTTTTATCCATGTATGTATTCTACTCGGGCAATAAATAAGGTTAACTTTTAAACATGGAAAAACCCCAAAACCCCAACCACAAACCCAAAAATGCCAAAAAGTCATCAGTTAGCCTGAAGAAACTAGGTCAAGGTTGCAGCAACAAGGGAAATTTGCCCCTACCTGCAAAGCAGGCAGAGAGGGAGGGACACCCCAGAAAGGGCTGGGCTGCCCCAGGCGCACACCCGGGCTGCGTGCTCCTCACACACACTCAGAAAAAAGGTCCAACATTTAATTTTCTAGATGTTTTGGTTTGTTTTTTCCATGCTCTTAACATAACTAGCAAAATGAAAGCTGATCCTGTTGTGTGGAAGCCTCTGAGCAATCTCCTGGAGTCCAAATGAAAATCCTAGGGAATATTCATGGCTCTTGGCAGCACAGTCCTGGACCAGACAGACCTTGACCTACTCCAGTGCAACCATTCCCAAGTATGCCATTGTCTGCTTTGACCAAGCAGGGCTTTACAAAGTCACTTTCAGTACACACAGCTGCAGGACTTGAGCAGCACACTGCGGTTATGAAAGATTTACCTCTCCTCTTTCCATCGCTTGGGGAACAAAAATATTTCTCATTTATTACCAGGAAGGTCTTCCTCTCTACAACTTCAGGACCTCTAAAGATGAACCCTCGGCTAATTTCTCAATTTTAAACAACACAAAAAAGCAGTATGTTTTAGAAACATACATTAAAATCCCACATTCACAGGTGCATGCAAAAAATACCTTTCTATGGTTTAAAAGAAAACCCCACACATGCTTACTTTAACGCTTGCAATCAGATTTTGCCAAAACACTTAATCGCCTTTAGGCTTTTGTGCAAACAACAGGAGATGCACTAAATCTCCCACTTCCAGTACTACATTTGGTTCAGTATTAACTGCCGAAAAGAGTAGGGATAAATATCCTCAGAACACGATCACCACCACAAACTAACTCCCTGTAACTTCTCAAAAAGCTTCCCAAAAGGTAAAGTTATTTAGAATAGAATACAACATTCACAGACATAAAACATTGATCATTGGCTCTCTAACCTCAAGTCTTGTACCTGTCTTCCTGAAGTTATATAAATGGTATGCTAAAATACAAAAAAATAATGAAGGAGAAGGTACTGCAGTTCCACCAGCCAAACAGAATAGGGATTTATTTAGTATTGAAATGTCTGAACTACAAAAATGTTTATGTTTCTTACTTTTTAACTGAAAAGAAGAAAGTGAGCAATAGCCAAAGTATGTCAGTGTTATTGACTACAGAATTCAGAGGGATGGCAGAAAGTTTAATAAGCACTAGGTAATTTTCCTCAGACTTCGCTAGTTATAAGGCTTATAAGCATGTGATGTTTTTATGTATTCTTGTAAAAGTATGTTTTAAATTCCTTAGTATGTGCAGCTATATTGACCTAATGAAGTTTATCATTTCAGCCAGAACGATGTTGTTTTGTGAGGCTATTACCGGCAAGTTTCCAGACTCTTATGAAATACAGCTGCTTCACAGCTCCTGACAAATCCAGACGGCGCCTCTGGGCACCTCAAAGCTCAGTGGCAGATTTAAAAATACAATTCACAGGTCACTGTCCTCAGACAAAGCTTCAGCTAGATACAAGCATATTGTGCTAACAACCCACTGAGTGCAATTTTAACCTTCTGTAACTTCACACGCAAAGGAAGAAAAATCTTTCACTTCAATAATTAATCAGTGACACTCACAGGGAGGTTTCTTTTATGGCTTCTGAACCTAAATTTGAGCTGCAACCATCCTTGTGCTCCCCTTTGACACCAGAAACTCTGTAGCAGTCTAACAGCACAGTGGATGTGCACCTGTCATTGCACTATATCAGAGCAACCGTGAAGTCCCAGCAAAGTTCTCTACAGCTGCATTATGAGATTCATGTCTGTTCGATGTGCCAGCCCCATTGCTACCTGAAGAAGCACTTCTTATTTCCACAAGCTGACAGCAAATCATAGGACGGTTTGGGTTGGAAGGGACCTTAAAGATGATCAAGTTCTAACCCCCCTGCCATGGGCAGGGACACCTCCCACCAGACCAGGTTGCTCAAAGCCCCATCCAGCCTGGCCTTGAACATTTCCAGGGATGGAGCATCCACAGCTTCTCTGGGCAACCTGTTCCAGTGCCTCACCACCCTCACAGCAAAGAATTTCTTCCTGATATGTAATCTAAATCTCCCCTCTTTCAGTTTAAAACCTAAATCCAATCCCACAGCAACAAGCAGCGACATCTGTAACTAGATCAGGATATAATGTCTAAGCCCCTAACAATAATAATCTAGTCAAACACAAGCCCAAAAAGTGAAGATTTTCACATACTGATCTGTCAGCAGGAACTGCAGTTTCAAATATCAGTTCTACAGAGATTGCTTATAAAGAGATAGTAAAGTTTTATCGTTTTGGATGGGTTGAGTGAAAACAGGTTTCAAGAAAACATGATGCAGTAGGATAATGCATGATATAAAATAAAAACTAACCCAGAAGCTTTCATAAAATTATTTTTCTACCAGCTCCGAAAAAAATCCAAGTTGCAGCAGAAGAAAGGTGGTTTTATTTTCTAGCACTATTAGACATTATTTTTAAACACTTCTGATAATTGCTGTTATCTGTACTTGCTGAATTATACGCTCAGACTTTTAAGTTTTATTTGCCCCAGAAACAACAGAAAGGTTTCAAAGTTTCTGAATATTGTGGAGAGGTTTACAAAATGCTGAAATGCCTTTCTCTGTGCGTGTGCATCTGCGCGCGCACAGGCCGATGGAAAGCCGCAATTCTGACATTTTGCCTTGGAAAAAGTCATAGAAGGTCAAGAGCAAGGAAAACCTCAACACTCCATTAGAAGGTTTACTACATTTTTGCGGTGCCTTTGGCATCCCCTTTCTTAGCATTTGCTACTCTTCCTTCAGCCCTGGCTGCCGCAGCGCGCTCAAGCTCTGCCAACCCCGGCTCACACAGCAAAGCCCATCTCTCGAAGCACTGAGCTCTGTAAAAGTAACGTCCTCCCTACTTGCCAATCTCTCCATCTGCTGCCACAGCAGGGGTGTTGGGAAAGCTCTGCTTAGATGTCACACTGCCTGTTGCTGGAAATTTTCGCCATCTGCTATTGCCTTTACTCCCATGCCACACAAAAACATCAGTGACTCTAAATGGAAAGGAAAGCCTCTATCAGATGTTTAAAAAAATTGTTAATTTGAATCATGACTGCCCTTTGATTGCTCATATATTCACACAAACATAAAATATCAGCACTGAATAAAGCCTAAAAATGCAAGGTCAGATTTGTATGGATATTAAATTACTACACATATTCAACAGCTTACCCCAAGCCTATTTCTTACAAAAACATTTTTAAACTGTGATTTGGATGACTTTTGACCTGTGTCAATAACACATGATTCTCTCCCAAAACCAAGCCCTGAATTCATCACACAGCACATTGGAATGCAATTTAAAACTATACAACATCATACACAGAAACACACTTTCTCTGCCCATCCAGCACCCAGGGCTGGAGACCCGAGCACACAGCAGCAGAGAGGACCCTCCTCAGGGTACGACTATTTGATTTCATGTAAACATTTACACTCACACCTGACAAAGAAAGACCTGGATGAGGCTAGATATGCAATTCAAAATATGTCTGACTACAAAGAAGCATTTTAAAAAAAAGGAAAAACAAGCATTTAGAAACTGAACATGCTTTACAACCCTTCTGAGGTCCAAATACAGGCATACTCAGCTATACAGCCAGACACTAATGACTTTTAGGACAACCCAGCACACGGACAACATATCTCCTACCGGGACAGCAGACTGAGGGCTCTGCTATGGAACACCCCACCACGCATGCAACAGACAGCAAAGAGAGGGAACACATTGCACAGATGCAGTTTGCAATGAACTTTTTCTTCTAAGGGATTATAAAAGAGGACTTACCTTTGTGGGTGATCCTGGTACACCGCTCCTCCTGCCTTGCTTCACCTCTCCCTGCTCACCAGGGCTAATGTTCCTCATTTCAGGGTAACTCAGCCAGGAGCTTGCGGCAACAAAGGCCTCTGCTTCACACACTGCTTGCAACCCCAAACCACAGCACAAAGGAGGCCCATCCTACCCTCACCTGGCCAGCACTAGGGGAAGGAAGGGCTCTGAGGGCAGCTCATCACCAGCAATGGCCCCCACCTGGACCCAGGGGCAGCTCATTACTAGTAACAGCCACCACCTGGAGCTGGGCGGGGCCACCAGCAGCCCCTCCAGGGGCACCTCATTGTGCACCAAAACCATCACTCCCAAATGGCTCCCCACAGCTGGGAAACCCTTACCTTCGTTTGTTAAACCAGCACAACCGGCCTTGCCTCCTGGGCCTGCAGGTGCTGAGGGGAGGGGGAAAGGCGGCCACAGGTGCCATCTTGCTTTGGTTGAAGGTGACACCGTGACTGGTGCAGCATCTTCCATGTCAGAGATGGTCGGGGCTACTCCCAAACCCACCCCAGGGAGAGGGAGCTCGGAGGGGTTTCTGTGAGGAGAGGGCGCAGGGGCGGTTCCGGCAGGTTCCAGATGGTTCCGGGGGCCCGACTGAGCCCCTGAGGGGGAGCGAGGTGAGAGGCGGGAAAGGGCTGCCCAGGGCAGGGAGCGAAGGTGAGGGCGTTAATTCCTCTTTGTTTCTCACCATCCAAACCTATTTTAATTGTCAAGAAGTTAAATTCATTTTCCCCTGTGAGAGTAATTGCTAAGGGACATCCCTGTCCTTATCTCCACCCAAGAGCTTTTTCACCTTATTTTCTCCTCTGCCACGCTGAGGGTGGGGGGGTGTTAATGAGAGACATCTGACCACCGCTGACCAGGGCTTGGGGTGCACCTTGGCCACTTTGTACCAGTTATAGTAATACAACCTGTCCCTAGCAGGTCCCAGCTCGGGACTGTGAGCCAGACAGGTTATTTGGAAGGACTGAAAAGGGTGAGTGGCCCGAGAGGGGGTAAATCAGCCAACCGGGAGCTCCTCTGATCAAGTACCCCTCTGCCACTCCCAGGCGAGAGTATTGCCCTTGTCTTATTACTGCAGTAATAACGTGTCCGTGTCTGGTGCTGCCATTTCAGAAGGGATGCTGCAGCGCACGGAAAGGATGAAGAATGAGGTACAGAGATCCCAAAACCTTCAGTAAAAGATACGTGGAACTGTATCTAGCTAACTTGCAAGGACAAAACCTGAAGCACAAGTGTATTGCAACCTAACTATCTCCTTGTGGAAATCTGAGGTGTGATTTCATTTAATTTATGTGACAAATGTTAAGAAGTAGCTGAAAATAGATTCTGATTTTATCTAGATTTAAAGTTTGGTTAGACTTCTTGCTTAGAAGGGAGAAACTGTCCATTTAAACACCTGCTAAAGATTCGCAAATAATTGGAATTGACGAAGTGGGGGTTTTTGTCCTTGTTAATTGAAAACTTTCAAACACTTTTACAGTAGAGGTATGAACCTGCATTTATCAAGAACAGGCTCAGTACTAAATGATGAGATATTAAAAACATTCATGAAACATTGCCTCTGCCTCTTCAGAGCAGTGATTTGGCGATGTTTCTTAAAAGGTGCATCATACTTCCAAGCAGATGCTCCCTTTGGCCACTATCACTTGAGAGAAAGCTCCTGAAAATGCAGTGCACAACATAGTTGGTTTCCTCCTCTAATCATTACCACTCCAATTAATAAGCAACAGCAAAGCAAAGGTTTGCAATATATTGTGTTCCTTTAAGACCTGTTGCAGCAACTTCCCAAAGTCAAATATGGACACTTTAATCCACAGCTTCCTAACAGCTGCTCATGTTAATCTTTGACCATTCAACTCCTCACTTAGGTTATAAAATGGCAATATTACATCTTGTAAATAAGAAGAAAATTGTGCCGGAAGAGTTCTTCATTGGGATGTTACATAATGAAAGCTGTGAAGACTGCAAAAGGAAAATAAACCATTAAGCAGCATTTGCCACTGTGCATTTCAGTTATGGGTCCCTGTGGAGTAAAACTCACTTTTATGCAGACTTGAGTAGCTGCCAGGAGATAGACCGTAACATTTATCTTGACAAATAGCTATCTAACAGGGGCAGTCCACTTCATTTAACAGGAATTAAAAGAGCTCTGCTTTCACAGAAGCAGCTTAGCCAGAGACAGCTTTTATGGAAAAAGGAAGGCCTGAAAATTTATGCTATCTTGGACTTCTACCTTTTCATGCTTGAGCATGAAACAAGGGCATAAAGTGGTTCCCTTGGGTACACAAGTTCAGAGCCTGTTCACCATGGCACACACGCTTCTCATCTCTGGGTAGGTGAACACGTAGCAGCTAGACATTTCTTACAATATATTACCAGGTCTAGAAGTCTGGAGAACTTGTTTTAACAAAAAAAATGTAGGGAAGATCACAGCATGCACAGAGGAAGGAATATTGCTCTACCATGGATATCTTTTCTGTCCTTCAGCACAGAACAACTTCACTCAATTCAAGCAAAAGGAAAAGCTGACCTGGTAAAGAGTTAGAGGTCAAGCAAGAAAGCTTTCAACATCTTTTTGATATTTCCGTGCACCTCCCATGTTGAATAGCACACAAAAACATACCAGAATGTTTATCAGAAAATGAATTCCCTTTAGGAACCATAAAGAAATTCACTTCTCTCCTGCCAAATTTTGTGAGCTTGGAAAATCTTCATTAGATAAAAAGATGCTTTAAGATGAAACACTGAACTATTACCTGATTTTGGGAAGGGAGGTGGAAGGGGTAGAGTCTCAGTGATTCTTTGTTATAACATTCTGGGGTTTTACGTACACACACAAATTCTGAAATACCCATAAAATTTCACTTAAACCCAAAATAAACCAAGGGTACAAAACCCCACCAATATTTAATTTCTAGTACAGTCTTGCATTTTCATACAGTACTTTATACTATCTGGGATAAAATTGGCATTATCACAAAACACTTGAACTTGAACACTTGAAAGTGATTTGACAAAGAGAACGTCTTGAAGCTTACAAATTCATCACATAATGAGTAAGCAGAGAGAGGACTTGAAAATACCGGGCTTCAAAGTTTTCATCAGATCAACATATCTGTTCAGTCCAGAAATTCTCTCATACCTCCTGACACATTTACACAGCAAGAAGACACACTAGGAGCTAGATCATAAGGGATTCTGCTTTTGGGGTTTCATTATGTCGTCTCTGTAGCAGCTCCAGGGCAGAAAATAACCACATATTAATATGCAACAGAAGAACATGGATGCATTGGCCTCAGCAGAAATACTATGGACAGATGGGAAACAAGGAAAAAATGCGCTGTTGACTCCAATAACTAATGTTAAAGAGGAAATAGGAAGTGCCCTGTGGAGTCACTTTGCATAATGATTTTTAAACTCTAATAGGAACACCATGCAAAAGGACAGATGCTCCTTTCTATGAATGTATTAAAAAATAACTGAACGAATGAATGTTTCCTTTACTTTGTGTTCTTCATGAACAACCATCCATCGGAAGAAATTATGCCCTCATCTAAACGGGCCTCGTAATCACAACATACTGTTTATGTTGTGCTTATAAATACCATTCCTCACACTGACCAATGATGAGCATAAGCATCTGTACCTTCACTGCCATAGCTTTTAAGTTCAACAGAAAAAGTAAAGGAAACACAACTCTGCCTGAATATGTAAAATACTTCAAAACTTCCCAATAGTATTTGTTTGAAACTTGACTGCTCACCAGAGGAGAGCAAAAGCTAGAGCCAAGTACAGGAGAGCCAAGATCTAGGAGAGGTGAGCAGACACCACCAGCAGCCAAGACAGACAGCAGTGCCAGAAGTGTTATTTCCAGTCTCCAGTCATGACTCAAATCTCTTCAAAAAAATCCTTCAAAGTTCTCATCCACACCAGCGATTCTGGACACTCTCCACATTAATCACTCATAGGAAAAGAAGTGAATGTTGTGCTTGTGCAAGCAAAAAGCTCATGAAACTGCATGTAAAATTTAAAAACTAGCCCTTTCTAGCATTTAGAGTCCAAAAGTATAATGGAAACAAAGTACTGACTCAATAGTGGAGCATCTGCAACAACTTTCAGTGAAGATGGAAGATAAGCCAGTGCTGGAGGCACACTCAGGAGAAACCTTCCTATGCGACAGATGCCTTCAGCATTCCAGCCTGCTGGCTATTGTCACCACTTGGTACAAGAAGAAACACAGCTGGGACAAAGATAATTTAAATACAGCTGCACAAAAATATCTATTGGCCTACAGGGATTAGTTAGCTAGTTGTCTCCCATCCAGTTTCAAAGCAAGATTGAAATCTGTCAGCAATTTAGCCTCAGTTACTGTGCTAGCTTTGTTGGTACTGATTTCTAGATGCTAGACTATGTAAAAAAGTACCTTTCAGTACCAAAAGGATCAGAATTTTTAGTACTGAATTGTCATTGCAAGAACTTCTCTATCAATTCATGGTCCTAGATTTATTATTGGCAACATTATTTCTTAAAACATTCATCACCCATAGTTAGAAGTGACAATTTTTTACCTCGCTATATAATTTCGTTTTTTTTCTTGTATTATGTTTTGCTTTTTCCATTTGTTAGTTTCCACAAAATTGCAACACAGTTTTGGCACAAACGAGGTAATTTCCATCACAATGTATTCATCTTCGTATTTTCGTCAAACATCTGGAATCACTTGGAATTTCTCTGTAGAGCAAATATTACCTAAATCTTCCTCCTTAGAGTGGAGAAACTTGACCCTAGATGATGCTTTGACGAGCGCGTAAGTTTCTGCATCTTCATAACCAAGTATCTTTATTTTCTAACATAATTCATATCTACTCAGATTCAAAGTCAAAAGAAATTCATAGAATACTTCTCGTAATTATAGCTCAAAATAGCCCAGTACTCTAAAGAGTACTGGGAATAACAAAACAATACACTATAAAAACACTTGCATGTAATTCCAAGAATTTCAGAGTATCTTCTGGACTATTTATTAAAAAAAACCAAACAACAAGTTGAGAGAGTTCAAACATTTTTTTTCCTTCAAGGCTGAAAACTTGCTTTTTGATGAGAAGTTGGGAATTAATGGTTTTGCTTTTCTTTTTTTTTTCGCAATTAAACCTTATAACAATAAGTAGTTTATTAACATTTGAATCTCTAATAGAAAACTTTCTTCAAAGTGAGAGGAAAAAATAATCTAACATCCGTTAGCTCCTCCTAGTAGTTGTGTCAATATAAATAATGGGAAATGTGACTGTTCTACTACTTTGATTTACAGAACAGACTATTTCAGTTGGAAGAGATCTACAATGATCATCTAGTCCAACTGCCTGACCAACTCAGGGCTGATCAACAGTTAAGGCATGTTAAGGGTATTTTCCAAATGTCTCTTAAACACCGACAAGCTTGGGGCCTCAACCATCTCTCAGAGTCCTGTTCCAGTATCTGACCAACCTCTCGGTAAAAAAATGCTTCCTAGTGTCCAGTCTGAACCTCCCCTGGTGCAGCTTTGAACCATTCCCACTTGTGCTATCACTGGATCCCAGGGAAAAGAGCTCAGCACGTCCCTGTCCACTTCCCCTCCTCAGAAAGCTGCAGGCAGTAATGAGGTTGTCCCTCAGCTTCCTTTCCTCCAAACTGGACAAGTCTGAAGTCCTTAGCTCACAGGACACTCCTTCCAGCCCTTTCACCAGCTTTGTTGCCCTCTCCTGGATGCATTCAAGGACCTTCACGTGCCTCTTAAACTGTGGGCCCCAGAACTGCACACAGTATTCAAGGTGAGGCCTTGCCAAAGCTGAATACAGAAGGATAATCTCCCCTTTGGACCGGCTGGTTATACTGTGTGTGATGCACCCCACGATGCAGTTTGCCCCTTTGGCTGCCTGGGAACACTGCTGACTCCTTCTGAGCCTTCATAATTTAGAAAATTTAGAAAATCTGCTTTGTTGATTCATAAAATGTGAAATATTAAAACAAGGAACACTATGAATAGCAACTTCCGTATATCTGTAGCACAGGAAACAAAGATAAAACCCAAATTTTCCTTAATGCAATGGCAAATCATAATCTGCAAAAAGCATCTTGTAATTTCTGAATTTAGTTTTTCGGTATAGAAATGCCCCAGATAATACCTTAAGCCAAAAGAAAAATAAAGGAAATTTATACCAAAAGCATGAGTTTATTGTACGGTGCTTTTCAGCTTTTCCTCACTCACAGCTATCCCTAATTCAAAGTAAGAGCTCATTCATCTTTTAATGATTTCAGGCATTCTGTAAACACTTCCCTAGTTGTCTCCATATCTTTACAGTTCCCCACTTTCTGAGCAGCTGTTGAAAATACCGTAGACACCAGTGATGCATATTACAAAAATGTCTAGAAGTCCATTTGCTTTTCTGTCTTCTCAAATCCTCAAGAACTTTGCAGCAGCTCCAAGTAAAAGCCAAGCCTTTCTTTCACTCAGATGTCTGTGACACAAAGCAAGCCGGTTCTTCAGGTATAAAAGGTACCTCCAGCAGTGTCCAGACTTGTCTGGAATCAAATCCTTCTTGGCTTACTTCACAGCACAGGCACAAGTTTCTGGATATCCTTGCCTACCACACCTTTCCTGACCAGCCCGCAACAGAACTGACACACCTTTTGTAACCAATTTTTCCAAAGCCCCGGAGAACAGAGTCTCCACCAAGTGTTTGATTGGAGTGGGGTCAACCACTAAGGAGAGGTGTCTCACTGGTAACCTTTACACAGCTTGGAGAATCCATCTCTCTTCTCCTGTGTTTTGGCAACATTTCTTAGTGGACATCTTCCTCTTCAGACTGGAAGTCACCAGTTTTGCTCTTCTGACTGCTGGCAGAGAGAGGTGATGAGCTTCAGGACAGTGAAGCCTCTTTGCTCAGGGAGGAATCCTGTTCATGCCACTGAACACTGCTCGCACCACAAGGAGAGTGGCCATCCAGCTCTGACACGCCATCACCCGGCCTCCTTTTTCCCATGCCAACTCTACCACTCTGCTGGCTGAAGCCATGTGCTGGTCCATCAAAAGCAGTATTCCCAAATAAATGGTCCACAAAGGAAATGATCTTGTTTCAGACCTTTCTAGTTCACTATTGCTCAGGCATCAAACATGCTCTGCAATTTGTTAAGTCCACCCGCCCGTGCAATTTCCACATAGTTTGTGCCAATGCCTTATGAGTTCCTACTCAGCACCAGACCCTTCGGTTAGTCTCAACAGAAGAGTCTGCTCATCTGTCCCCTTCCCAGGCTCATTCCAACGTCTGATATTCCCAGAGGTATTCAGAAAAATACTCAGATTTTTCAAAACAGTCAGTGAGCCAGGAATACTGTAATTTAAGTGGAGGCCCGTGTGTATAAAAGAGTTAACAAAGGAAACACATTAGGCTGGAATAATGAAATGCCTGGATGCACTGAGTGAAGCAAGTGATATTACACTTGTATCACTATATGTCAAACAAACAGACAAGACTGAAGTAACACTATGTACATATTACCTCAGTGTGAAAGCTGTATCTCTCACTAGACTCTGACTGGTTGCATGGCCAGCATCCCTAATAAAAAATTCCCTATTGTTTTTTTCCTGCTTCTACACTAGAAGTGATAGTATAATGACCATCATGAAAGAGTAGATACAACTGTCCTGCTAATCACCAAGCATACATAGTCATTAAGATGGGAAGGCCAAAGAAAGAATAGAACTCATGCAAGCCAAACCATTAAAAACAGCTATGAATTGTATCTGAGAAAATTTAACTCTTTTCATATTAATTTTTGAGAGGTATCTCAAAAAAAAAAAAAGCACAGTCTCATTTGAAAACCAGACAAACACACTGTAGGTGATATAAAAACAACAGTAAAACACACAGAGCACTAGTATGTGAAAGAAACATGTTGCAATTGTGTCAAATACTGCTTTTTATATTTTATTAACAAGCAAGCATCCCTGGAACTGGGTCTATATAAAAAATATTTCATTAACCAATAGGAATACAAGGGAGTTATATAAATTTATTTTATGCAACATTGATTAGTTTTGAAAATTCCCATTTTTAATGTTTTAATTTCATCTTTTATTTTAAAAAAAAAAATCACTAAAAGGACACAACCCACAAAAATACAATCTGTATCTGCTCTATATTTACAGATAACTGGTCACTATTAAGGCACAGATTTAAAACTAACATTTTTATGTAGCAAGTCAAATATTTGTGCATAATATAACACTAACAATACGGTACACTGTACTGTCTTATTCCCTTTGTGGAATCAAAATAAGTGAGAAATTTTTTTCTTCCAGTGTGTTTTTCTTTTGTGTGTGTGAAGCCCTATTGAAAAATGATGTTGTTAATGGGAAATTCTTCACTTTGGTGTAGATGATGTAAGCACTGCTCAGCAAGACACCACATCAACTTAATACTGTAATAAAATCAGTTTCTGAGTATAGTACTGTCTAGATACATAGTATGTACTTACGAAAGACTAAAAATCTAAGAGTGTAAAGGGGGCTTGATGCTTTTAAGTTTAGGCAAAATAAGCAAGAAGGGGTTGCAGAAAATTCTGTACAAAGTGTTACTGAATATTTATTTCATTAAAAATATTTTATAAAATTAACGTAACTGAATACAATTTGATTTGCAACCACTGGTCTTGCAAATGCAAACACCTAAATGACAGCTTATCTGTAAGCACGTAAGTAATCTGTGTGAATGGAACTGTCTACGTGCTTAGCAGTAAGGACAAGTGTAAATATTTTCAGAATTAGAAGTTGTGGCTTCCACGAGGGTCTCCATGAAGTTGCTCTTGCCCGTGTAACACACATACACACAAATATCTCATAGATACGTGGATATTGACTTCTGGCATTTGAGCACAGTAGCTCTGACGTGAACTTTGCGTGCGTACAAGAAGCAGTTGTATCCAGTCAGATCTCTAGAACAATTTTAAAACCAGAGGAAGCTGACTGCTGCTTGATCTACAGGGGAAGTCACCCAGCTATACACCATTAAGTAGATATGGCTGAAATGAGTACTGAGCAGTTATTTTTTGCTGACCACAACAAATCTTTGTATTATTGCTTGATCATCTATGCCCTCAAGTAATAGATTCTTTAAATTCCCTTTGTGTGTGCAAATTTCTTTATACATCATTTTGTATTCTCACCTTACAAGAAAGAATGATCCATGGAAAGTGTCAAAACTATTTCTCACCCATTTTTGCATAAAACCCAACTACTGTAAATGTTATTCTAATGCCTTCTTTTCAGAGCACTTGACAGTGGTTTATGTCCATCTCAAAAGGCTTGTACACCGAACATAAATAATACATTACAGTAGAGGTAATTCACAATATTTCTTATGGGAATGCTTTTCAACAAATTAATGCTTGGAAACTTCATATTGCATTGCAGAAAGAGGCACTTTATGAATTCCTTCATTATCAGAACCCTTCATAAACCCATAACAAGACATCTGTAAAGACAGAGAAACAATATTGCCAAATTTTTTGGACTTTCACAGTATAAGAATGCAATAGTTAGCTCTAGCCATGTACAATATGGACTCTTTCAGTTGAACATAACTTGTTTCAGAAATAGTTCATCTCCAGAGTTTTAAACATTTCTGCAGCTGACAATTACAATCTAGATTGAATAAAACAGATGCTATTACACCTATTTTATGTAGGTCGCTTAATCGCTGCATGCATAGTCATGTAAGTAATATGTGTCATTTGTTAAATGGCAACAGTGCTGTCTTGTCAAATTAGATTAGTTGTCTGTTTAATCAAACTGACAGCCCAGAGCTCTAGTTTGATGAATGCCTTTCATTCTCTACCATAAATCTGCAGTAGATCAGTTTAATCTGTTACGTATTGTAGGTGTATAGAATCTAAAAATAAAAGTCTGATATAAATAAGTGTCCTTTAGTGGCAGGGTACTAAAAATAGCCCTTTGCTTTGAGACAACCATTAAAAACAGTTTTAGCATAACAGGCAGCAGTTAAATATGATCACTGCAAAGGGTTAATATTGCAAGGTCCATTTTGGTCTTTCATTGCATCTGTTACAGTGAGCGAATATTATTGCAAGCAGCACGAGACTGCCTCAAGAGAGTGTAGTAGGACTGGTCCACGACCAAGTGGCTTGATTTTGGAACAATCTCTTCAGATAACTACCGGGGAGACAGAGAGAGGGGAAAAAATCTGCATAAGAACCAGTTTCTAGTACCATTATAGTGAGATGTGACTTAATGCAGGAACACCTGAAAAAATTTTGACTAGTGCCAATATAAAAATTGATATGGAAATGAAAGAGAGAAATAAATTTCCACAGGACAAGAAATCAGAACATGTAAAGTGCAGAAAGACCTCAATAATTATTTTAAGCAGTACCAGAAAAATCCATCTTGATAAAACCAAAATCTATGCTCTCTGGCATCCCAGCTCTTCATTCTTCCTTCATTCAACAAAGTAAAAATTCAGTGCATACATTATAGTTATAGGTAATAAAATACTAAACAAAGAACCCTATATTATTATTATTATTATTGCAAATTCTGTCCAATCTACACGAGTAAAACATAACCCACATTTGGTGTTTTGAAAGACAACAGACAAAAATGTGTTTTTCCTCTTTTTTTTTTTGGCACAGTATTGTGCAGACAAAATGCTTTGGTCCTTGACACCCAAACTCCCAAAGTGCAGAGGGTGGTGTGCAGTGAAGGCTGTCCACAGGATTGCCATGTCCATCTTTACAGCTGACTTTTTGAGCCACAACTTACTGCTACCAGCGCCCGCTGACACTAGCAATGTCCGAATGGTACTGACGCGGCAGCCTTCCACTGGCTCCACCTTCCAGGAATGAGGCACGTATGTTTGACGGGTCAAAGAGCTTCCTTCGGTTTTTATTCAGTTCTGTAAAGGTCACACACACAAAAAAATCTCTCATTAGCTATTATTTCGATCTAAATCAAGAGCAAAACTTCTATTTAAGCCACCAAAATATTTTAGAGAGCACAGTATCAAATGAAAATGTCTGCGAGGTACTCGTTTCATTTAACAGTTCAACAGGATAATGAGAGTGTCAGCTTAGAACTCATGGAGGCTGCTTGGGATGCAGGCATCTATTTGGTGCAGTTCTTAATTGGCGCTGATGCAGTGGATAATGTTTTGTGATATTGATTTAGATCAAATTGACAAAGCTGAAACACTTTTAAAAGATTTTGTTATAATACTCAAAGGCTGCAATCTTCCTGAAGGTACACGCACACAGAACATATGGCTGCAGCACAATCATGCAATGTAAACTGAGATGACAGAAAAGTTTATTACCAACTTGATCATTTCTCAGTGCACAATTGTTTATTTTAAACACAACTCCGAAGCAATATTTTAATAAGAACTTTTAGAAAAAAGACGCTCACCTCTCATTCAAACATGTGCCCTAAGCTTGTATTAGCAAATGCTTATTCAAAATGTTTTTCCTTTCCCCACTTTTCTATTCTTGTAAACAAACTCCAGGCTAAATACAAATCACTGAAAGATTACATAGATTTTCATGACTGCTATTGAACTAAATACATTCCATTCTTTATACCACCGTTTTAAATTCATAAAAAAACATTCACTAATGGCATCTGTAGAAGAGATACAATTGGGAGAAAAGTAACCTGGTGTTACAATGAAGTATCTGGAGAAAACCATTCTTCTGATACAGATTCATTGCCTAGGCAATGTGATATGCAATCTTGTGCTATTTATTACAATCAGAAAAAAATCCAGTTAGGGATTACATACTGCAACACAATGCAAGAAATTATAATTGTCCTTCATATTTCTGCATGTACAGTACACAAGACATCCCATTAAAGTGGGTTGGAAAATTCCAACTAAGAGTTTCTTTTCAAACTTACAGTTCGTGCAAACAACTGACCTTGGGAAAAAAAACACACACACAAAAACCCCATAAAATAAACCCCCCAAACAAAAAACCAAACCAAAGCCCATACAGCACCAGGCAATTTTTCCCACTAGGATGATTTCTTTGCTAATCAATGAAGTGGAGGACAGGGAACCAAAATCCTGAAAAAGCCAGTTCTGGCCGGTATGTAGTACCATTAAGACTCCAGAGCCTATACTCTCAGAGCTTCGAGGATCCAGTTTTGGGGCATAAAACAAAGGTCACAATCTGCTGTGAAACAAGCTTTCTACCAAGCTCCAACTTTACAAGGGGACACAGGACTATGTAACTGAAATCTTATTAAGTAATGTGAAAGCTCTATAAAGCCTGGTTTTAAGTGCCTTCTGATGAGGGGCAAACCAATATGACTTCTGTGGACTAAATTCTTATTTTTCAGTCTTTCCAAGATCCTTTACCAACTATAGACACAGAAATCAAGTGAGAAGAATACAAACAATACTTAAAATCAACAAATGATAATCTGTGTTATTTACCTGAGATGGCAAGCAGCATTTTTCTTCTGGCACCAAAAGTGGTAATTCCTAACTCTTTCAAATCTTGATCAGTAAGAGTGAGGAATGTCTGCAGATCAATCTAAAGAAAAAGAAATAGGAAAATTATACAAAACAAGTCTCTCCTGTTTTTTCCTACTGTATTTTATCGTTACTCTGCCAACCTGTTCTTTGCATGTAAACAGCAATTGTTGATTTCTAATTGCTTCTTCACACAGTTGCTCAATTTGGGTCCAGAACACAGGCAGATGCCAAACCCAGCTGTGGTCCTTCCCCTCTACCACATGAGCTACTGACAGAGCCCACATAGACATCTGTTTTGCACCCTAGTACACCCTACTCCAGTGGTGTGACACACAACTTTCCACATTCATCTACGGTGCTTTCAGGACAAGCTCAGTATGGACTGTGCCAGTAAGTCTTGCAGCTGGGCTCACTGTACTTTTGTGACACAGTTAGTTTATTCTGGCGACAGATTTATCTACAGTTAACCAAGTTTACTCTAGCTATATAGTATTCTATGGATAAGTAGTACTACCACTTGGACTACACTGAAATTAGTTGGTGCAGAGGTGGAAAGCTCACAGATATGACTGACCACATCTCCCTGTTGGGAGTGATCAAAGGAAGTCAACTGGCACACAGAGTATGAGTTGAGGGATGAACATATGTGACACCAGCACCAGCAGAGACAAGACATTACTACTGAATGCAGATTAGATTAGCATAACCTATACATGAAGTTGACTAAAGCTATTAAATTCTAGTTAGCATCCTAGTTTACAGGTAGGAGCCAAGGTTCAAACTTCCTTGAATGAAAAAAAACCAAACAACAACAAGCCACCCTAGTTGAATTCTTTATTAAATGTAAACCAACAATGAGGACAAAATAGCCAGTTTGGACAGAAGTACTATCTGGAAATTAAAGGATGCATCTTTGAAAAAACAGCTCATGAAAATCCCATCAAAGTGAGACTTCTAAGTGGCTTTGGTCACGAGAGAGAACAACTACTGCTGGGAAACATGAAATAAACACAAAGGTGTCTTTCAAAGGAATACTAACCTCTTGCTGTTGGAATACATCTGTGTATTTGCCCAAACCAAGTTTGCTGAACAGCTCGGGCAGATCAGATCCTTTGAACAAACTGTTCAGGTTACAGCCATTGCTTCCTGTCAGCGAGGAAATGCAGTCCATGTAATTACTGCTACTGAGATAGTGCTCAGCTGAAAGGGAAGAAGCACACTTTTTAGTCACATCACAGAAGTGCACAATTTTCTGTCATAACACTGTATTCAATCAGATCATTACATTAACAAAATATTTAAACCTTTATTATTCAGGAAAAAAAATGCCTTTCAGTGGTCTCAGAGAATGAAGAGCATAAAGCACATTTTTTCATTACTTAAGTTCCAGTGTTTGTTTTTGATAGAAAGGGTAAAATCAACTTATGTGAACTGTGGCAGGGATACGAGTCAGGAATTCACAGAGGGGAAAGAGCTGCAAAGCTCTGCTGCTTTTCCTCCTCTTAAGCCCTCTCCCTCTTTTCTCCAGTGAATATTTTGGAAAACACCATTGCACACAAATGCAACCAGCCCTGTTTGGTCTGCACGGTGAGAAAACCACACCGGAGCTATTCCTGGTAAAAGAACTACCTACAGCCACATGATTTCACTATTATTTTAGTACAATGTAGACAAAAAATTAATGCAAAAGTTTTATAAAAGACTAAAACTGGAAATACTCTCCTAATTCTAAATTATATTCCTAAAAGATATATAATTTAAAAAAAGAAAGTTTCCAGGGTGAGGTTCATAAAACCAACCAACCAATCAAGAAAGCTGATTTAGCAGTGTAAACCCTTTCCCTTATGCACACATACTGATCATATATAATCACTTAGTTCATAATTATTTTTCCTCATGCTTATAAGAAAAGGATAGCTCCCAGGGATTGCATCAGGCATTTGTGTAAGTGAGGCCACTGTGAGTGCTCCTTCCCTGGTTACAGACACAGGAAAGAATAACAGTGAATGCAGAAGAGGCTTGCAGGAGGTAAGAGATACTTTCCCAGGTGAGTAAAATTAAGACTGCCCCAGAGACTTACGCTATGGCCTCCAGTATAGAATGCCAATAGGATGTGAAAACTGCCATTTTTCACAACTGGCTATGCTACATTTCTTATTTTCTGGGCAGAGACTAGTTAGAAACATTTGAGATCAGATTTACAGAGCTTGGAGAACTTCTATCAACCTCAGCTTCATTTTGGAAAAGAGTCTTAAAATACAGTAAACCATTCAATGTTGAAAATCTGAACATGAAGTTTGACAACTGAAGCACAACTAAGTTGATTTTTAGACTTTAAAAGGTGATGCCTCAATTTCTTCACTGTCAGAGTAAGATAACACTAAAAATACCCCAAAATCAATCATTACAAGTATACCAACCATGAATCTTTAATTGAAGCTATCCTGTCTTAGGATGTCCAACTTTTACTACCTGTGTACTTGGTAGTTGATCTAAAATTTAGGTTTTATTCATCTTTATAAGAAAAATGCAACAAAAAAGTAAACTCAGCCATATTAGTTATTTCCCCATAACGCAGTTAGTTAGTATGGACAAGTATTCTCTACCTCCATTTTTCACTCTTCCAGAAAGGCATATATTAAGTTATTAATAAAATGAAGTTTCAAAGAGTTCAATTTAAATAAAATTCTATTTTGTAAGTTTTAAACATTGCTTAAAAAGGAATTACAAAATTTTCAGCCTGTATCCACAGGAACTAGTGTTTAAAATCACGTGCTAGGCCATGCCAAACACATGGACAGTCTTATTTTATCACCATAAAGATAATCTGCTTTAAAATTAAAATTAAGATCAGACTTCTCCACCAGCAAGCAAACAGCCCAGTAAAGCTGCTGTTGTTGCATTGATAACAGAGCAGAACGATGCTAGTATAGAAATAAGCTTTATATAGGTCTGTTCTCAGTATACTCTCAGCACCGCAAAGAGCTTTCAGCAAGAATGTCTTACATTAAAAAAATTTCCTTAAAAATTTTCCTTTTAGACCATTATTCCTATGTTACACAATCTTGCATATGCTTTCACTTTTCAATTAGTAAAATAAATGTACTTTACAGGTGTCAGTAATTTAAGTCCCTAGTGATGACAGGAAACATTTTAAAAAAATATTGTTATCAATAGCATTATTTTTTTTTAACCCGATCGTAAGAAATTATTAACCTGATTTATTTTGTTTCCGTTTGGGGCTACCAATTGAGGAGACAAATTCACTATGAGCTCCAGGTCCAAGCCCATTACGGTCTCTCCAGTTGTCAGATTCACTGCCACTTCCCAGGTGCTCCCGACTGTTGGACCGTGAGAGAGACATTGATGAGCCCTGCAAATCAAAAACAGTAAGTTTGGGCAGAAAACAGTGGATTCATTGTAACTCCGATGTTTTCTTTGAAGCAGCTCAGTTAAAAATAAAAACAGCTTTTAATGCTTGCAAACATTCTTTTGGCAGCCGATCAATAGTCAAATAATTGCGAAGCAGACAAAAACAGCAGGTGTGCTTAAAACGTACGCAGTTTACAGATTTTTAAGCAGAAGTTATTTAAAGACCTTCAAAATCAATTGCTCCATAGTTCCAAGTTTGTTTCCAAAACATTCCATGGTATCAAATTCCACAGAAATTCTAGACAAAGCAGTCTATTGACTAGATCCTTTCGAGGGGAAGAGAATGTAACAGAGCAACTATCTGAAGATAAGTGCATCAAGTACACAATACTTGACAACAATACGGTATACAATATCAATCACAAACCCTTGCCAAATTGTTGATTTGCAATTTTTTTTTTTTTTAAACAAGATTTTCATATTCCTGCAAAGTACTAATTATCAGCTTTCATCACTGTGGGTCAGAATGTTCCAAAATCCAGCAACAGCACTCCCTGAGAGCACCCCACTATGGAATTGGGTGGGGTTGTACTCCAAAAAAAGGTCATTAGTGATACCACACACTTACATGAACTAAAAATTATGGAACAAAATGAACAATTTCATTCTATACATGTGCATCAAACACAAATTGAAAACTGTAACTTAAGAGGCAGCAATCTTTTCTACTATTCAGTAGACACTACTGAAAAAGAAGGCAAACACTCTTTGGCAAAATTGCAAAGGTATGAGCTATAGTTAGTGTGACTCAACAAATGAAGAAAGGCAGGAATTGACTTCAAGTCTTAGAGAAAAACAAGGAGAGAGGTGGCCTTTACATAATGCTTCATCGTAGTGGTGGCTGAGAGTTGTGAAGCAAAGATGATGTTATCCAATGTTTCTGGAAAACTGAATGCACAATAAAATGTCACAGTGAAGACTAAATATCTTTGGTGAGCTAATTTTACAAATTAACTTCTCAGACATGACTATAATCCTGCTACTATGTCTGTTCAAAGACTCCAGCACATGACCCTCAAACACCATTGTGGTGGTACTGCCTCTTGTACCAATGATGAAGACTACTAAGGATACAAGGAACCCAAGCTTTTTTAGTCTGCCCAGATGTTTCCACAATAGCTCATACCAAAAAATGGAAACGGGAGTCCTAACACGCTATCATTTCACTGGGAAGAGCTAAGCCTGTGGTTTGCACGTGTGCCGACTCTGAATGACTAAAATACCGTGTTCTTGGTTAGAATTACATGCCAGCTTAGAGACTTTTAGCAGAAGTTTGGGGTGGGGGGAACCCCAACTCAATCAGTATAGAAAAGTGTGTAAAAACAAGAATTCACACGTCAGTGTGAATTTCTATTACAGGATAGTTTTTTATACCTCGTATGTAGTTGTCATAGATGGCTTGTACGATACATGATTCGCTCTTCTTAGTTCCTTGATAGTTTCTGCAGGCATAGATTTAGAGAACCCTAAACCACTCCACGTATTGGTTGGAGTTCTCACTTCTGTCACAACTGGCTTCTTTAACATAGCTGAAAAATAGAAAAAAAAAAATAGTAAATCTCAACCTTAGCAAAGGTAGTGAAATGATAATCCTGAAGCTGTGTATTTTAATAGACTTCAGCCCACAAAATGGGGGCTGAAAAATGTTCTAAACACCTGCACTTGCTACACAGGTTAAATCTTACCTTTCCTTAAGGCAATTTACTGTCAGAAGGTAGTTAAACCCCAGAAGACTACAAAGAAGCCGAAAGAATCACATCTGTTTCAAAAAGAAGGGCTTCTGGCTTTCTTTTGGTGTGGTGGTATTTTCTTTATTTTTAACAGGGTCAAAGATATGATTAAGTCCCTTATCAATTTTGTAACTTAATTTATTCCTGAAGTAAGGTGCAACCTTGCCAATACGACCAACATCTTAAATTTTAATTTTCATCCAAATAACATGAGGTATTACAGCTGTGAGGTCTCTGAAAACAATATGGATCATTTGCATACGGATATCCCATCTGCAAGATATTTATACTGTATTTTGCACTATGTTGCTATTAAGAAATTTTTGGAACATGAAAACTAATATACAAATGTTTCACTGTCAGCTTTACATTTAATTAAAAAAAAATCAAATTACAAAACTGATACATCAGACAATTCTTTCAGCTGTGTATTAACAAACTATTCAGAAGGCACTGTTTATCCACATACCTTTGGTTGCCAGTAGCTTCTTCTGTTCATAGTCAAATGCCTAAAAATTAAACATGCAGAAGATAACTTAATTGCCATTCAAACTAAATGTCATTCCAGTCCTCAGCTCTTTGTGAAAACAAAGGTTTTAGAAGTGGCCAGTGAATATGTCTAGGAGAAACCTGAAGTACTGCACAGTAATTTGACAGTCATCCAGTTAGAGCCTTAGTTACTTATAGCATTCACTCAAAGAAAGATAACAAAGAGTTTAAATAACTATGCAATATCCATTTGGGCAAGGCTGCAGCAGTATTTACAAACTGTTTAGACAGAATTTCTTTTTTTTTTTTTTAAGATGACATTTATTCAAGCATTTTTCTCTTCATTAATCGTCTGTTCTTAGCAATTAAAACATTCCTTAACAGTACAAAAAAGATAGTGTATAGATTTGACAGCAAATCTAGGCACCACAGTTATTTTTAATAATCTTGTTTTGAGTTTACTTCTCCATGCACTCATCTTCTGAAAGGAAAAGAAACTAAGTTTTGAAAAAATTTTAAATACTTGCATTTGCACTACTTAATAGAATGGAAATTTTGAAGTTTAAATACACCTGGTTAAGTAAGTTATGCTTCCTTGAATTACAGATTAGCAAGTCTAAACACACACATAAAACTACAAAAATGCAGTATTTAGCCTCAAATGTTAAATCCAATACTTAAATTAACTAGAGCTCTGATTAAGGTTAGTGTTTTGCAGCCCTTATCTTGTTCCACTACACCAAGCAGTCTAGTTATGTGTGCACTTACAGATCTATAATGAAAACTACTCTGTTGCTACTGCTTGACCCTTGTCAAAGGTCTCTCTCTTTGGGGAGATTTATAACAACATGGAAATAGTTTATAGTATAGTCGTAGCCTGTAGTTAACAAGTAGGAGCGGTACAAGAAAAACAAAAGGAGTAAATGTACAGATGTGTATTTGTAAAGCAAAACCAGCGTAGTTACTCCCGTAAATCCCCCCTAATACGAACCTGAAGCTGTAGGGAAAAAAAATGGTGTTGACACTGCGTATGAAGAGTTGTAAAGTGTCTTCTGTATATATAATCCTCACTTCTCAAAGCAATGATATTGTAAACACACAAACGATGCTTGTGTAGCCTAATGTAGCCATGCAGTTTATTTCTGCACTGAAATTTTTCTAATTCAACTGAAGCAAAAGGGCTTTTTTTGTCTTCAAGACTTTCAGGTGACAACCTGCTCTTTAATTGAAAAAGTTCACGACTTTGCTGGGAAATGCTTTTACTGAAATGGCAAGTCAGTCTGCTGGTCAAGAGTCACCTCCGCATTACGTGGTCATTTCACTTTGCAATTGTCAGATGTTGCAGTAGATTAGGGTTCATTCAGGGCCACGTACCTGCATATTTACATACGATGGCTGTGGAGCCAGACGTGCTCTTTCCGAGTTCTGCTGGGCAGCTGCTGCTCGCTCGGCTGCACGTTCACTTCCAGGAGCCTTTTTATCAGCCACGGGGCTTTCAGCAGCGCTTAACTCTGCGTCTGAGAGCAGCCTCTCTGCGGTGCTGCAGGAGCAAAACCAGCATTAACTCCAGCCTTCCTTTTCACTAGCAGTGAACATCCAATGCAATTTTGATAATTAAGCCTTCCCCTGAGAAGTTTGGCAGCAAAATTCAAGACATGCCAGTACAAACAGAATCATAGAGTGATTCTATGCATCATTCACAACATCTCAGCAATTTTGAGCAACACTTCCAAAGCTTCAGCTTTTCTTTACCCATTTCTCTGACAGAAACCAAGCACGTATTGCTGCTTTCTCTATTACCAAGCACGAGGCAGAGTTTATAGATTCAGATTGCAGCTGTCTGGTATCTGGAATTATCACGTGCAGCCCCTACGCAGTGTGACTTCACACTGTTTAGTCTTGCTCAGGCCAGCACTTCCAACAGACTGAGAGTAGTAGGATAAGAAGAGATGCACAATGAGAACTAAGTTAACACAGGTCCTACTTGCTTTTAAAGCTTCAATAATAGCAGTCCTACATGCCAAAGTACATCTTAATGAAATCTTTTCTTTCTAGAAATGAGACATATTTTATGCCTACTCTAGAAGAGTATAAACTCTTACTTCAAAGCAAAGTGACCATGTTTTAGATGCTGTGGACTACCACAGAAGAATGCCCTAAGGAAACTGTGAGCACTACATCCTCAACAAAAAGAACAAGAAATACAAACAACTGAGTAATACACAAACAACTGAGTCTGGTTAGCAGGAATCCTTGGATTTCTAAACTATGAGAGAAGAATTAATGAAATATGCATTATAGCTTTAACAGTGTAAATAAATTAGGTAAGAGAAAATATGCATTTCAAAAGAGTGATGATAAACAGTTCCCAAGAGGAATAGTGAAAACAATACTTAAATTAGATTGGACAAAACATTGCGTTAAGCACAAAGCTTGTGTTGCCAAGACATATTATGACTCAAAAGAGCCTTTCCCACTGCTGGCTCTTTAAAAAAAACAACCAAACAAAAAAAATCACTACAACAAGTGTTCAAGAACATGCTGTTATGCCCTGAATATCATTTTTCTAAGAAGAACACAGCCTCAAGTACACACAAAATGAAAGATGCTGTTAGTTAGGAATTGTTCTCAAAGTAATCAATAAAAAGAGAAAGTACAAAAATATCTTTTAGAAAAAGATAATGAAAGTTACTCTGAAGAAAAACCCCACTCTTGTGGGGGAAAAAAAGGCACTTTTTTCAAACCAAAGAAAAATACTTAGGATGTACAAAACGCATTTAAAGTTTGCAATTATCAAAGTGGGGCAGTGGTGATGTATACCAATGCCCAGTGTGATCAAAAAAAAAAATCAAGCCCAATTTAAATCAGCTCTGAGTATCTTACGACTGAACCACTTCCTCTACCTACAAAAACATGCTAAGTATTTTTGCATGGCAAAAGTTCCATTAATTCGCATAAGCACATTTAACTTACTGTAAATGAGAGTTTTTGGTGCCTTGCAATAATTCAACAGTTTGTCTCTTAGCACAGGCCTGTTTGGAAGAGCTCATCATCTGCTTCAGATCACTGGTATTTGCTGAATGGGATGGACTTCTTGGCATGCCCACTTCTACAAAAGCATCATTGCAACCTGCAAGACCAATGGAATAGTTAAACAAAACTCCTCTTACGTTTTAGTGCTCTTATTGAAGGAATGACAACTATAGAAAAAAACCTGCTCTTCTTCCTTATGGAATTACTTTAGTCTTCAGGGATAACAGCTTAGTTAACTTTAAGATGTTATAAAAGCAATTTTAAATGCATGGAAAAAGGTGGTAGTATTCACATATATAGTAGACAAAATAAGTATTTTCTAAATTTAAAACATTATTTGGAGTAATATTAGTTAATATTAAATCTGAAGACTGACAATCAGAAATGACTAAATATTTCAAACAAATTTGATTTTATATAGTTATAATAAGCTTAGCTAGATGTTCAGACAATTTTGTTGCAATAAAAGGTCCCCATCTAATGTTCAAATATCTTTAGAAAATATTTTTTACAAATGTTTATGATAATTGGGCATGGTATCTTTCATTCAAATAATTTCAAATGATGACAACCCTCAATAAAAGAGCATCCCTTTGTTCAATATTTGCAAGGGAAACAAGGCAAACATGTATTTGCTCAAATTTGAAGTGGATCTGGCTACACCTCCCTTCGAGAATGACAGGAACACTTCATTAGTTCCTTCAGCTCCCAAAAAGCAGTATAACTGAAATGTTGTTATAAAACATGTAAATAAATTGTGTTACCCAGTGTCATCTAGTTTTAATTTAGACAATTTTTTGCAATAAGCGTCTCAAAAGCATTATTTCCCTTCATTAAATAAAAAATACAACATCATTTAAACCACCAGAAATTGTTCAAACCAATGAAATTAAGCTGCTGTAAAACATACTAAAATTTTCACAAGTTATTTCCCTCTGCTTCTTGGGGATAAATCAACTTTACAAGTGCTTTTATGTTGACTTAAGGTGTTTCTATTAACTGTACAACTCAGATATAACAACTTCTATTTGCTCTTTTTGACAATAAATCTGGAAGACCCAGAGATATTTTCCTTCAACATGGCTGCAAAGCCAATGCACAGGCAACATATTTACATTTTTGCTTTGTGAACTGCACACAGACTGCACAAACACTACGAGACAAAAGAATAATATGTCAAAATTTTACCTTCTGTGCTGTTTGACTTGGCAGCTACTTGTTCTGAGGCACCATGAGCACTTGTTTGTCGCACAGGATCACTGTGGTTTGTGCTCAACACATTTTCTCCGAGCGATGTGGCAGACAGCGCAGCATAGTTGATATTTGAGGTCTGAAATGATTGTCAAAAAACATCACGACAGTGATTGTTATGCTTAAGGAAATATGGAAAGAATTTCCCGTTTATCTGTGCAGGAGAACAAGAAATTCATTCCTAATACAGGAGAACAATGTGCTTGAATGTTCCATTTTTCTATCTTTAAGTCATATTTTGAAAACACTACTGTTCTATTTTTAAACTTTGTAGCTTTAAGAACCTACTCACATCACTGTTTTTCTTTCAGCTCTGCTTAGTGGAGGTTTATTACAAACAGATCAGGCTCTCCAGAGATAACATCGCTTACCTTTACATGACCATTTAAAGAAGGTGAGCCTTTTTTACTCTCCGATTGCAAGCCGTTGACGTGGACTTCAACAGGAGTCAAGCCTGGTGGTGGAGATGGAGTGTTCTGACTGTAACTAGGTACTCCAGACAACAGAATACTAGTTAAAGTTGCTTGGGCAGTAGATGGTATCATTAGGTGTGGAATAGCAGAAAACCCTGTAACAAAATTCGGTTACATCCCGATAAGTTTCTCATTTAGCTTTCTCAAATACTACAGTAATACTTGATAGAAATCTCTATGTGGCTTTGATACATCATTAAACAAGTTTCTATTAGAATTATGTGCCAAAAATGTAATGCTTTATTTAACCATTACTTTCTAAGTTAACACAATTAACTTACCTATATAAACAAATCAAAAAACCTTGCATGTGACAGCAATGTTGTAAGTTTATATTAAATTATAACTTTACATTTGGATATTTATTAATCAGTGTTAAGATAAACTTGAGAACTGTTAAGGCTCTAAAAAAATGAATGATTCTGGACTTGATAATTGTCATTCTAAAAACTTCCTCTTACACAATTCACACGTAACTTCTACCAACCTGTGGCATTTGTGTTAGCAAGAGATGTTGCCCATAACGTGGGACTAGGAGTGCCTGAACTCGGACTCTGGAGGGGACTCACAGAGCTATTCAGGGCATTCAACAGAGAGTTTGGAGCACTTGAGGTGTTAACTGACAGGGCTGTTGGACCTAAAAGGCCTGCAAAAAATTATACAAGTGAATATTTAGTTAAGACTTACAGAAAAACATTTTTACAGAAGTACCAGCTGAAACAAACACTAAATTGCACCAGCATGTACTTTGCAAATTTTAACATTAAAACTGCTGTTAGTTTGATGCAGAGAACACATTAAGAACACTAAGCATTCTTAAACAGTGAATCATATATCCAGGAAGAATTGTAGCATCTTTTATGTCCTTCTAACAGACTCCAACTATTGTGAGAACAAAAGAGTCCACACTGGCTGCTTCTCTGCCCCACCATCCCTTTGTATCCCTTTATTGCTCCCATCAGTTTGTTTCAGAGAAGCCTCACTTAGAGAACAAGAAAGCAACCTTACTTTCATCTCAGATGATAACCTTTTTCTTAGAAGCTCACATGAACAAACCACTACTTCCACACTAAGAACTACTCAATTCCTTTTTGCATCTTCAATGCTGACTGCAAATCATCCCCCAGATGCATTGCTTATTCCCAAAGCAGTTCTTAATGTAAGAGCATTCACATGGCAGTTCATCACTACACTCTAAAGAGGTAAATACACAACCCTAAAATGCAGGCATGACAAGAATGGTAACAAAAGCAGCGTTAAAAACCCCAGTCAATGGGCACAGTTGCCCCTATGTGACCCCCAAGAAAGCATAAAGCACCTGATGTGGAACTACACAGCACCCCTGGATGGCAGGTCGCAAGGGAGCATGGTGGTTACATGAGGACTCCAAGTTTCAAGAACCAGTGTCAAAATTTGTCCCTTGTATGTATTTTTGATAATAGTGTGTTTTCAGAGCTTGAAAATAAAATGGTAATTCTAGCTTGGACTATGTGCTGCTTCTATAAAATTAAGTTTCAAGAACCAGTGTCAAAATTTGTCCCTTGTATGTATTTTTGATAATAGTGTGTTTTCAGAGCTTGAAAATAAAATGGTAATTCTAGCTTGGACTATGTGCAAGACTATGGACATTGACAGAAAGCTTACACATTTCTGTCCTAAATTTCACACTGGTAAGTAAATGTAAACTAGTAGCACATGCATCCTGCAATTACAGTGAGATACAGCCAGAACTGGAGTGTGGTGTTAACTATTTTAACTGTCATGGTACTGTTAATGGTACCCAAATTCAGGACATCGTGAGACATCACAATATTACCGAAGAAGAAATTTCATTTGAAAGAGGCTCTTCTGAAAATTGTAAAAGCAACATCCTACTTCACCTGCATTTCCCTCCCTTTCACTTTCAGCGGAGCAGTTTGCAAGCTTCCGGGGGATTTTGTGCAGAGATGAGTCACACGGATGGTTACGAAAGCCTTGGAGGAAGTTTTACAACAACAAGCCCTTGAAAGGCCAGATGCTTTTGAAATTCGCTAATCCTTTAACACAATTCCTTATGCAAAACACACATCTGGTCCTTTTTTCTAGTACAAGTTAATTAAATCCCAAACAAATATATAACTATAAAAAAAATATAAAGATATATATAGAACAGAATGCATACCAAGTCCAGTGAGTCCTAGTCCTGCTGAGGACAAGATATCCAAACCAGGACAAGACAGACCAACAGGGCACGAGACAGTAGAGGGATTTGATGCTATGATAACTCCACTACTTTCAAGTCCCAAGAGACATTTCCGTGCCTCATACATATTTAAGGCATTTCGTTCAACGCTTTTTACAATCACAGACTGTTGGGAAAGAAAACAAAAAAGGAAGAGCAATGAGTAACACAACTATGTAACATGGACCTGCACCACACACAACTCTCCTTCATACTCCCTCATGGCCATCAGTAGCATAGTAGTGTGAGACAGCATGAGATAATGTCTATTAGCAATCTAATTCAGCGGCCTTTACGGTAAGTTTAGGGATTTTGTATGCACTTGACAAGGAGAATGGTGAAAGTCCTTTCTGACTAAGAATAACACTTCAGTACTATTTGGTATATCAAATCTTAAGTGCCCTGAGATCTGGAGAAATGAACTAATAATTAAGATCTTATCTTCTCTTTTATCAGAGACCTACACCTTGAAGTGGACAAAAAATGTTGTTCGTATTAAATTCAGCTAATAAATTCATAGCTGTCTGAGAATAAAGTAAGAAACACCTGGAAAATTAAATGACAAAAAACCATTATTTGTTTCTTGTACAGTCTCTACACAATGTTTCTTTGCATTGATTTTATATATCCCTATTCAGAGAAGCTTATTTATTGACACAATGGAATGGTCATTTAATGAACACCTCCCATGAGAGGTATTTTGTAATTCTTTTTATTGTGGTTCTTTCCAACATTTTGTGTAGAACAGACTTTTCTCATAGTCATATTATTTGGGTGTTGGGTTTTTTGTTTATTTTGGTTTTTATTCTAATTGCTAAAGAACGCTGCAGTTACATGAGGGAGCTGCAATTTAAGACTTAATTTCTTTAAAAACAAAATCAAGAGTAGTTCTAGTCAGATACAATTTATCTCCCCATAGTTGACTTTTTATTAGTGTCTTCCACATGAAAGCTAATCTCTGTATTGTCAAATATTTAATGAAAAAGTAAAATTACCATAAAGGAGAGATGTTGTAACATTTAAATTGATATTTCAAGCAGAAAATATATATGTGCCTTTTACAAGTTTATGATCCATTAAGCTAGTAGGAGGAGCAGACACGTCAACTCATCAGCTCTGAAAAGTTGTCATGAAAGCCTGAAAAGAATATATTAGGTTTTCACCAACCTTGCTTGGTTGCTTTGGCTTCGGCTTAATGCTTATGAAGACATCTAACTGCTCCATTAGCTGTGTTATAAACTGTGGTTCTACTTCAATTTCTTCCTTCATATCAAACATGAGCACAAGAGGAAGGCAACCCTGAAAAGACAAGCCACAACAATTCATAAAACTTATAGCCCATGCTTTCTTCATGAAAATGCTAGCAATAAACTGGAATATAGAGATTGTAACACATACACATCATGATACTGTAAATTCAGAAAAAAATATAGCAAGGATGAAATTTTAAGTACAGCCATTTCCTTGCATGCAAGAATACAGGTGGCTTTCTACCCTGAGATTCTGAACAGTTTGGTGATATGAGGGTGAAATGATTTGCTGAATATTTGACATTCCAAACTGTGCATGTGCACCCCACGTTAGCTGTTTATACAGACTTCAAGGTGTCCAGAGATGTAAAATCAGAAGAAAATATTGCCAGCAATTATTATCAGCAAGGCTCTCACAAACTCAAATAGCCCATGTTAAGCTATGTTTGAAATAAGGAAACACAATTCTGAAAAAGATTCTCTGTAAGTCAGCATTGCTTAACTATTACCTTTCTCTTCCCCTGTTCTAGATCAGCTAGGTAAGGATTTTCCAGTGATACGGACGACATCTCTGAAACACTTGAAATACTAAAGCTTTAAGTAAAAAAAGAAACTACAAAAAACAGCACCCCTAAAAAAGCCCAACCTCCAAAAATAACTAAAACCTCAATGGTCACAGGGTATCTCCACATTATTAGATTGCTACTTCTTACAAAGTAACAAAAACAAAGGGTACAAAGTCAGTGAAAACCAACTCCTACTTGTTTGTGATTTTAGATTCACTATAAAGGAAACATAGTATCACATACATGTATCCAAAAAAGCCACAGTAAGAGACAGTCAAGAAAGCAGTCCTATTTAATCAGTTTCCAGCTTTTGCTTCAGAATGGTATGTTTATTCTTCAGATCACTAGTTCAGTATCATTTTCTATTTAAATAGCATTTTCTCAACAGTACCACCTACACACAGTATTTCCTAACTTAAAGTAAGTTTCCTTAAAGTTTCCTTAAGGAAAACTAAAGCCAGGCATCTTAACTGTTTTGGCTTCAGGAAGACTGACAAACACAGCTTAACCCTGCAAAGTGAACTTGTCTGAACAGAACAATTATAAATAAAGTCTATTTAAAAACCCTGAAATCAATAATGAAGGATTTTGCAGTAACAGAACTGCTGAGAGCATTTGATACTTCTTCCAGATGTTTTTGTATAGAAGTTACAGAAAGTAATATCAGAAGGTCTCACCAAAAGCCTGCTGAATGAAAGTGCAACCGAAGGTTAACAGGAAAAACAGAAAGTTGAAATGTCAGGTTTTATAAGCATACTAAAAAGCTCATTTTTTACACTACTGTTTTGCTGTTGTATGTTTAGAACACCTACATGATGATGATGAGAGGAACACAACCACTCTTGGACAGGGAGTGAACAAAACTAAGTTGTCAATATGTCCTTCCGTAATTACATACCTTACAGTCCCCATTATTATATGCTAAACTAACAAAAAGTCGGTATCTTTTTATTGATGATCAAATACACATGAAACTAAAGGGTTTGGAATAAAGAGAAGAAATAGAACAAGAACATTTTAAACAAGACTCCAAGTCCCTCTCGCTTAGATAAAAGTATTTAATTTTGAATGACGGGGTATTCTTTCTTCAACATTTTGCCCTCAGTGCTGCAAATATTGCCTTAACCATCACGTTGAATACAAACCTGCACTCAATGTGCAGCTGATTAGAAACTGGGGCTTGCAACACTTGTCAGAGATAAGGGATATTCGCAATTCACACACCACAGAATTTATAGCCTTCTCAATGAAATTAATTATGAGTTTATATTAAAGTTTCCATTTATTCATGCTGCTAAGCAATTTTCAAGATAGCACCAACACGTTACATATGTCCTACTGTAAGGTATCTGTGCACTGCATTGCATTTTCTGCTGATATAACAAACTCTGCCTCAAATTTAGTCTCTGATGAGAATTGCAGATCACAACAATTTAGTAGCTCAGAAAAGCATTATGGTATTTCTTGGTATTGATGTTCAGATGCTGCTAGACAGTTATTCTTAGGTGGTCTGCAGAGATCAAACCACTGTTTTTAAATCACCTCTCCAATTCCATAAGACACTGGTGCTGCCTGGCTGTGCAGCAGCATCAGCTGCTTCTCTGCCTGCCTGAGAGGAGCTGGCAGGAGGCAAGAACAGCAGTGACCGCGGTGAGAAGGCCGGCGTGCAGTCCCACCCCGCAGGAAACCACTCCACACCACAGCAACCTCATCCCGCTCAACAGTGCCCAAGAAGAAAACAAGCCAAGTGAAGCTTATTTCCAAAGAAGCTGAGAATGACTGCGGTTGTCTATCTCTAGGTAGGTATCAGCATGGCTGGCATATTTAAGTGCTTTTATCTGAAGCGGAAAAACACTAGTTGGGAATCAGAGCAAAGTTTTTATCTGGCTAGTTAGTTCTTCCCTCAGCTTTTCAAATTTTCGTTGTTTAAAAAGACATATTCCTCCTTTGAAAAATTTCCTTTTAATCCCTGTTTTATCTACAAAACTGGAAAGAACAGTTTCAGGACACTTAATGCCTGAGCTTAAACAGACCAAGTCTCCTGATCAGTACAGTTCTTAAAGGATGATGTAGGATACTAAGTTGTACTGGTGTGTTTGTAATTAAATCAGTCTTCAATATTTCAAAAAAATGGGCTTTGTGTAATTTTAAGTTTTGAGAGTAAAGGTGTACTTTGATGTTCACACATTCGCTTGTTTGCATTTTCTTCTACTTCATGAACCTCCAGAAAAGTACTACTTAAACCTCACCAAGGAGGTACACAGAATAAGGCTCTCTCTCAGTAATTATAGACAATGATATCCTAGAATATAATAATCGTGAATATAACTGGATGAGCAGATAGGCACCATGTTTTTGGTTTCTGCTACGCAGCAAGGCACAGTGCAATGCAAGAGAAATACGGACTTTGGGAATTTAATGGTATCATGGTTTATCCTGATACCAGCTTTGAATTGGCTTTTAGTCCACGTGTTGTTAATAAATATCCATGTGTGTAAAAATACTTGTAAAAATATTGTTACTACAACACCATCTAAAGGCTCCTGTGAAGCTCAAAGGCCAGTATAACAAAAATCTGTACAATAATATTAATCAGCAGAGCTATTTTCATAAAAGGCCTTATAGTACTGAGGCTACGGTACTAGAAAGAATGTAAGATTGCAGAATGAGCTATTTCCTATGACTCCCCAGTTTCCCTGAAAACTCGCCCACATAGGAACTAATAAATTCCTGCCACTTGCTCCCAAAAGAAAACTAGTTACCTGACAAAGTGGAAAAGGCAGGTTGGCAAAACAAAATACCCACCACCCAACAACAACAAACCCCTCCAAAAAACTGCCTTATACTCAGAAACATATTGTTATTGTAAATTTAAATTGCTTACCTTGCATTTATATTACAAAGGTCATTTTTCAAATCATGACACCAGAGTTTACAAATATTTTATATAACTATGCACACTGACAAAACCAGAGCATTCAAGTGAATCAGATTTTTGCAATGTGAGTCGCAGTCTTTCTTCTCTGAGGCTAACTTCCATTTGACACATAAATACATGCAGAATGAGCGTATTTTCTATGCTGTGGCATTTTTTTCAAGCAAGTTTCACTGAAAGTATTTACCATGAGATATTGCCTGGCAAGACAGACAGACTCAATTGTGCCCTGGAGGTAGACAGTGGATTTCTTCTGTGGGTTACTAGGGTCAGGGAAGTGGATCTGAGCACCAGTCCTCTGCATGATATGTTTGATGTTACTCCCGTTCCGACCCATCATGAAGAGATGATGCTGCGCTGCGATGTCGAGTTGTGTGCTCACAGGGATTGCAGAGGCCAGGCTCCCAGCCAGGTGTTCCAAAAGCATGGCTGTTCCTTCCTGGGGGGGAAATGCAAGAAACGGGAGAAACAGTGCTCACAGGTGTACAAAATGACATTTCAGAGTGTTTCCTTACTTATCATACATTCCATGCTTAAAACGTTTCATTTAAAAACCTGATTGATTTCTTAAAGATAACAGATGGACTAAACTCTACCTACTATTCCCATTTTATGACCAAATGCAGTGTTTAATTGCCACTGTAAAAGGCAGGACGACCATGTCAAATGGTTTGGTCCCAATAAACCTTCTGTGCCCACAAATAGAAATACAAAAGTTAACAGATATTTATTTGGGTAGGAAAGCTTGCAAAATCTGTCTTTCAATTTTGGCCTGAGATACTCTTACTGGCTTGAGACCATATCAATCTGTCTCACTGCCAGTTGATAACAAGGAAGTATTTTTATTTTATTAAGACAAATAGGTTCATGGCAGTTCCTTCACTTGACTGTCAAATTCACATCTCCTAGTCCTGGTTTTGCAAGAGCAGTTTTATTGACTGGTAGGGCAATTTTCTGGTAGGCTGGTAGGCAAATTTGAGTTCACATTGAGAAGATCAAGGCATGAAGAAACTATGTTGGGGGGGTGTGTGTTTTGTGGTTTTGGGTTTTTTCGGGAGGGGTGGGAGGGAGAGCGAGGGGAAGGGTTGAAGGTATGTGGAAGGGGTTAATAGATGGGTAAGATTAACACATTTTCCAGAATTGCTGGAAAACCAAACAGGCGTGCAAGAGATGTAATTGAAAGCTCAGCATAAACAATGTTAAATCCTAAACTTAAAACTATTTTCTCTGCATTTTTACACCTCACCTATAAGTGTTTAAATAAAACAAACCCTCAGGCTTCAAAAGTAATTATACAATAACAGGTACTGATAGGGCAGCATATAATATTGGTATAGTTCTTAAGTAGCAAATTAATGAATACATTTATGACATGTAGAAACATACTGAAGATGACACATTACCTTCACAGCACTAGTGTTATTTTGTGACCCTCTGACAATGACTGTAGCACCATACATTCGAGAGCGTTGTTTAAAGGAAACTGAAATATTATATGTCTGACATATATGTTGAATTGTGGGAGAATTAGGATCTGGGATTGGTTGGAGAATTCCAGCAATAGGCAATTCAAACATCAGTACCAATGGAAGCAGCTCCTACAACAACATTGAAGAGCAAATCTTGAAAACTGCAATCATACTCGCTAAAACTGCAAGAGTTTTATTACTGAATCATAACGTATTGGTCAGTGATGATTAAATTGACATAATACATCCTTTGCCCAGGGTTCACTGATAAAAATATTCTATCTTTAGTCGGAGGAAGGCAGTGATTTTTTCCAAGGACAGGAGAGCTTTTTGTTTTGCGTGGGCTTTGCTGTTTGCATCCCTCCCCAGGACTGTGTGCAGCTATGCAGCAGCAGAGCCAGGTAATTTCCTACATGTACCCATGCAGACCTACAAACTGGTCAATATTTGTAAAACCTCCTAGAGAAGTCTCTTTTCTGTCATGGATTAATCGGAGCTCTGAAGTCAGCTACAAAGCTACGTAAACATCAGCTGCTCTCATTACTGTCAGGACTAAGGTTGTATAAGTGACATACCTGACTGCAACAACTGCAAAAAACTTTTCATAATTTATTAGACTTATAATTATCCGTGACAGAATACACACACAAATCAAAAATAGAAGGTAAAGACAGAAAAGTGCTAGGAGTGGAAAATGGAATTGAATTCTACCAACTTATCTGCCCAAATCAGACATGAAAGTGGTTAAAATTAAAAAGGCAGCAATTACTTTCCTTAGTTATAGATTTACACAGTATGCCTGAGCTTCTACAGGCCAGCTGTGAGAGGAAGTTAAGATGTAATTTTGAACACAGTATGGGATACTTTACGTCTTGCTGCTACTGTAGGCCTCAAGGTCAAGGTCCACCTCGCACTAGTTAAAAATCTGGCCAGAACACAAATCAGTGGTTATATAATACTCTTTGCATTTTACTCATATGAATAATCACATTTGTTTCTATATTTCTGCTGTCTTAAGACAGAGCTAGACAACCCTAGGGCTCTCAAAACTATATTTTTTGTTCCTTTTAGGTATTTTCAAGGGAAGACTACATTGAAACAGACTATTACCCGAATTCTAACTCTTGCGGACTCCACTCCAGCTGGCTGTCCTGCAATAGACACCTGGAAGAGCAAAAATATAGAAAATTTAACATCACATTTTCAAATGAGGCATTGGAAAGGTTGAGATACCTGTGTACCCTTTAATTTTTATTTTTTTTTTAAATCAACAGTTATTTCACACCTGGTTACATCTTAAGTGTTCTCTAAACAGTAGCTGAAAATTAAAACCAGTTAAAAAAAAAACCACCCATGGATACCATAGCATCTTTAGGCTCCATAGGCTTAAGCAACTAGAAATAGATTGATACATCAAACAGCACAGTTGCTTGGATCACATAATGGAGCTACTACTGTATACATGTGCTCAATGCTAATATTCAACAACAGTAAGTTTTTTTGAACCTTGTGAAAATACTGTATTTTGCTCAGCAGCCACTAGGATGCACAAAAGGGAATTCTATATACGGTAATGAAAGACTTCAAAGTAAACATTCCAGTAACATTAACATTACAAAGATGTAAAATCCAGCTTCAGTGACTTATTCTGATAAAACTGAACTCTTATACAGGACATTCATTTTTCCTAGCTATCTACCAAGTTTAATTTTCAACTGCTTACACTGTAAGACAAAAGTATGACGAAATTAATCAATATGCTAAATGAATCAGGTGTTGAATAGGAAAAAAATTTAAAAAGCAGTGCTTTTCATACTGCTTCTCTACTATTGACATTAAGTTGTTGACTTCTGTACGCTCAAAATAAGTTTAGTTTTAAAAAATTAAAATTATTCATGAACAATCACAAATTGTTTCCATCTGTTTTTAAAGATTTGCTGTTTTTTTTAAAGATTAGTTATTTAGTATTTACACAGAATCTAAATGCCAAAAATCTATTTCCCTGAACATGAACTCACCATCTGCCAAAATCCCAAATGAAAAAAAAAGTTTAGAAATACTTTATACTCTCAGGAATTACAGTATAAATGAGTTAATATTAAAGAAAACTTACTTGATTGCTTTTCTCTGCTTGATTATTCCTATTTGAGTCTGGAAAATGGATATGGCATCCTGTTTCCTCCATCACTTTCTTAATATTATTGCCACCTTTACCTATCACATGAGAATGTTCTGTATGTGAAACATCCATCTTCAAGGTTACCCGATTGCTCTGGAAATCAAGCACACATGATTAAATTTATTCACAGCAGAGCCCGAGTACTTCAGAGTAATCTAACTTCAAGAATCACATTCAAAATTGTATTTCCAAAGTATTATTCCTGTGGCTCAGAGTCAGATGATAAACCATTCACATTTTTGTTCCAATGAGGAAATACCATGCAAATAAATACCCCAAAGATACATATTCAAAAAATATCTAAGGCTTTTAAAACACACCCTGGCTTTTATCAATTGTGACCTAAGTGTCCCATTGCAATCCATTCTCATGTATTTAAATTCTGTGTTCTTTCAATCATAGTCATACCCCTCTGTCTGATCTTAAAGGATCATACGATAAAGACTTTGGCAAATCAAAGCCAAGGAACCTAAAATAACTGGTTTTCTTCCCTCCTTGAACAAACATATCTTATTTTCTGGTACATCAATTTTTAAAATAGACAAACACTGCCTACATTTGTTCTTAAAAACAATGTTGTTAACAGTCCATAGATAATTTTAACAGTTGTTCCAAAAGAAGTGGTGCTTATAACTGGAGTGTTCTTTTTGGCAACCTGTTTAGAGAATCCAAAAGCTGGCGTACACACTGCCCCAAAATAAGACTTGCTATTGGATGAAAAGAAAAGCTGGTGAACTTAGGAGATTCCAGCCAAAATCTTGATGTTTTAGAAATTCTAGTTCTAATGTTTCAGAGTGTAAGAATGCAGTAATAGTTAAAAATAGAACTGTATAAATGCTCCTAAAATTGAATTTCAAACAAAAACAAAATTTTAAGTTTGCTGAAGTGGCTGCATGATTTACTACTTGCAGTGAAGTGTATTCCACATTTTAAATTAAAAAATCCAATCCAATGAAGAAACCATGTATGCTTTCAGCCATACAGCTGGAAATACTATTTCTCTATAGTTCAGCTCTGCAAAAGGTGCTTTAAGCAAGAATTTTCTTGTATCATGTCTAATTATTTGTGTATATACCAAATATCAACATCCAGAAGGAATAAATTGGAAACTTTGCTTCAGAGCATCCATAAATACCTTCTGTTTAAATAAGCCCATTTAAAGGATTAATGTCACCGCAAAATTAGTAGTTGAGGTGTCATCCTAAATAAGTTTGTTCTTACTTTTGTGTCCAAGACAGACATGATTTTCTCTTTTGCTTCTTTAACATTTTCCTTTTTTCCAGAGACTTTAATATGGGGATCTATAAAAGAAATAAAGTCTTGTAAGAAAAATACAGTAAAATTTCCCCACTGCTTAAATAAATTTGCATCCATTATTTATAGTTCAGTGATAAACTGTACCAACCTTTGGGATTCAGCTAAAAACTAAATGTATTGTTCCATCCCTTTAAGTCCCACAATTAGGATTACCAGATGAGTTTATTAAAAAAACAACTTAAAATAAAAAGAAATCAAATACCAAATGTACCTCAGCATTATAAATGTTGTCTGCAACACAATAACATAGCTAAGCCATCATGTCTTCTCAAACAAATGTTAACAGAGGACCACTAAAAGCTTTCTGACACCCTCTCTCAATCTTAACGCAGACATAACCTACAAAAAAAAATAATCCCCAAACTCAAACTCACACTCATCATCACTTCATTATATTTCATCAAATCTCTAGAACTATCCTTTGCAGTTTTAACCTAGCAATATAGGTGCCACCACCAGGAGTTTTCTGAGTGAAGTTATCAAATCACATTTAAATGACACTTAAAAGATTTGATTTATTGAAGTGTTAAGTATATAAATTAAGATTTGCTACTAAGCTGCATACCTAGGAGGAGCACCAGCTGATGGCAGTTTTTGCCCATTGAGACCTAAAATATTGATTCTACAACACACTTTAGTTTACAATTTTCAGACCATGGTCCTTAAACAGCAGAAGGTGTTGTGCTGACCTATCAGGTACAGTTTTGCACCTGGAACATACACCTGGTTGAAAAAGTACAGAAATCACTTTGGAATGAAATCAAGCATCAATTACTCAAAAAAAAAAGTGTGAAAATTACACATTAGCTAGTTTAGCAGCACCATCTGGTGTCCAGAAGCATAAAGTGCCACCATGTGAAACTACTGTCAAAACATTAAATACAGCTTAAGTTATAATAAAGAAAAAAATCCCCAACCAGCACCCAAATTTTTAATTATCACAAACAAGTATATGATTTTGCAGTTGATGCCTATTTCTCTTTCCCCAGTTCTTGAGTCCTCTACCCTTTTGCAGCGTAACAGGGCTTTTTCTCCTGTGGCAGGATGAACTCTTCCCCCCCGCCCCCACCAAAAAAAAAATAAGATCTCTAAAACCTCTTCTGCCTAATGAGTTAATCTAACTCATTATGCTAGACAGATACATACATCTTAGGGTATATAAGAGTCTGTATTTTCTCAATGGCAGGAGAAAACACAACCACAACACACATATCTGCCCTTTCCATCATCTCAGTGATTGAAATCACTTCACTGCTAAAGAAATGCCAAATAACATAACTTTAGATTGTAAACCTGTTGTTTTCAATTGAAAATTGAAACTGTTTAAGCCATGCCTGGATACTCTTTTCATTCCAACAATAAAAAGCCTCTAGTCTTTACCACTGGGAAGTTCTGAGCACATTCAGCTGGGGATACAGAAACACTGAAGGAACACAGAATTCATTGCCAAGTTTCATGAAAGTCAAGAAAAACGCAGAGTTTTGAATTCGGAGAAACAGATATATTTCATTTTTAAAAATGGAAAAACCGTAGTTGCAAAAACATGGTATGTGCATAGAATCTACAGAAGCTCTAAAAATCTGCTGCTTCAGCCTTTTCACAATGGAGCAAAGTGAAAAAAAAACACAACAAAATAGTCTTAAGGGCAATTTTTCTTTTCTTTTTTTTTTCAGTTGACAGTAAGCCATGTGGTTCTAATGTGTTTAAGCTGTGAATGATATTTGAAGTGGATGTTGCAGGCAGAAATTCCCAGAAGCAGATTCTAGTACACTATGTGTGCTCCAAGTGCTCTTTAGAGGCAACCAGGAAAAACACAAAACCAGACCACCACCACTTTGGGACTGATTTTCACATATTTGTAAACACTGTATTTTAATACACATTTGGTCACAAGTATGAAAAATATCTTCAATCAAGGCTGGCATCCTATTAGTCCCAAAGATGGCTACTACCATTCCATAATACTACTTGTTTAGCCATAGGTGAAAATACATTTTAAAACCCTATTTTTTTCCCCCATTTTTCATCTCAGCTGGACTCTTCTTTATTGTTGATACTAACAGCTTCAACAAAAATGTCCATATTTCTAAATTTAACCTTTCTTCTTTTTAGAGGGAAAAAAGCTCAACTACTCACTTGAAAAAAAAAAAAGCAAAGAAGAATCCACAAAGCAAAAAAGAAGCCACTGATGCCAGTGGCAATTTTAAAATAGGCTACGAAATCTTTTAAAATTGGTCTTAATTTTAAGACCAATCTTACCCTCTCCTTATTTGACTTCTCAATGACACAGTGGTTGGTAATGGATATGAAGCAACTCATTTTTAAGTTAACAAAACTCTTCCTTTGAGACTCGCTCACTCTTTCCTTCAAGGCAACATGATATTACATCTATATCAAAATTTTGTATGAGAAGTGTTACTTGCAACTAACAGAGTTTGAATTCTTTGAACTGGCATTGCAGGAGTTGAAAGTACATTGAAATGACTTATGATCTGCAGGAAAAAAAATAATAAATCAACAGACACCCAAATAATATTGAATCAAGGAACAACCAGATAACTTCAGGAATTACTTAAAAATTCAGAGAGGCAATTAGATCATCTAATCTGATTTCCTGTATATTACAGACCCTTACATTTCTTAAATATACCTCTGTGGAATCAATTAGCTTGTTTGTATTGCAGTATTTTTGTATTTCCTCTGGAAAATATGGAAAAACAAAAAATTGTTTGCTCTAATAGTTCATCAGTTTCCACCTCCCAGACTGGTGCCTGATTTGTGACACTGGGACTCACTGGTTCTTGTTCCACCTTTCCTCCCATCACCAAGAGTAAACAATCCTTAGTGTTCAACAGTGTCCAGTGATGGTCCATGTATGAGAATCAATTCACCTATCACCACACCAACTCTTTTTCTGTGCCCAACCATAAATGATCTAATTTGACCAATCATTAAGAAAAATAAGCTAGAGAAGCTGCCTGTTTTTTTTTTCCTGGCTAAATTATTTATTTTCAAATTAAAGAACTTACTGTTTCTGTTTTGTAACACTATGCCACAGACAGATTTACCAGGAGATAATCAAAAGGCAAGCTTCTCCCAAACTTCTTGGAAGCCCAGTGCAGATCAGGCTGCATTTGACCTCAAATGACTGTCTGCTGAAGAGAGAAAACCTGTCACTAATGGAATCAGCATTTACCTTCAGTTCCAGCTTTCTGGTTAATCTCAACTATTTGTGGAAAAGGCTGAAACTGAATAACATTGGACAATTGTTTTCAGGATTTCTATCCGAGCAGGACTGAAATGACCATGTCAGGTCTTTGTGCATCAATACGAGGGAGTAATTAAAACAGTTGACTTAAGCTTTCTAAATGTTTTCTGAAGCTGTTGCCACCAACAGGAAGCCAAATACATTAAAAATGCTTCCAGAAAATTTGTTGCTTCTGGGCATCACAAACTTGGGGTGTTCAGTATTTGTGTATACGTGATGTATTTTTGCTATTGTATTTACATTAGACTGAGCTGACCATAACATTTTTCCCTATAATCTGTTTTCCAGGTGCAACTATTTAATTCAAAGGACTTAGTTACATTTTTTTAATGTAGAAAAAAATTACTACCTTGCCTTCATACCAAAACAAAAATATTTGTTGGATAAAGCTCTACGTTTAATATTTGAAAGACCTTCCAGGTATGACTGTAGCAACACATTCTCAACAGACAGAGTCCAAACTAAGATAAAAGTCACTCTTAAAAGTGTGAAGAGGATTGTTAGGTATAAAGGTATAGCAGGTGTAATGTACATATAGTACTGCCAGCACAGATAAGCATAAAATCACCTTCCAGTCAGTGTCTAGACTGACCCAATTGACCATGGCACCATCACACAGCCTGGAGTGAGACCACTCACTGAACAAGACCCGCTGATTCCAACAGAAATGGCTCTTGCTGAGACTGGGGAGACAACAATGCCATTTTTATCCAGATGACAACTGGATCAGATCACTAAGATGTTATGCCATACTCCATCCCTGAGGAACACAGGGTTTGGTACCTATTTTTACTGGGGGAAAAAAAAAAATCCCATTCTCTTGCCTTTTTTTTTTTTTTAAAAGCTTTTGAACAAACTGGAAGTATACTTTAAATAAAACTAGAGCTAGAGCAAAGAATGGATGCCTACCATGAATGAAGAAATAAGACACCAAAGCTTTACAAACTATTTGCCAACACAGAACAAAGGCTTCAGAAAAAGTCTGCATGCTAAAAGCATATAAGACTCTAATGCTCAAAATACAAGTGTAGCATCAGAAACCGGAAAAGATTTCTCATAAGAAACTGCATTAGTGTCTTGCAAAATCTAAAAAAAAAATTGATCGTATAGTAAAATATCTTTTAATTAATTCTGATGGGCAGTATCTTTTTCTCTAAGAATGGAAAAGATAATTTGAACAGATTCTCCCCCCTGCCTCCTTCTCAAGAATGGGGGAATATTTACACCAAATAGAAAGCTAAAGTTACACAACACAAAATGCTGGAAATTTTTCTCAACAGTCTTCATTTTTCCAGACTCCTGCACTGAAGTGGCCTTTAATTGCTCCTATCCTCAAATTCCTCACTCCACACTTTGGCAGAGTTTCCACCTCCTCGGTCTTTGTCCACAGCTATACCAGCAAGCCTCCAGCTTCTTTGCTACTATTGTGTGCAGCATTTCAGTAAACAAAATAAAATTGCACCAAGCAAAAAATACATTTGTGCAAGTGCAAATGCATCCGCACTGTCACTTTTTGTCAGACAAGAGGTATTTCAATTAATTAGACATTTAACTGTGTAGGCCTCTCCTGCAAATCAGACGTTACTGGGCGAGCTCTGCAGACCACAGCTATGCATCTCGCTTGTTTACAGGATGAAGAAACTCTACTTAAGTTACAGAAACATCACTATTCTAAAAATAGCTAGACAACTGGGCAAAACCAGGGCAGATGACAGTCATTCTTAATAAGTAGCTGATTAGGATCTGAATAGCCAGGAGCATTATTGAACTTGAGCCATTCAAAGAGAAAACAAAGACAAAAGAGACGTAGCATTTTTAAGGACAATTTATGGAACTATCTGCCCCAAAATTACAAGCAAACCCACACAGAGCTATATGAGAAGTTAAAATAAAGAGGAAAAGCCAAATGAACACATGTAAGTTGGTATGTTCTCAACTGGAAGAGTCTATTATTCATCCTGCAACAAAAAGAAGTCTATAAAACAAGTGAATTAATCAAAAAGGTCAAGTAGAACTTACTATTAGTATGGCAAAAGTGATAATTGAATGAAAACAACTTATTTAATGCTTTTAAATAAATTAGGAAATATCATGTGTACAGAGTGGATATTCACTGACCAGACTAGACGGACTGATGATAGCCAAGATAGACTTGAAATAGGCTCAATCTATTCCCATGGAGACAAAACATTAAAGGGTAAAAGCATGCAGCAAACACTCATAATGAAGGGCATATGCAAATGACATTGATCAATTACGAAAGGAAATTTGTCACTTGGGCACTTCTTGCTGTTGGCTTATCAGCTTAAAAGAATTCTCATCCTCTCTCCAATGCACCTCAGTGCACTTAGTTCACCTCTCACTATCTAAACTACAGAAGGAACAGAAGATACTCATGTATTAAGGCAGAACCCAACGGGCCATTTCCTGCTGCAGACTCCCCTGTGTCCTCACACATATCACTCAACAACATGGGGCTTTTTGCTTGGGTTTGGGATTTATTTTTTTTTTTATAGTTTAAATTAGACTGCAGCATCATCATCTCTGAACTGGATTTCAACTAGCTAACTAGCCCAAAACATGGGCTGCAAGCAATTAATAGCGTCTTCAGATTTTTTTTTTTTTTTTGTAGTTTAAATTAGACTGCATCATCATCATCTCTGAACTGGATTTCAACTAGCTAACTAGCCCAAAACATGGGCTGCAAGCAATTAATAGCGTCTTCAGAGTAGACATATCCTGAGGCTCTGGCCATTCTAGGGGATCTGTTTGTTGTGGACAAACAGCTGATTACGAAATGTCCTTGGGAAGAGCTGCAGCCGCTGCCTATCTGTGCACACACACTGGAAAAACTGTCCTCTCAGACCTTCAGAACTTTTTGACTCTCACTGGCATCTCACTCCATTTTTCAAAGAATTTCTATTCTACTCAGAATATGAGAAGGAACCTGAAAAAAAAATAAATACTTGTCGCACTGCTTCTGCCACAGCTCCAGGGAAAGCAGTTCCCATCCAAACCTCCCCTCTTGTTACATGTTGGTTGCTGCTATGTAGTCACCTGAGGAGCATTAAATATCAGAGCATTGGTTTTCAATCCTGCACTGTAACAACTGTTACTTCTGTCTACCACATACAAAAACATGCCTATAGACACACAGAGACACACTTACACACATCCTGCACTGTAACAACTGTTACTTCTGTCCACCACTTACAAAAACACATGTCTATACACACACAGAGACACACACAGATATTTACAAAGCAGAGACAAGGTACAACACCGACCTTACACACACAGCCCAGAAGAAATGCTGTGCAGTATCTGGTAGAGCAGAGAAGAGAGTCTTGTTTCTCAAAGATTTCATAGTGTAGTTCAAAAGAAATGTTTAAAATCTGTAACAGGCTACCTTAAATATAATGGCAACTTAAATATCTGCTTGATGTAGCCTCGCAAATGAAAAGAAATACATCAAATTATAGCTGAATCCCACATTTGGGTTTCTTAGCAGCACTGAAACACCTCAGCAGAACACCAAAAGTTCATGTTCACAATGCCCAGAATTAAGTGACAATTACCCAGAAACATCAGATAAGCTTTAAAAAAAATAGATTACCTGTACAACTTATTATTTTTGGAGAAACAAACTATTGATGACTGGATTTCGGACCCAGTGACAGAGGAAAAGAAGTTGAAAAGACTTCTCTTAAAGCACAAGCAAAGAGGTAAGACAAGGAAGAGGTAACAGAACGTATGGCAATTTAAACAGAAAAGTGACCGGATTTGAAGGGAGAAGGGGAAGGCCAAGGTGGAGAAGAAGAAAACCTGGAAAGAAGAAATGAGAATGAATTAATTGTCATCTCCCAGAGACTCCATTATCAGTTACACAATTTCAGTTTCTTACCACCATATTTAGCTTAAATTCATTATTTTACTTTTTCTGAAAAAGGTCATTAGGGACATTTTATAAATGCATTCAGACACTAAAAAGCACAAGCCAAGCTGCAATTCTGCTACTTCTTGGGCATTTGTTCTTCAGTCTTAAGCCTAAACAGCCACCCAAAGCAAAGCAATCTCAGCAGGACACAAAGTCTGTTAAATCTTATTTTTTCAGCATGGAACCAATGAACTCACAGTTCATTACTTAAATGTCTGTTGCCATTGTACCTCAAAGCACAAACACAGAACCACCAAGCCTGGGAAAGAAAATAAGAAATAAAGGGAAGAAAAAAGCTATAGCATAATAAGATCAACTTAATAGAGGACTTAAAAAACAACTTACAACATTCCTATCACATATAACACCACTATATCTCCAGTGCACATAGACATATTCAAGGTTACAATTTTGGTGCATAAGCCTTGAGATAATTTTAGTTTCTTACGCAAACATTTGCAGAAAAATCATTGTGGCTTTGTTTTGCTAAATAAAAAGCATCATAACATCTGACTCATGAGCCTAAATGCATGCCTCAGGCTCAACCTTCTTAGCAAATTATCCCACATCCAAACCCAATTGCACTTACTTTGCAACTTCATGCTTCCTGGTGACCGCTGCGCCTTTTAATGTCCTACTGCTCTGACTGCATTTCACTGTGCCAGCTGATTTTTACACAGCCTTTGGAAAATATTAATTCTGGGGTTGAAACAGGAGGATGCAGCGAGTCTTTAACAGAGACTCCTGCACTAGGTACTCCTGAGTGAACAGGACAAGCAGAACTGTGCTCTTCAGAATCAGTACAAAATGAAATGTTCTCAGAAAGATGGAAAGATGTCCTTGATAGGACATCAGACACCTGGTGACTAAAGCCAAAGGCAATTAAATATAGTATTTTTTTGTAACTCTTGCAAATACTCTATTACTCTCTCTGCTTTAGTATCGCATTTCTACAGAGCAAAATGGATTCTCCCCAGAAAAGTTTCCCTTTCCTGGATTATTGTATTTTTAGAAGTTCTTATTTCAACTGCATTCCTGATGAACACTGTGAACGGGATTTTTGTTTTCTCTGGTGTCTTTTGTGTTTTGTTTTGATTTTTTTTTAAATAAAGAGAAAAATGAAAAGTCCAATAAAGAAACACCTGTACAGTCTTCTTGAGAGCTAACCAAGTATCAAGAGCTACATGCAGTACATGAAAATGATTCTTATTTCAAGTTACTACAAATCACAGTCAGGTCATGCGTTGTGAGTGTATTTGCCTTTCAGAGGGTACAGCTTAGCCCATCCCAACCCAAACACAGGGGGTATAAACGCACAACGTCAAGCACTTAATCAGCTGCCAAGTAAAGATCTGAAGTGCAATGAACACAGTGCAAAGATGCAACATGCCAGGGAGGAGCAGAGCACCCCAGGGAGGAGAGCCCCATCAGCTAACAGCCTCTGCAAAGCACGTCTTCAGCAGGTCCCGATGAGCTAATACTGGGGGCAGAGAAACAAGTAGCTCAAAAACTGGAAGAGGAGGTCTGTGAGCCAAGGCAAAACACAGACTGGTGCCTGCTGAGGCCAGAAGCCCAACAGCAGGAGTAATTGCAATCGTGGAATATGAATGATTTTATATGACCAACTGGCAGAGGGTAGAGAGATGTTTCTGGCCACTGCATTAACAACAGTAAGATCTGAACAAATATTGCAAACCCTAAGCATAACCATCCCCATCGGATGGTTTTACTATTTGCATTTCGGTGAGCTGTTGTTAAAGACTGGTTAGAGCTCTAGCAGACCTTTTGTTACTCATCTTGAACATACATTATTTACAGTACCTGTCTATTTAGAGAAGTCATTGACTTGTTCTCACAAATCCAAGTGCATGACATATCTGCATCAGCTACCCCTGTGGTGGTGGCACACACAGCACACAAACACACACAGGCACTACAAGGACTCACAGCAGCACAGCTCGGGGGTTCTCTTAGTGAGACTCCAGTCTAACAGTCCACAGTCTAACACTGATTTAATGGCTTAACAGTCTCTTATGAAGGAGAGGTCAAGTGCCAGCAGATCACCTTCACTGCATATTTTGTCTTTTCATCTACCAGATAAAAATAACATTGCTTACAATAGGCAAATAGTACAGAAGAAAAACCTCCTTAACTCCTTTTGAAGCCATAAGGGCAGCAGTCATTTTCTTTTTGATACAGGGAGTTAGATCATTTGTTGTCACATAGATGACATTTCTACATCTTGGGTTTGAAACTTAGATGTTAGTGTTAGATATCAATACGTATTTTGAAGTTATGATAACATAAAGTGCATGAATTTGACTCAAAATTACTACAAATTATCAACTAGTTTCTGCCATTCATCGAAAAAAGATTTTTTTAATTATTATTTTTTAAAAGCACAAGGTTCTTTCCCCACCCCCTCCAAAAGCATGGCAATGTTATAGCTTTTTCCATGCATCACTGCTGTGCAGGCTATAATCTCCAGGAGGAAAAAAAACCAAACAGACAGATAGGGGAAGTGGTTTTTCCATCTTTCTTCTGCATCCATTTGTGATGCACCTAATAAAAACAAGTCATCTAGTGGAAATTATTTATGAATGTTGAGAACTTCAGGATGCTTTTATACAAGGGATTTTTTATGTGAATACTGAATTACACATTGTAATCATATAATAATCTATCATTTATTGGCTTTTAGCACAGTAATATTTGTATGGCATTGTAACAGTTGTGTATCTTACATTAAAAATTATTCTTATTTCCAGATATTAAATGATTTTCTCCAGAATGACAGGCAGTTTGCAACTGATCTGGGAAGTCAACTTACATCTCCTGAAATTCGCTGACTTATTTAAAAGCTGCTGCTTTTTTTTTTCAGGGGAGGGTTCATAGCAAGTCAACACCACACTACTCACGTTGTTCCTCTGCAAGAGTAATTTCTTTGTGATATGTCTAAAAAAAATAAATACATACCTGAAAGATGTCAAGTGTTGCCTTTTAAATCAGGAAATCATCCCTGACCTGTTCTTAGTTTAATTTTCCTTGCATCTCTTCTGACCATCTCTCTGGTATTAGACCAATAGCAAAAATCACCTCTAGAAAAATTAATTGCCTGTTGAACATTGAACATCTGTGTGATATGAATTTCAGCAGTTATTCTAATAAGTTGCTTTTTCGGTGCCCCAAAATCGAGTTTAAGTAGAAGTATGGGGATCACAGAATGGAAGACTATGGCAGTTCCTAGTTTACATCTAAATGCCGTACAGAGCACATTGTAAAGAATGTGCTAATGGCCTAGAACCTCCTAAAAGTCCAAAACCAATACATCAGCTAATTCCAGTTTTCACTGAAAGATTGTGACAAATTTGTATTCCCAAGTAATTCAATTGCAATGATAAGAGTTTCTATTACTACATTCCAGGGCTTGAAATTTCAGTTTTTAATGCAGCTACTGCCAAGCACTGTCACTGGATGTCAAGCCCCTTGATAATTCCCTTCATATCACAACTGTGCTTGTATTTTGGCTCTCCCTTATCTGCGTGAGTATAAGCAAACTGCTGTTCTTTACAGCAAGTACAGCAAGCCTTAATCAAAACTAGAGAAGCCCCAAGCTTCATTACTACTCTTCTTACAGGAACAAACAGAATTCAAATCACTCTGCTGTAAATTTACTTAAATACCATGCCCACCTGCTGGCTACTTAGAATTTGATTCCTTAAATCATGCAGAAATGGGACCATAAATGTATCGTATCTTTCTCTGAGCTGACACAAATGCATGATTTTACATTTTGACATAGAACCAGCATTCCTTTCTGTGGGCACACACACCCCGAGCGCAGATGAATCGACCAGGTAGCCGCAAACAAGATCAGAGACTCAAGGAAATGTGATTTTCTTTAAAAGCTTTCTCAGTTGTCACCTACACTGCACACAAAGCGGGGAGAACTAATTGATCCGGCTGGCTTCTGAAATGGTAGCAATCTGGAGGCTCGTTTAAATAACCCCAGTAATTGAAGTATTTGCTGCCAGCTGCTGGCACAAGGGATGCTGTGGATTTGTGCGTGTCTAACTGCTCAGATGGAAGGGAATCAACATGAACTCCTGCAGCCAAGTTTCGAATGGCCTGGGACAGTCTTCTGCTCATTTATTTATTGCAAAACAGGGAGGAGTCATCTATGCTTGGGTCAGCTCCTCCAGAAACAAAAGAAATAAATGAACGTGTGATCTAAACAAAACGGTTCTTTAATTTTTAAAGTACACAATCATAGGGTTTGGGGAATTTTTCTTCAGAATATGAGAACCAGTATGCACTGACAGTTTCTCATTTAGAGAGAAAGTTAACAAAAAGCAGATGTAGCTCGTAATACAGCGACTGCAATACATGCTGTAATTAATCTGGAATTCCAAACAATAAACACAATGTCAGCAAGAGACTTGCTTTAAATCTTTAAGTCAATTATGTATTGATTGCCTTAGCAACACATTACAGAAAATATTTAGCATTTAAAAAGTTGTGCTAAGATAAGCAATAGTTAAAAAACTGCAGCAGGTAGCCTGTAGGTTAATTAGGAAGCTTAGCAGCAACTACCTAAGGTGCATACTTGAAGAACTATTAAAACTACAAAGATTCTTTTCCTCAATATATTCACAAGCCAAACATCAAGAACACAGAAAGCAGCTGAACTTTTTCAACTTTTCCAGTTTTCTATTTCAGCCCGAGGAGAGCAGCCACTCACAAAAGAGAGACTGGATATTTTGTATCTAGCATTCTAGATTGCAAAATATGCTAATATTGTCAATCTTGGCAAATCATAGAAAAACTAGACTAGAAGTTAGTGAGGTACATGTAATGTGGGCCTTCAGGCAGAGAATATCTGTTTAGAAAAAGTGTGGCAGTGAAACTCTGAAAAACTCAGAAGTTGTCTTTGTTTCGAGTTATATATTCACAGTTTGAAGTAAAAAATGTTCTACTTTTAGTTTTCCACTAATTGTTTCTCTATAGGAAAAAAAAATAAAATTACAACCCCTTTCCAGCATCTCCTACAAATCTGTCGTGTCCCATCAACTTACATCAGGAAAACGCAGAACAACAGCTGTGGACAAACAACATACAACAGCTGAAAATTGTCCCCACAGTTTAGCTGCCTAAATATTTGTGGAAGACGACAAATTTTCCATTAGGTGTAGAAAAGTTTAAGTCAAATTCTAGTTCCTAAGTATAACAGAGTAAAAAATTGATAATTCAATCGATAACAAATTTATGCCATATTCAAAAATTTGCCTTCAACTGACTTTACTCTGACAAATTTCAACCAGAAGTAAAAAAAGAATTTTACAAATACTTGGTTTTGATTACTGCTACTACCAGACATAACAGTCACTCCAAAAATTAACCTGCAAACACAGGACTTTCAGAACAAAGATGCTGCTTGAGAGAAACTCAAAAATATGCCCTCACACTACCAATATGCTACCATGCCAGTTTAACTCCTGAATGTCAATGCAGGGCATAGAATTCCATCAATATGTTAATTAGCAGCTACAGTCTTACATACTTCACTGTCTAGATAAAACATTAGCCTGCCCATGCCAAAAAAAAAAAAAAGCTGCATCATTACAATGATTAAGCCAGTGGCAACTGAAGAAGGTCAGCAAGGGAGGGGGAAAAGTCCAGATTTGCAACATTTTCAGAAGAAAACTCTTCAGTGTTCATATTGCTGTGGATTCATTCATTTCATTCACAAACACAAACCCTCTGTTTCCCAGAAGTCTAAATTTACTCATCCAACCCTCTGCAGTCCCACCTTCTTTAGAAGAGGCATGGTAACTTTAAGAAGCAGACTTCTTCTCACAGCAGTTTCAGCGCCTGCCCTTTCAACTCAGCCCAAGTCGGAGCTGCTTGTTACAGAATCACAGAATCTTCATGGTTGGAAGGGACCTTTGAGATAGAGTCCAACACAAAAAAAGAAAGAAAAAACCCAACCATCTCTGACACTAGAGCACACCCTGAAGTGCCATGTCTACATGTTTCTCAAGTACGTCCAGGGATAGTGACTCCACCACCTCCTTGGCCAGGCTGTTCCAGTGCCTGATCACCCTCTCAGTAGAGTAACTCTTCCTAATATCTAATCTAAACCTCCCCTGACACAACTTTAGACCATTTCCTCTGGTCCTGTCATTACTCACTTGATAGAAGAGGCCAACACCCACCTCGCTACACTCTCCTTTCAGGTAGTTGTAGAAGGCAATGAAGTCTCCCCTCAGCCTCCTCTTCTCCAAACTAAACATGCCCAGTCCTACAGCTGTCTTCTCCTCTGCTTCAGCAGGTGTCACAGTGTGGACATGCAGAGCTGTCATGCCTCTTTATAACCACTCGCTGATCTGCTCTCAACACTTGTCCTGTACCTGACCAGCTTTTCTCCACCTGATAAGGCAGTGAATGGCCAGGGGAGGCACGGCTGGGCCACTGCACCTAACAGCCTTGGTACAAAAGACACCACTAGTCCGGGTGACCTGCCACCCACGAACAAAACACCTGGGACAGCACGGTATTCACCACTTGGTGATAAAAACCAAGGCACTGCTAATGGCAAAATACTGGTTGTGAAATGATACAACTATGCATGGTTGGGGCTGTGGCAAGAAAAGTGACAGGAGCTTAAAAAAAAGCCAAGATATTCTGCAGAGTCTCCCCAGTGAGGAACACCCCCCCAGCAGCCACTCTCACCCCAGCTCTCTGCTCACGTCTTGCCCTGCCAGCAGACGAGAGCTGAACAGCCAAGGACACAGCTTGCACATACAGATTTAGGAAACTAAATTTAGGCACTCAAATATAAGTTACCAGACATTCATTTTCAGCTGCTGAAGTCAGCGATGACTGTGGTTCAAGTTTTATTTACTAAAATGATAAGACAGGAAGAAGCGAAAAAATAATCCCTGTATGCCATTGGGGGAAGGAGGGAGGAGGAAAGCAGAGGGAGTTAATTGCCAAGAGTCTCTTCTTGACAATTCCTTCCTTTGGGTTGATATGCTATTTATACTAAGTATTATTTTTTTTAATATAACAAGTCAGCTGGTTAAAAACACAATCTATTTTGTCATACGTTCATAGACCTTATTATCTCTTTTCCTGCCGTTTGCTACAAGTGGCCATCTCTAGTAATTTTTTGGGGTTTATTTTACTTCTTATGCCCTCACTCTGGAACGAACCCAATCTTTACTTATAGAACCTAAAATTCTGCTCCCCTCCCTGTGCACAGACTTGTGCTGTCGTGGCTGTTCTACCTGGATTCCTTCTTGCAGCATCCTTCAGTAAGCATCTCAATCAGCACCAGTTCTTTTAAAAAAGACTTAGGTGTGAAGGACTGAACTATTCCAGGTGGTCATTTAAGCCACCTCTGTGGCAGGATCTGGTATACTAGAGCACTGCTGATGGTTATTTAATCAGCACCAGTTCTTTTAAAAAAGACTTAGGTGTGAAGGACTGAACTATTCCAGGTGGTCATTTAAGCCACCTCTGTGGCAGGATGTGGTATACTAGAGCACTGCTGACTTGGTCTGTTAAAAAACCTCAACCAGTAGCCACCCCAAAACCTATGCAATTAATTGCAATAGTTAGCTACCCTTGTCCTCCCTAAAAACTAAGAGAAATCTCTATAACAGAAATATTTGCTTTTAATCCTGTCTTGCATAGACACTGCTGACAGTCACCACTTTCCTATTCCCACATAGTCTTCATTGTGTTTTTCATTATATATAACTTTGTTGTTGTTGTTGTTCTTTTTTTTTCTTAATTCTTCCCAATTCTTTTTCCAAAGCATCTCCTTTGCTTTCCCTTGGATTGTCTTCAAATCATCCAAACTCTAAAGATCAGCACTGGTAACTGTATGATTTCACAGGTGAAACCTCACCAGTACTAAATTGCACAAAGTAAATATTCATTTTATTTACAAGCAATGAACCCGAGTATACATCCCAGTTTTCTTTATTCTGGGATACGGCATCGCACTCTAGTGCCTGTTTAATCTGTGATGCACCGTGACCTTTAAACCCCTTTCTTCAACACTGTGCACCTGATATTTCTTCTCCCAGCAGCCCTTACTGAGTTACCACTTCTGAGTTGTTACTAGTTTTGCATCATTTCTCCAATTTTAGTGTGAATTATGTTCTCTGTCAACTTGACACCAGCTGCAAATTTTATAGATACATACAATCCCATCAATTAATGGAACGAAAACACCACCCAGTATGGGACAGTACATCAGAATATCTAACAGAAGGAGAGATGCTACATTTCAACCATTTTAAGGAGGTCCAGTGACCTACTGCTAAAAATCCTTGTGGAAACTGTTTGGCATTGCAATATTTTAAGCAAGTTTCACAAAACAGCTTGCATTTTCTTGAAGCCCAGTATTTTCTCAGCTCACTTTCTTGGCTATTATTCTCCTCCGGCATTGCATAACCAAACAGTTTACGCTATTTGACATTGCACTGGACACAAATCTAATAAGCTAGATGAGAGTTGCACTCAAATTTAATCCCTTTATTGCCATCTTGTTTTACTTGCACACATTCTAATTCTGTTTTGTGATTTTTAGCAGAAAGTGCCAATATCTTCAACTCCCATGGACTGGAAATTAATGTTTTATGTTCCCAGAACTTTAAATCATACATATGTTTTGATACAAGATGAGACATCTGTTAAATGTTTAACAAATTGAAATTGCAGTCAACTAAATTACATCTTTATGGAAGTAGCAGAAAGATATTAAAGATGAGAATAGTGACATGTTATGTATTGAATCACTGCCCTAGGACTGTAATGAAAGACTGCATCAACACAGTGGTGTTTACCAGCTTTTCCCCAAGATGTTCGTCAAGCAGAAACTTCACAATCGTGTCTGATTTAATTTCTAAGATTAGGATATGCATTGGAAGTTCGTGCCAGACACCCATGAACACTGAGCTCTAATGCTCCTCTCCACTTCTTGGTCTATACATTTTCACCTGGTCTTTTCCCTACATCTTCCCTCTTTCCACCTTTCATCTGTTTTCCCATTATCTTTATACCATCTTCTTCATTGACTCTCTATTATTCTACTCTTTCAAAAGACTAATTTCTTTAAGAGTCCCACTATAACCTCATGTTTCCTGCCACCTACTTGCATAATCACATCTACCTCTTTCCTACAGTCTTCAGTCCCTTCAGTCTCATCTCCTCTCCGAGTCTCTCACTTCCCCCATTCCACCTCCTTCCCAAGTTTTTCCTTTCCCACAGCTTTCCCCTCCCATTAACAAGAGACCACTTGCCTTTCCCTTTCACAGGAGTTAATAAAGGGAGTATATGCTGCCAATAGTCCTCAGTGACTAGCCTTGGTTGGTATATAGCCTTGGTTGATAAACATTGCTGGATAGCATCACTCTCACCAGTTAAACTATACCAGTTCAGCAGCTTCAATTGCCATGACACAGCCAAAACTACAGACTACCAGAGTTCTTGACAAGCATTTACCATAAAATAACAATTATTTTGTAACTGCTAAAAATCTGAGGGGGGGCAGGGAATAAAATCACAAGAACACTATTTATGCCCTGGATTTTTTTTTCTTTAGATCTGACTTGCTTTACAGGAAATGTTAGTCTTGCCAAATAATCAAGAAATGAAATGACTAGCACAGTTTACACAAAGTTAAGTTTGTACAGATGAAAGACTTAAAATTCTGAAAAACATATTATAGTTATTTTTCAGATATTCCCTCCTACTGCTACTTCAGAAAAAATGTCATATGATTCAAATTATAGTTTCCAGAGGAAGTCATTAAAGAGACTTTCTATCAATGATGGTTTTGTATGTTTGCACTTGGTCTTTGGCACAGACTCAGTCTATATTTAGAATGCACACTATAAAGAATGTTTGAAACCAAAGCAATTTAAAAAAATAATCAGGATTAAGCGTATAATACGAAGAGATTTGCAGAGACAGGATGATACTCACTTACGTTGTAATTCTAGACAGTTTATAGACGTTGCAGAAGTTTGAGAAGGGAAATGCAATAGCCAGCCCTACCTGCAAGTGCTACCGTCAGCAGGAAAGCCTGGAGCAGCAGGGGAGGCACTGGCTTTCTTTGGGGAAGATTGGTCTTTGAATTGGCAATTACAGAAACACAGTATTAAGAAACGGGAAAGACTATGTAAACTGACTATAAGCTTACATATACAGACTATAAGATGACTGTCAGCTACAGAGTATCAGTATATAGGTATTATCACCTCAGAGTATAAAAATGTAGTGTTGTCCCCAGTAACACTGGTGAGCAAATGCTTTTTTGAAATTTTACTTTATTTTTATATATATATATTTTTTTTAAATGTGACAAGACCCTGAAGTGGATGTCTGCTATGTGTGCTACTTTCTCCATGCTTTTAAAAGCTGTTTGGGGGTCCTGGCCTCCTCCACTTAAGCCATTTTTGTTCCAAATCAAAACAACAATTGAAATCATATTTACTAAGACATCATTCAGTTCAGCACCAATCTAACACCATTCAGCGACCAAAGCCTAAGGCATACCTGATGTGTTTCAGTTAGCATCTTCAACTAGGCTTGCAACACCTTTTTCCATATCTGTGTCAAATGTTTGCATAAAATAACACATATGATTGGCACAAAGAACTTCTTAACATCCCATGAAACTTTCTGCAACATTACAGTTTAAACACATGGAAACAGGAGCAAGATTAAAAAAGCTGAAACATGACACTTCCCTTTTCTCAACACTTCTCCAACCAAACCCAGGAAAAACTAAGTGCTGAAAAACAAAAACATACTGTGAGCTCCCAGTGACATTTGACACCAAGTGGTTATCTTCTCTTTTGAAAAATACTAAAGAGTATGAATAATCCTTTCTCAAAAGGAAAAGAATATTAATGAGTGGTAACAGTTAACAAGCAGATACCACATAGCATTGCAAGCAGATGACTGCAGCCTGCCCAAGCCTGACGGACTAAAATAACCGATTGATAGGAATTATCCAACGAACATTTTCTGTGTTCTGATGGTTGTCACTGATGATGCAGGCTGTTAATGCATTTTTGTAATCTTATTTCTTTTGAAAATGCCTATTTGATTGACACCAGAGAAAGATCAAACTAAATAAACCCATTTTAAGAAATTCAGAGGATACAAGTTACAATCCAGCACAATTAGAGAACGGCATGAAATAATTGAGCAAGTGCGTGTCCATCTTATAAAGAACTTCCAGAAGGTATTCTGCATTTCAGAGTACGCAGCTCTTCAGCTGTATTTCACTTAAATTGTTCTAAAAAAGCTACATAAGATACCCCATTGATCAAGTTAATTAATTTTCACTTATAGAGAAATGTAAAATAGCATTAGTTTTACTGTAGAAAGGTCACGCACAAAAATAAGTTCAATGCCCTTCTAAGGAACAGAAAAAAATTGCAGTTTTCCAGATCATGTACTAGATCTGACTGAAATTTTATTTTATGAAGCAACTGCAGAGATAAGAAATGATCTTTTTTCCTCCCCTCAAATCTCATTAGCATTTTCAAAACACATTACAGAGCATCCTTTATCTCCTGACCTGACTACCTTCAATATGCAGAATCATACCGTTGTGAAATTGCTGTGCTTCAAAGATATAAGCATAATTTAAAAAACCCTCTACTTATATACACAGTTATCATCTGGACAATTGCGTAATAGATTGAATCTTTTTTCTTGTTTTTAGTGAGGTCAAATAAAAGCTGTAAAGGAATTTTGCTCCACACATGGAGAGCTGACACAGAATACCCAAACCAACGGTTCTGTTGTCATGGGCACCCACAAGGAAAAGGCATTTAAATGCCAAGATTTTTAAGAAAACCTTTACTGAACTGATATTAAGTCAAGCCTACAACTTTATACCTTGGGAACCAAAACTAAATAGCTTTAAGAAAAATTCTGCTGACAAAAGAGCAGAGGCCTCAATAAACCAGCAGCCCTGAATGCCCTCTCCATCAGTGGGTTGGAGAGCAGGGCATGCCAGGCTGGAGGGCTGAGCTGCCTAGCAGGTAGCTATGGAGGCAGAGGGGCAGAGCTCAAGCATGCAGTAAGGCAAGAGAGATAAGACCACAACTACGCTGTTTGGCAGCTGTGAAAACCATTTCTCCTGGTTTCATTTCCAGCAGAAATAGTTACTAGTCTTCCCTTCAGAAGTACTCGGAAAATGCACAACCGAGTGCACCTTTATCATTACTCACAAGCACAGAGAATAAGGCTGTCCTAGGGGTATAACAAGCAAAAACTATTGTGTCCACTGCTGTTATAAGAGGTTGTCCCTGAGTGATGTACTAGGATCCTGCTTCCACTCACAGAGGAGAAAGATGTGGAGTAACTTCAAAAGCTCATCTTCTAGCACCTTTTTGTTGGCCTTCACGTAACCAGATGTAGAGCTCCTCTCCTGAGGGAACAGGTTCCTGCAGCACAGAGTCATCAAATCATCACCTCCACCCACCTTACCAGATCAGTTATTGTCATTTCCCTTGCCCTGTGAGGGTGGTGAACAAGGGAAGGCACCAAACAGCACGGTGAGAGCATAAACCAACCCTCAGATGAGCAGCAGTAATTGAGCTGCTGGCAGAGTTCCAGCTGGTATACAGTAAGTTATTTTCTAAGCAGCAGCATGAAATTGGCAAATTGAACCTGTATTTCCATTCATCTGCACTGAAATCAATGCTGAGACAACAGAAATTAAAACTTGATCATGAACCAACACAAAAAAAGTTACCTTTCTTCTTAAGCACTTGAGCATCTAAGCACTTCAGAGGCTTAGGTGCTCTCATTTCTGCATCACTTCACATCCCCAGGGAAAGGTGATAGAACAGGCAGTGGTTGCTCAGGAGTGGACATCTCTCCATATATTTTCAGTTCCTATCAGAGCTAGAGCACAGCCTTGCAGGACAGTTGGCACAATTTTCAAACGCACCCTAGTGGATTAGAAGCTAGTTTTTCAAAAAGCTCCATATATCACTGCAGCTCTCCAAGGGCCTGATTAATTTATTTTTTACCTCCTTTTCTTTTTTGAAGTGAAGCTTAAGGCTCTAAGCCAATTAAGTGGCTATTCACAGTACTGAAATTAAGGTAGGAAAATTAATTGATTCTCTCTCATGTTTATTCTCTTCCACTCTATTTGTTCTGAGCTTTCTTTGTGATAACAGCAGAAGCTGCAGTTATTTAACTAGAAACAGCACAGGAAGATATTAAAGTAGGTCAAAATCAAAAGTTGACCAAAACTATGAAAAATTACTGCTATAATACTTGTTATATTGACAAGTCTGAAGTATTTGGTAGTGCTGCAATGCCATGTGACCTTCTCAGGAAGGGCTAGCTTAGCTTTTAAGAATGACATAGGAAATAAAACTCGAGGCATTATTGCACTTAGAGAAACATAAACCATTAACTCCTTTTACAGTCATTTACAGTATAGGGTATTATTCTTAACCTTAAAGACTGATAAATTAGTTACATAGATAAGTACTGGCAAGCATAGAAGCAATTCCAGCTTTGTTTTTCATTATTCACCACATCATTTTTATGCAGTTGAAACTGCATAAAGTTATATAAACTGCATGAGGTTATATATAGTTATGAAGAGACTGTATTTTAACAGTGAATGAAATGATAGGAGGACTTTTAGTACTTATGCACATGAAGACTTCTAACACACAATTTACATGGTCATACTCTTTTGAAAAGCAGCAGGATTCACTTTCATATTCAAAGAATTAAGATCAAAAAGAGCGTAATTGCAAAACTTAGCCTTTGTAACAAAGTGTTCTGATGTAACTTAAATATCTGAAATACACAACCTCTAATTTCTTTTGAAGAAAAAAAAAAACCCACATGCATATACAGTAGCTCTAGTTTATATGCAGATGTAAATTCCTCTTCCTCCTGAGCTGAGACTTCAGTCTCAATTTGCCAAGCAGACTGTATACAATAAATACCAATTGATTTGAAACATTTCTATATTCAGGTCAAGGCCATAAACTATCTAAATCTATATAAAGAAGCCTGAGAATTTTCTTAACCTCAGTGTCCATACTCACAGAAAAGAGTTGCTTATTTTCCTCCATTATATACATATGTGTGAAGGTGTGCATATACCTTTATTTTAACATTCCAGACTATAGTGATCTTCTCCATGAAGAATTCACTAATTCAGATACATAGAAGCGCTGATATTACACTCTCCCACTACATTGTACAAAGAGCAAAGAGGTTCACACACAAACAGGGCAGCTCAACTCCTGAGTTTCACAGAGTACCAAAACAGGTTAGATATTTTCATCAGATTGTTTTTTGAAATGCAAGTTTTATAAACGTAGACTAATTAAAAAAAAAACAACACACAAACCCAAAATCAGCAATTAATCCTTATCATTTACTTCTAGAAAGACTTTTAGAAATGGTCTTACGATATTGTACAGCCATTATTGAAAGCAACACATAGAGAGAGGATTCATTATAAAAGAATTATTGCTGTTTAAATCAATGGTTTTTCATAGCCCTGTCTTTGATTTTGGATTGTGGAGAAGTTGTGGGGTTTGTTTGCTTTTTTGTTGGTTGGGTTTTGTTTTCTCGGGGCAAACAAACAAGAAACTACCTCCCTGCCCACAATCAGAACAAGAAGGTAAAAATCCCCAAGCTCAACAAGGGTGTTGCCAGCAACTGCAGTTTTTCCGCAATGCAGCTAGTCCCAAATCACTTCTCAACAAAAGTAAAACAGAATTCAAATCAGGTATAATATATGTGCATTGTGAAAAGGAAAAAAGAAACTAATCTCTCTTCAGCCCAAAATAATGAATTCATTTAAGAAAAACAGAATTAAAAAGCTGTATTAAGGCTGCAACAATATTAAGTAGGAATAACATGTACATATAACACCTGAGAAAAAGAAAACACTGAAGACTTTAAAAATCAAGCAATCCTAACAATCATTGTTCTATATACATATACACACACACACGTACATATACAGCATAGCATTATGTATTTAAGCCACAAGGTCTTTAGTCTGGTAGATCCCAAACTGCTGGAAATAGAGGCTACAGTTTTCAACTTAAGGAGTTATATAAAGCAAAGAAGTAAATAGCCTACACCGTTAGGTAATTTTTAGTTACTTTTATGCTTATTTGACTAAACTCAGGACTTGGCCAATTTCATGGGGAAAATTTCAGATTATATAACTGCACTTTGCAAACATGCCAGCCTCTGAAATACACCAACCCACCTGGTATTTAGAAAAAGATTAAGTATGTAACTTAAAGTTTAGCAGCATATACTGAAAGCCTTTTAGTATTCCAGTGATTCCAGCAATAATTGAAAGCAGGAAAAACTAATCATATGTCTAAATTTGCATTTTTTACAAAATACCATCAAGGCAAGGCATCAGAATCTCCCAAAGCGAGGATCCAAGACCACCTTATGCCACACAGATGCTTTTCGCCGTACTCTAAGTCTTTCAACTGCTGCCTCATTATGTTAATTGCTTTACTTAGGGTGTTTTGGTTTGGTGGGGCTTTTGGGGTTATGGTTTTTGGTTAGGAATTTATTATTGGGGGAAGGAGAGTCCAGACACCTCCAGTCTAGAAGGTTATGATGCTGCTGAAAGCTCACACAATTCCTACAGAACAATGCTGCACAACGTTATTAACTCTTCCATTTCACTGGCATTTCACCATAAAACACTGGGTTTGAACACAGAATGGTTAGGGTTGGAAGGGACCTTAAAGATCATTGAGTTCCAACTCTCCTGCCATGGGCAGGGACACCTCCCACTAGACCAGGTTGCTCAAAGCCCCATCCAGCCTGGCCTTGAACACTTCCAGGGATGGGGCATCCACAGCTTCTCTGGGCAACCTGTTCCAGTGTCTCACCACCCTCACAGGAAAGAATGTCTTTCCTATATCTAATCTAGTCTCCCCTCTTCCAGTTTAAAACCGTTACCCCTCATCCTACCACTACCTTGATAGGATACTACATGACCACTGACAATGTCTTACTTGCATCCATTAATAGATTGCAACAAATCTTATTGTACAAGTGTGGGATTCAGCTCAGTTCTAATACTGAAAACACTGTTACGTAACAGTCAGCCACTTGTTTGTTTTAAGATATGTCATCTCTCCATGGAACACGACTAAGTTTGGAAGATGTCTACATGCGGGACACTAAAAACTGGCAAGTACAATGCTGAACTGCTCTTATGTTAATCACTTCTCCACATATCATATATTAGCATAGAAGATTTAGCATTAAAAGCAGCTTTCACTCTCTTTAAAGATTTTGCTGACAAACCAAACTGAGTAAATTAAGTATTTCTAAAGAGAAAAACAAATTAAAACAATAAAATCAGACTGGAGTTTTATAAGAAAATTTAAGCCAAAAGAGTAAATAACTCAGCACTGTATTTGCACACATTCATAAGGCTCCGCAGCCTGACACCACGTCTTCTCTCCTTCCCTTCTTCCTCTCAAAATGTAAACTTCAGCCCTTATTACAATATTGGGAAACAATTGAAAGTTGACTTAAAGGTCTGAAGCAATAAACAGAGATTACATTTTAGCTTACTCTTGCTATCTAAGGCAGTAACTTGCATGCAAGTTTGGCCTTAAGTTCACTATGTAGTGACATTGATGTTTTAACAAAAATGTCTGTAGCTTTTATCATAAGGTCTCCTGGAATTTGCAAAGCTCTTCCCTTGTGTCTAAGCAACATTCAAATAGATGGGAGAAATATTTTACTAATTTGGTTGAAGTCTCTCGGTCCAGTTATTTGCCTCAAATATGGTGTTACAGATGCTAACTTTCTTTGCGTGCTGTCTCAACAGTTTAAGGTGCAAAGAAGGAAATACTGGACTCTGCTGGCAAGACAGCTTACAAATTGCAAAGCTTAAGGAAAAAAGTGTAAAGCCAAGTTTTCAGTAAATGAATGCCAGCAGTGCCCACTGCTAGTTATTGCTGCCTTCCTTCTAATGTCTTCCGTGCCACTGTTTCCTCCCTTCTTGCCATTCTCCTTAGATATGAATTTGATACACTGTGTACTTGACTTGCCTTTGAGATATGCTAATGAAAAATACAATGTAGTAAACTTGATAATAGAAGCTAGTTTAAATTAAAAAAAGTTACTGAAATTTGATTTTTGGAACAGAAGATGAAAGCATATTAAGAAAACTCAGGTGACGGAAAAATACTCAAATGGAACATGGACTGGATTATTTTTTTAACCAACTTGAAATGAATCACTAATAACCGAGTGGGAGGGTGGGAGACGCAACAGGACAGAAAAACAAACAAAAAAACCCAACCAAACAAAAACTCAACAACCCCCAGAATCAGAAACAGCAAATGATAGAACAGGTGAAATGAAATAAGAGCAGGTCAATAAAGAAAGAAAATAAATGAGTGGGTTACTTCAACAGATGACACAGGTCAAGAAAAAAAAAAAAAGAAGATTTTAACCTGGATACAGTGGAAGAGGAATAAAAATATGGGAAGAACAGGAAGAAAGAAAAAAGAGCAACTGAAGTTCAGTAAGAGCAGCCCATTTTTAAAGTGAATGGCGAAAGAGACTCCTGAGTTACCCCTGCTCTGTCAGCTCAATTTACTTTGCATTTCCCCATACCACCTGCTTTAAGCTCCCAAAATTTTCCCTGTTGCAACTCTCTGAATGAATTCCTTCTTAGAGCCATTATGTTTCCAGGACCTGAAATGATTCTTATGCTGGTTGTTACCCAAATGCTATGTCAAAGCTGCCTGCACTCTGAGAACATGTATCTCCCTGTAACTTCTTTATGGCTGTTGACACGCAGAAGCACGCACCCGTATAGAGGGGGGGAAAGAATTAGAAGGAGGAAAGAAAAAGCGTAAGGAATATGGATGAAATAATTTAAATTTACATGTAGCCATTTCCTAAAGAGCACCTTAAATTACCATCAACAAGCAGTGCTGCTGGATAACACGACGGTCACCTGCTCCCAATGCATTAAGCATTACAGACTCATACAACCATAGAGGGAAGCAGACTGAGGATACAGTTTGGGTTAAAACAGCTAGCAAATGCACAAAAAACCCCCACATCAACATAAGCAACAGCGACAGTACACCAGTACGAGCTGGACAAGAACAGAAGAGCAGTTCTCAGGTCAGTAATTTGGGAAGGGAGTGGAAAAAGAAAAATGTTAGTTTACTCCTGCTTTGAAAGTGTTTGTGGAACTATAGTATCTGACCATTTAGGATTTGGCAATCTACTCTAAACTTTTATACCACTAAATAAATCTTTTAAAGACAATTAATAGCATTCCTAAGTAACAGTAACCATAACAGAGTGAAAAGGTATGTTGAGAGGAACAGAGGAAAGTTACTGTCTCTGTTTGATCTTTCATTCACTAGATTACATAAGACCCCAAACCTCCAGAAGATGAGGTTTTGGATGCCCTGAACTCTCCAGCACCCATGCAAAGCAGGGTGGACCATGCCAGTGGCGATTGTTTCATTACTGCTGGACAGGGAGCAGTCATTACAGAAGTGCTTTAAATTGTTTCACTTCCTTCTCAGAAGCCTTAATATTATGGGATCTCTTTGTCAACCTGAACAAATCAAATGGCTTGCTTAAAGATGCTACTAGAAGATTTATATCTGTTTGTGTGTTTTCTAAACATGTATTTCAAAATACTTTAACCCTCATCACCCCTTGTCACTAGAGCAAGACTGCAGCATCTGGTCTTCATTAAAGCCAGGAAATTCCTGGTTCGCCCTTTATGAAACTGTTGAGAGTTGATAATTCATTTTTTTAATTCTAGCTTTGCAAAAAGCTATTTTAGCAGTTTCATATTAAACAATAAATTTTAATTAGCAAGTATTTAAAATTCTGCATATGCTAAATCAAGACATTAGTCTTTTGCTATTCAAAACATTTCAATAAATATTTATCAAGTTTGAGTTAATGAATTACCGTTATGATACTCAATATATAGTATTCTGCAATCATTAATTTAAAAGTCATAATCCATGTAACACAGAAAAGAAACGATTTAGCAATTAGCAGGTCATCTGCTCTTGCTGCTTTATCTTCACAGTAAATTTTTTTTCCATAAGATGACAAGAAGATTCTGGGTCCTGTGCAGAACTGAATCTTCAGATCCTTGCTGAACCTTATTATGCACACCTTGTCTGCAAATCTCAATACCTCTGTGTTGTAATTAAAAAGAAATATTTATTCTGTCCTTATAGATTTAGTATTGATGATCTCAATTTGAAAACCGACAACAGCAGTTGTCAGTTGACAACACTACATTAAGCCCTAAATGTTTCATGAGGCAGAACATGACAAAAACAACAGCACCACTAGAGTTATCTTCCTAGTGATTGTTTCCCCCCCCCCCCC
>NW_015090828.1:4554289-4611846 GCF_001431845.1 Calidris pugnax | reverse complement strand
TTTTCCCCCCCCCCCCCCCCCATATTTCGGGAGGAAAGCTGTGAATGACCAGAGGCCCCAACACACACCCACAGAATGCGAAGCTACTGAAACTGCAGGCAAATTGTATGGGAAAATGATGTGAGAACTCTGGTATCACTTGATGATGACAGGGTACAGTGTATGGCTGGGGTACAACACTGCCCATCTGTAACTGCTTCTCCCGCACTGAGTGACTGCTTATCAGGCACTGGGTTCCCAGCCAAGGAGACAAGGAAAGATAGCATGTTCTGACTTCAAGAAGTCCCCAAAGAGCCAGCCAGTTATTTGGTGCAAGCTCTCCTCTCAATCACAAAGTGTCATTAAGTGAAGCTAGAGTATATTAAACACTTAGAATATTTTCCCTATATAAACAGCTGTTGTAGCTGCAAATGGAAAGTTACAGAATCACAAACGATGGATATAAAGTGTAAACAGAATATATAAACTACAGTTTATTTCAGAAGAAATAGGAACCTCTAGGTTAAGGAGTTCTGAGCACACACACTGTAAGTCACATCACTGTAATATATCTTAGGTGTACATAGACACACAACTTCCCAGAACAAAGCTAGCCAGATGACAAGTCTTAACTCTAGAGCCACCCTGCAGTCCACAGGTATTTAAAACATTTTTTAATACTACAGCATATTGCTAAAATGCCTAGTTTGCAGCCCATCACTATCTAAAGTTTCTTTTGGCATAAAGAATTTCCAGGATAATCATTCCCACTGCAGCTGCACTCAGTATGCCCAGATGTATTATGCATTCCCTCCCCTCAATTTTTAGTTTTATTATCAGCTTATAACTTTTAGCTCTTTTATTTCCCTCGGTATTGAAATTCATTCCATATACTGATAGAGCTTCACCACAAACCTGGCGTTATTTTCTCTTTGAGATCACTAATAAAGAGGTTAAATTAATCTACATATAAAGCTGCATCTCTAAGTACCAATCCAGAATTCCAGCCAGTCACCTCTTATCCCTCTTTTCATGGCCTTTCATTCATGGTTTTCATCTTCAGAACTTGGCTCATTTAGATTTCAAAGAAAACAAGAACAGGTATTGCCTTGTTTCTTCTTTTCTCCCCTCAAAAGACAATCAAACTCTTCTGCCTCAGTTTCCAGAGGAGCTTTAGCTGTGTATCAAGTCACAGCACCTCAGGCAGAGCGGATGCAGAACAGCACGGGCAGAGCACAGGTTTGCAGACTGTCACTTTCACATTACTATAAACACTAGCTCCACATATGAATATATACATATGACACCAAAATTTTTTCCAGGCTGAATTCTTTCCCCGTTTTTCCTCTCTCAAGTGAGACTTTTTCCATGCAAGTGGGTAAAAAAAAAAATTTAAATCAATTTGTACTTCAGTACCATGTGGGAAAGTACCTCAGAGACCAAATCTCACTTTACACCATAAAAATGTTATTATTCCTGCACCTTTCTAAAGAGATTATTTTTCTTCCCATAAAGCCTTCTTCATTTACAAAGGTTGTTAGCCCACATCTCCACCTACACATTTGAAATATGATGTACAGAGAAATTATTTGAACTCTACTTTCTTGGTTCTAATATGCATCAGCCTGAACAGAAATATATGCAATGGTAAAAATTGCTCCCAATTTCATTTTCCCTGCAGAAGAAAAATTAACTATCACTTTCATTCAGTCACAGCTATGATTCTTTAAGAACAGAAGTAAAAGGCTTATTTAAAAAAAAAATAAATAAGAAAGATGTTCCAGATAGTATACTTAGTTGACATTACTAGTCTGTGCTTCCAGAAGAACCATAATTTAAAACACGTAATACTGGCCATTCCTAAGAAACAGCTCTACTTAGGTTTCTTAAGGAAACCAAAAAAGCACACAGACTGTCTCTGTCAGGGACACAATGAGTATATATTGTTCTAACTGGGCTTGACCAACACACATCTTTGCACTCTATGAAAACAAACAAAAAAACCCCACAGAAGACCCACTAATCTACAATGTTACCAGAAAAACTAACTGGCTTTGGCAGCTTTAAAATAAAGAAACTATTCAGATTAGATGCAGTTATACAGAAGAAACCACACATGCAAAAGATGGTAAATACAATCATGTTGATAGTAAAGCACTTGCAAAATTGCAAGCTACTTAAAATGGGTTTGTGCATCAAATACTTACATAAAGCTGAGGTAACTACACCAAGAAATTCTAATAAAATTAGTAGACTGAAAGTCCAGTATTGATAAGATGACTCCAAAGACAGAATTGTTTATTCTATGGTTTTACTACTCTAAAAACTAATCCCTCCCCATAAAAATAACAAAACAAAATACCTTTTTTCGATTTTGCTCCTATCTTCAGCTTTGATGGCCAAGCGATCTGTGTATTTGTTTCTTCCATAATCTGTTAAAAAAAAACATTTAAGAGAAATTAACTCTTTATTGTTCTCCTACAAAGCCAAAAGTACATTTATGGGAAACATTATTTTTACCATTTTTAAATCTGTTGACTACTATTACTTGTAAACAGCACAAGTCATTAACAACTTTTCTGGTTTTCTTGAGAAGAACTTTTGTCTGGTGATAGGTGGAATAAGTTCTGATCATTCCAAAGAAATCCAAAGACCGAACTGAGAAGCTCAGTCTCCATGAAGTTCAAATGACCACTACAAGCTACAGCATGCTCTAGGTCCATCTCAGAGGGAATATCAAAGCTTTCCAATTCAGTAAACATACTTTTTCAGTTACCTTAGAATGGTTTCTAAGTAAAGTCAACCAAACTTTAATTAAGCCCATTTGAGTCTCCATAAATGAAGATACATTGTTCGCCTTCACAGGTTGGGATTTTTTTGCTTCACCTTTACCTGAAAGCAACCTTTCATTGTAAGCCTATCCAGATTTTAAAAATTTTACTTCTTGGTTTAGCAGTTCAGAGTAGATATTTGACAGCATTTATTAAAACGCAATGTGCAACCGATCTGTAAATCTCTAACCAGCCAACAGGGAAAATCCCTATAAACATGTGCACGCTTTAACTGTAAAGACCATGTAGTCATTTGGTTCAATGTAGACTCTTGTTCTGTTGCCACCTTTTTTTTTTTTAATTAAAAAAAATCCATTAGCCATAGGCATATTATACTGAATTTTAATACTAGCACGGAGTTACAGTGTATCACTAGTACTGAATTGCAATACAGGAAAAGGAACTGAATGACACCAAAGACTTCATATACATGAATTGAAATGTCTACTGAGATTAAAGGACTTGTCTTTATCAATATTGATATCAATATTGTGATATCAATAAGTAAGATCCAATCATTAAGTATGATGAGATCATACCTCTCATCACATTTGAGAGATCAGAGTATCTCATCATCATGATAAGAATCTGCCCATATTAGTCCATGACAAGGTGGCTGTAGGGTGTGAAGAAAATGCATCTAGATGGTTGTAGGATGCCAAGAAAACACATCTACTAAATATCATGTTGGGCTGCGTCAGACAAGGCATTTTTTAATAGAGATGTTGACTGTAGAAGGCCCTGATGAATTTTCACCTGAAGCAAATTGTCTAGTTTTGCTCACACACAGACAAGATTTTGTACAGCAACACGCAAAAGGGTCCTCACTTGTTTGAAAATTTCAGCTCATTATAAAAGAGATTAAGAGCAATCAGTTTGCTCCGCTTGACTACTGTTAATTAGAAGGGGTCCTAGAATCACAGAACAAGTTTGGAGGAAAGATATCTCTGGAAGTCATTTAAATCCAAGTTTACGCTCACAACAGGGACAACTGCAAAGTCAGGTAAAGTTGAGCAAAGGCCCCATCAGGGCCTTGCCCATCGAGCTCTCATTACTTCCAAGGAAGGAGATTCCACAGCCTCTCTGCATACTTATTCCAGTGTGTTGCCATTTTTACAGAGAAATTTTGTCATGTATGGTTGATTTTCCCTTTGCTCAACCTTTGGCCTGTGTTTCCTGTGCACCTTTAGGAGCAGCCTGACTCAGCATACCTTCTAACCACCCATACGGTAGCTGAAAGCTGCTACTAGATCCCTCTTTTACCTCCCCTTCTCCATGCTGAAGAAGCCACCTTCTCAGCTTCTATGTGTACATCAACTGCTCCAGGCCCTTGATCAGCTGGAGTCCTTCCCACTTGTTGGGATCTTTCTTGGGCTGAGCAGGATGTAACTGGACAAAGTACTCTACATGTAGCCTCAGAGTACCTCAGCAGAGAGGAATAACCACTCTCCTTAATCTGCTGGATCATACTATTTTAGTTAGGGGGTCTATGTAAATGCTTTTGCCAAAAAGGTGTGGTGGTAAGGAGATTATTTAATACATATAATGGAAACCAGTAAACAAGTATTGACTGTAAACTAGGAAAGAAACCTCTAGACCAGAAGAGCTGAAAGAGTACTTGATTGCTCTAAGTAGGAAAGAGGTAGGAAAGGAAGAGGAGAGAGCTTTTCAAATGGCAACTCTCAGGGTCTGGTTCCTCCTATATAAAGAATGTTCACTCAATTTCCATAGAAGGACTTATAAAAACAAACAACCACACTTATTTTTCCCCTCTTTTGATTGCTGATACAAATGAACGTTGTAATGCACAAAAAGCAGAAACTATCCAAAAAAGTCAACATGCCAAAATTGGTGGGGGCAGCTAGGTGCTGGTTAAGAAGAGCAGTACATTTTAGTACTTCAGTTATCTGCAACAAGCATAAGCAATAATAATAAAAAAATCAAATTCCAAAATAATTAACAAAGCCACTTCCAAGAAGAGAATCAATGCATTAAGAAAACATCTACAATACCAGTAAGTTTTCCATAATGGTATAATTCAGAACTAAGGCAGACTTCTCTAAAAAAGTCTTAATTTTATCTTCTAGATCCAAATCCCTGGGACACCACAACAACTTTGAGATTAGTACACCATATGGAAAAATTGAAAGTGTCAGCCAGACTTCATTATACTATAGTTTTGGTTTCAGCAACTATTGGATAATAAGTTACAGCTGAAATAAGACATTTCCAGGAGAGTGAAATTCTATCAGCAACATATACATACTTTTCACGATTTTCCAATCCAGATGTGAAAAAAGCTATTTCAAACAATTCACTTGTGTCTGATAGAGGACTTTGGGCCAGGATTATTCTTAATTATGCAATAGGCAATGAAATACGCAGAAAATAGGAAGGCATTAGCAGAAAGGAGAAGGAAGATACTAAAACAAAGAAAGGTACAGGACTGAGTTAAAGAAGATCCAACATAAAAGGAACCACAAGAGAAGAGAATGAGTGTCATTCAAGAGAAGTACTACATCCTATTGGTTCTTTACCTTCTCAAAGTTTGGAGACTTTGTGTCAAAGAAATTAAATCCTCCCCATTTCTTATGCTAACCAAAACAAAATGAAAGCCCCACAAGTTCAGAGATGCACACGTTCTGGGGACACATGAGAAAGATGCATATGAGATCTTCAAAGGAAGAAAAGTCTGACTGCCAGCCACTGAGATTTGGCCACCTAATACCCTTAAGCTCTTTGGAGAATGCAATGCTAAAAATTACTACATTAGACCAAAAAGAAGACTCAGTTTGGTCCTTACAAAGACAAAGTTTATCTCATGTCTTAGGCAGTTAGGGGAAAAAAAAAATGTCTGGATGCATTTAAATTAAGTGCATGTATTGAAGTATAAAAACGCTCAGAGTATGTGCTGGCTTTCAACTCCAAGCAGTAAACTTTATCATAAATTCCAAACTGATTGCAATAAACATCTTTTCCACCATTTTGAAAACCACATCTTATATAGGAAAAAAAACTAAGTTTTTGCTGCAGCACTTGTTTTTTCACCCGTGAAAAAAAATTATCTTGTCTGTACAACAATTTGAGAATTTTAACTGCCTTAAAAGGTTGGCAATAGAAAGGTACTTCTGGTTTTATTTTTGAGAAATAGGGCTTACATAGGAACCTTCAAGAGGGAAGGATATTGCTTACTTTTTAAACTATTTATTGTATTTATTATTTATGTATCATATTTATTGTAACAGCTGAAGTGTCACAAAGCTCTAGAAAACAAGATAATGAGTTTTCACTGTAGCTGTTAAACTTGAAGGTAAACATTATGTTGGAAACTGTGCAACAGTAAAACTACACAGTGTAGATCAGCTGCATTAACTTTGAGTTCTGTTTTACCATTCTAGCCCAGGCAGTTTTAAGTGCCAGGATTAATTTTTTTTTTCCTGAAACAAATTTGGAATCATTCCATAAAACCCTCAACTGCATGCTGCAATGAAATAGTTTTATTAGTGAAAACTCAGTGTTACACCACATATCCTGAAAACAGGAGTACTGCTCTCAAATGAACAAAACAGAGGAACTCACTTTACAAGTGCTTTAGAGATATACATGTATTTTAATTGTATTAATTCTTTAGTTACAGAACTTTTAGAGGAAATTCAGCCTGGGGATGTGCAAATCAGAGTTCATGATCATCTAGACTGCAGAACAGCACCTCTGCTTAGACTTTCTTTCTTATCACATAAAATAAGGGATAGGGTTTATACTAATCAGTGCTCTCCTCACCTTGAGGCATCAACTGACCAAAAGAAGGAGCAGGCATGTTTGGCAGCAAGATTTAATCACATAGTAAATCATCTTAATCTGCTGCTTCTCAAAATGCAGAAAACTCTAAGAAATAATTTATCTACATCTCCTTTCCCCAAGAGAAATTGTGGTGTTTACGTAGCCAAAAATATGTAAGCTATTCTCAGTGGAGAACATACAGAAGATGACACAAGATACTGGAAGATCCCAAGAAAACAAATAAGACTGTGCCCTGACCCTGAAAAAACTGGTTCTAGTTACAAATCATTAGGCCTTCAGGAAAAAAACCCTCTAGCTGTAAGGCAGCTGGAGGAAAAGCTTTTGGCTTCCTTGTATTCCAGCTTGAAAAATTTATAGTTTAAGCACTTTGGGGAGTTTTACATTAAGACAGTGAGAAGTTATTTTTCCTTACGTTGTAATTTTTGTTTAGCTGATTTTGGATGGAAAGTGGAATGTCCTGAATGCAAAAAAACAACCAACCAAAACGCCCCAAAAGCCCATGAGCATTTCAGAATTCAAAGGAAGTATTTTACAGGCAGTAGATGAAAAAGAACAACCTAGCCAACAGACCTTTCTTCATTTAAAACAAGAACTCCAAATAACAGTAGTATTCTGTGTAGTTAGCTTTGTTATGAAATTATCTATTTCTGATCTTCCCACCTTTGGGATTTGTGTATCTTGCCCATTTTTGCCTCAGTTCTTATTTATGATGAAAGGAGAAAAAAAAAGGGTACTAAAGGAACCTGCATCAGCCAGTAATTAGTTTTCTCAACTTCAGTTTAATGAGCTCATTCCAACTGAAGTGACACAAGTAACTCTAATAACTGCAAGCATAACTGCCACAAACCCAGTTTGTTCTTTCATGAATGGAAAAACGCTCTCTCAGTACGAGGAATTAGCTTCCTCAGTTTAAGCTTGCTTAATACAACAGCAGATAGATACTCCATTTTAACACATAGAGGGCTTAGGCAATGAATAAGTATAGATGTTAAAAACCTTGTAAACACATCTAGATTATATTTTTAGAACAGATATGTTATCTTAATCTGTATTTAAGAAAATTTTCTTTTTTTAAAAAAATATACAATGCTAGATTCTGTAAATACCTTGAATTTTTCATGCTATTAAAAACCCTAGAAAGCAATGAAACTGTATGCTCACTGGCATTTCTATTTATCTGTCCAGGTCATGCTTTGAACAGCCAAGCTTTTGTGTTCAACGAGTTTTCCTAGGCTTTCCTCTACAGATCGAAATTAAACAGAAGCATCTAGGTTTAGATCAACATCATCAATGACACTAGTCATTTTAACATGAAATACTGCAACAGTACCATACGGCCAACTATCTAACAACGCAAATCCTCAGAGGGCACCTAACTTCTTTGCAACTTGCAATATTTCAGTGACTAGGCTCCATTTGTTGTGAGCAGACTGCAAATCCTGTCTGAGCATCTGGTGACAAACACTCAAAGCTGAACACCCTGCATGAAGTATCTTAGCTTAAAAACCCCACAACACTCCAATAAAATCCATTGAAATACACTGTAAGCAAGGACCTAAAATTTCAAAGTGGAGATAATGCAAGCAACTAACCTCCACTTTATTTTGGCACCAAGAAATAGACTTCAAAAATTCTTTTCCCTAACAAGGGGAACTACCTCTAGCATTCTCAAGACTGGAGGAAAAGTTACTTCTTCCTAGAGTTAACTAGAAATGGCTGGAGCAGACCAGTTAGGTAAATTACACAAAAGAGAATTAAGCTCAATAACTACATGTAACAATATCAATGAAAATAAAAATCAGTATTGTCTCTGATGCAAATAAAACAGAGGCACATGAGAAGCAGAGCTTAAACTTAATTAACCCTTCAAAAAGTGATCCAGTTCCTTCTGGCATACTGAGGACAGGTCTTTCTCATCAGGTTAAGTGACAAAGCAAAAATAGACACTATCAGGAAAAATAATTATATCCCTCCAGGTCTTGGTTTTTACTCAGAAACTGCCTCCATGTGCAGACAAAAAAGTTACCCCAAAGTGTTCAAACAAGATATGGCCAAAATTATATTCTGAATTAGCAGTGTTAATGTAACATGCTAAGGGAAAAAGCAAATGGGGAAAAACGGGGAAAAATGGGGAAACTACTGTGAGTTAGAACAAGAACAGAACACATTGAAATATGAGACAGAATATAGATGTCTGAGCTGCACAAGTAACCCTCCCTATCCAAAAAAAAAAAAAAAGATAGAGATGACAGATCAAGTTCTCCACCAAGGAAATATTGGGGAAGGAATGGAAATGCAGGATAGACTCTGGTGATTTATATTCCATAAGCACATCCTGGAGCAGCAAGCCGAAGGACACCTCTAGAGAATTATTATTGGCAACATGACCATCTGGAACTTCAGAGCCAATCGCATCTGTTCAAGATGGTCCCTAACCTCCATTCTAACAAAGCATCAATCAATTTCCTTTTCTCCACTGACAGAAGAACTATAAAGTGCTTGGAGCCAGAAGGAACCCCCAACATGTATTAGTAAGAAACAAGTTCTTCCTAGTGTAAACGTGTACAGTTTAAAATGGTTGCAGAGGAAAAAATCCCATGTGAAGTGTAGGAGGAGGACAGGGAAGGACAGAGAGGATTAGAAAAAGTATTATTTACATAAAGGTCATGATAACAGAAATTCTATAAGCAGATGTTTGGGAATCTTGCTTTGAAGTTGAATCTCCATCAGGTTAAATAAAACAGCAATTCCTTATGTATTACCATCGATTGATAAGTTTCTGGAGGATTAATCATACTCAAGAAATATTTCATACAGAGCTGCTGAAGGAAAGGTTACTGGTTGTTTTTTTACATCACTGCATACATCCCCATTCTTAATGGGACTGTTTTCTAAGAACCATTTTTCCTCTGATTCTCAAGAAAGATTGTTCCATCAATTTTACGGAAAGCAAAGATGAAAGTTACTCTACAAGGCAGCAGAGAAAGAAATGAAATCCAGGAATATCAATAGTTAAAGAAAAAGTAGTACCATGGTAATGGCCTTTCAGAACTTGACAAATATGTTTCCCCATAAATGTGAAGAAGATACTTTTACTATCATAAAAAATAACACTCTTTTTGCAGATTCAAAACAGTCAAGCATTTGCTGTTGTGGGTGCAGAAAGCAAGCCAAGCATCACACTGATATTCTACTAAGCTCTGCAGGTAGAAAGATAGATTCCTGCCATCAACATCCACCCCAGCCTCACCCAGCACAACTGACTCCTGAAACCTACCACATATATTTTTGCTCTTCTACAGGTACATTTTAATTGCTTAATTATTTACAGAGAGTACACTGTTTAAATGATAAAATGGAAAATACTTAAACTGTGAGATTAAATCACAATTATGGTTGAATAATCTTAAGATGAAATAACAGCAAAAGCTTTGTAAGTATGGTTTTGAATGATAAAGTGAGTGTTAAAGGCTATAACAAGACAGATTTACTTTTTTTAAGCAGCAAAACCACTCCAAAGCCAGATTTCTTACAAGAGGAAACCAAAACATGACAGAACTTCACTGTCATCCATCATCTGATACAGATTCGTAAGCATTTGATTTTCCAATTACCACCCACCTAAAATATTTTTCAGAATAAAAAATTAACTCAGTAGGTAACTGAAAATACTACGAGAGATAGAGTGCTCTGATCACATTTATCTTACCACAAAACAAATATAATCTTCATTTTGTGCCTGTTAATTTTCCTTTACACCTAGAACAATCTTAAACAAGTAGTGAAATTGGTCATTATAAAACTGACAGGTAGTACTGTCTTAATCTCCGCAACATCTGTAAAATGGCTTGTTAGTAAACACAAATACTTGTTTTAAGACAGAGATATGTCCTTACCCACGATCATTTACAAATGCACAAAAGCTGCATTTGATACCAACATTTTCTGCTACAACATCTAGTTTTCATAAAACAAGAGCTCCAACTGCTTCAACTCAAAGCCAGGAGAAGTGAACAGGCACCTCAACAAGTATTTATAAATCAAACTTAACATGAAAAGCATAAGCTTGCACTCCGACTGCAGCCTTAAGAACCATAAGGAAAACTGGGGCTCTGCACAGAATATTTAAAAGTTTGAAATTCCAGTTGATGAGCGATTTTAATTTTGACAACATAACATTTTTCTTTTTAAGAAGATAGACACAGACAAAATAAGTTGTGGTCATAACAACATAAGTATAGTCACAGTTTTGATACAAAAATCTGCTTTTAATTATCAAGGTGAGAGTACCAGGGCAAAGGGATTAGCTATTCCATTTACTAACTCTCACAAAAAAAAGCCAGTATTCACTATTGCAGATTTCCTTCTTTAACATTTTTTTTAACATCCAAATGAGCTTTTCATTTTAGAAGATGAAACCATTACATGTACAATCTAATTCAGTATTAACCAAATTGTGACACGTGACAATTTTAAAATCAGACCTCAGGATGTCTAGTAACAAACATACACAAATCTTGCTGGTCTTTGTCTATTTTGTTTCACAGACATAAGATGTTCACCTTGCATCTTCTGCTTGCAAAGAACTTGCAATAAAGTTAGAGCAGTGTGGCTCCCTCAGCACGTATGCATTTCAACAGTATAAACAAGATTACTCTTATACTTTATTTGAAACATGGAATATCATTTGCATGAAAATAAAATTTAAAAAAAAAGATATTTTGATATAAGTAGGAAAAGACCTGAGCTGAGAAGTCACAGTACACAAGTAAAACACTACATGAGCTGATACTTGTTTTTTCTTCTAATGGCGAAGTGGTGAAGCAGCAGTATCTGAGAGGATGACTAATCCCTGAACATGAATTTTGGCAGCAAGAACAGAGCATTGGGTGTAGCTGGAACCAGAAGGAGTATCATATTTAATGGTTTGTTGTTTTTTGGGGGTTGAGGGGAGGAGAAAGCAGGGGAAGAACAAGACACAAAAAGGCATTGTGTAAAGTTACTCAGGAACTGACAGTGTGAATTCAGCCTCTAAAACTGGTGAGGCCAGAGTAAGTGCCTCAGATGCCAGAGCCTGAACACATCAATGGTTCATCATCAAGGATGGGTTTGGTGAGGAAACACAGGGCATGCAAGAAGTTAAAGAAGAGGAGATGACAAAACTTTGCCCAAAGCTCAGTGCAACTACATGGCTCTTTTGCAAGTCTGGCCTACATTTGGGGTATAGCAAAGGATTCCTATCCCAAGCTCTGTTGTGGTGGTTTAGTTTTCTCCTAAGGTGGTTTAAATATGAAATTCAAAACTAGAATTCATTGTTTAGTGCAGTGCACCTGACTCCACGATATTTATTAATGCTGCTTTCTGCAGGTAAGGGTGAGGGGCTGTTTCTGAGCAGGAGCAGCACCAGATGCCCCCGGGCACCCACACGTTCCCCACTAAAACACCATCTGGAGTTTGCAGCTTGTGCTCCTGCGTGGCAGAAAATCCATCTCCTATGAGGAGTGGCAGCACAGTGAGAATTAAAACTATAAAACAGAAAGTATTTTTATTCTTAATTTAGAATGCTAGTATTTGTAGTTTACATGTAATTGTAAAGCAGTTAAAAATACATGAAACTACACATAGGGAGGACAAGGATCCAGCCCCAGTTGTGCAAGTGTCTATATGGGAAGGAACAGCATGAAAAAAGTGCCTTCCCAAGTGCAAGGACATAAGACCATGTGTCTCTTGTAGGCTGGGGATCCCTGATTTTTCTATTTTATACTCCAACTGTCAGCAATCCAAACACATTTTTAGAAACATATCTGTATGTGACTACTTGGCTAGTCCATCTCCCCTAACTTTACCTGTCTTGAAAAGGGTAATATGTAAATTAACATAAAGACAATCATATGAGATAACCTGTATGGATAAGGTTCAATACTGCCATATATGTTTTTTCATGCTTCCACTGAAAGTAATTTGTTTCAATACCACAGGAATTTGATCTTCACATACTAATTTGTCCATCTTTGTTAAATTGATTTTTATTTTAAGTCAACTTTATTAAACATCAACATAACCTTATCCGAAATAAAGCATCTCTGAGTTTTTCAACTCATCTAGATTGGGAAACAGGACTATTTTCCTTCTGTTTCCTTTTTATAGCTCATTCGCATACTTCTACATAGCTTCATGTCAAACTAAGCAAAATACCAATGTGCTTTCCTCAACTTCTCATGACCAATAATTTTGTGGTCTGCATGGACAGACTTTGAGACTTCCACAAAGAAGCAAGTGGGCTGTTTGTTGTCAAGGACTATATTCTAGCCCAGATTAACTCTAAACAAGTTAGATATTCACAGCCATTCCTAATGACTTTATCAAGAATTAAGGCAAGCATGTGCAGGATGAAGAGGTACTGAAACTAAAATTAGGTGTTAAGATTGTCATCATAGGTAACAGTCATTTATTTGTAGTTTTGATCAATGGATATCAGGTGATAATACTCCAAAAAGCTGATGAAGAGATATGTAACAGTAATAAAGGCAGCAGCATAAGCAACATCACCTTTACAACCCAAACGTTGAGGCTATAAATAAAAGCTCTAAATCAGTAAAGAGAGAACTGGGGAAATGTACCTATGTGGATATGGCTTTGGAATTTATATTGTTTCCTTTTCCATGAAGGCATTTTTAGCTTAGAAGCAAAGAGCACACATGCGTGCATCCAACACGCACGCTGCATCTGTTTCCAACCTTCACCTCACCTGAAATGAACTAGGAAGATCATTCTTAAAACAAGGGTCTTGTTTAAGCACTCACTGCAGCATTGTTGCTGCATCCAAACACTGCACTAACTTCTGCAACAATAACAACATTTACAGCACTTTATTTACTGTATTTGTAAATTAAGTACAATGTTAAACAAGAAGAAAAGTCTATTGATCAAATGCCTTTACATACAGAGAAACATTCAAGTCCTTCCTTTACTGGACTCACAGGGAATTCAGTCATTCATTTAAAATAAATCTAAGTATAGTAAAAAATGTAAAGGTATTATCTAAGAATGCAAAAACATAAGCCATAAATGTATCTGTGGGTACAGCACTAATGAATTCTACAGAAGTAATAGAAAAAAGGGAAATTTATCTAAGAAAAAAATATTATTTAACCATGAAGCCCCCACAACACATCATTAGAAACACCAATATGCAGCCAACTCTTCTCTCCAAAAGCAGAAGCAGCAAGTCTCCTCCCTACAAATCACAAACCCAGTGTATATTATTAGTATCTCTCATACTCACCTCCTCTTTCTTTTCCCCAGAGAGAAAAAGCGTTTCTGAGAACCAAACCCCCTCCTCTGTTTTAAGAGGATTTAACTTTCAGAGTGAAAAGAATTAAAGCATCTCAATCAAGACTGTGGTGACAAATTGCTCTTTCCCTGTTGCTTTACAGTGCAAGAGACCTTGCACAAAGTGTTAGGTATAGCAACAAGGTGACATTAAATAGGATTTAATCATCAACTAACACTCAGACTGAGCTCCAAGCAGTAATGTAGACAGTCAATCTGGAAAATACTACGGGACTCCCATCCCCACTGTTTCTGGTCAAGGGAATTCACAACCAACTCAGTAAGCATAGTCACCGTTTTAAAAATTCTACCTGCAGTGGGCATTTCAACAATTACATCAAGTAAGAAAAACAAAAGCAACCCCTTGTAACTTCTCCATTCCCTTAATAGAATGATTGCTGTACTAGAGACGTGACGAATGCAGTTTTCCACAAGAATGAAGCCTTCCCACCACTTAGCTCTGCCTGCACTAAGCAAAAAGTTAAGTAAGCATACTTGATTTACCTTTTTAGAGAAACCAATCCAACCTAAACAGTCTCCTTCTTTCCACTGGGTGGGGTTTTGCCAAAAGGAGACAGACCTCTCAATCTCAAGATTTCCTGCAAATGTTGACTGCCACTGACATTCTTTCAACTCCCTAATCCATACCACCCTCCCCGAGCAGTTGCTTCCTCTTCTGGGAAGCTAAAAGAGAGGAAGCTGGATGTAAATGAGAAGCGCATGCCGGCGTTCCCACCACAGCCCAGCATTTCAAGCACATTCTGGAAACGTATGGCCTCGATATATCCTTGTCACATGCTATGAGCCAAACTCTACATTAAGAGGTTACTTTAATGCTAATACAGGTACTGATTTCTACCCAGAAAAAGCGCAAGGTGGGGAACCAGTTTCTGCAGTTCAGAACTGCTCCTGTGGTTGAAATAGAGACAAACCCCGCGATAACGTGTAAATAACCATGAACTCACGGTGTCTCACTAGCAAGGTAAATAGCACTGGAAGAAACTGATAGCTGACTGGTTGCCATCAGAAATGGGAGTATAGCCTTAGGGAGACTATAATTACAAACAGGCAGTTCAAGAGAAGTCATGGATGAAGACACATAGAAAGCCTTTCAGAAGTTACTGAACATGGATAATAAAAAGCCTGAGACATCTTAGTCACAGGTAAATGATTAATATTTTTTTATGCCTAAAATGCCCTACGCCATTCACATTTGAAGCTCTACCTACAGGTTTCATGTTCAGAGATCAAAAATTAAGACGGACCAACTTTCAGCCTGAACTATGCAAGACACACACACAAACAAAAAATATAACTCTTTAAAGTTACATTTGTTTGTATCAGTATATACTATCTATACTTAGAAAAACATTCATGATACATGAGCACTGTATCAATACATTCACACATAACAGTTTTACAAAAGTTACAAGGTTTGCTCCAGATGAGTAATAATAAACATTTTTCAAAGATACAAGTGAAAATAGAGGAGGTTGCAAAACAAGCTCTTTCAGTGTCTTGGATAAACAAAGAGGGATGGGGGCAGCTTCCTTACCGTTTTTGCTGCCACAGCCTCCCAAACAAATAAAAGGTAATGTGGATGCATTAATAACTGCTGCATACAGAAGAGGAATTGAACAGAAAGGTGATTAAAGATGCAAGTAGATATACCCATTTTTCACATAATTGCCTTTTTTTTTTAACATCTGTTACTCCTACTACGTCCATTATCTTAAACTGGAAAAACAACTTGTTTTAAGGGATGGTTTCACCAAATATTGCTTCAAAAATGGCCTCTTTTAAGGACCTACTCATTTAATGAAATTAGAAGCTACAGATAAAACACGTTACATGTAAGGACAGGAAAGAAAATGAAAAAAGAAAAGCCTAGTCTTTGTTTACACTCCTAAACTCCAAGTCATTACAGAAGAGATGTTGGTACACACATGCAACATTTGCCCAATTGCATCTTCACACTTCCACAAGCATGAGTGCATCCCCTTCAGGGAATAACCGAGTCTGTAGTCAAGAGAAGCACGAGCATTTAAACACACATTTTGCCTAGATCCAGTGTTATCTGAGTATCTGCAACTGTGCAAATGAATATATTCCTACAAACATCATTTCTCTTTGATTAAAAACAAAATATATAAACGAACCCACCACGCAAAACCTAAACAATCTCAAACATTCAGAAACAATAAAAGCCACAAGTTACAGCTGGCTGGTAGGATATTGTTGTTTCCACAAAACCAAATTCTGCAAAGGAACTCTTGAAAGCCTGGAACGGAGGTGCTCAGGGGCCCCTTCAGAAATACTCCAAAAGCCCATGATTAACACACATACACACTGAATTATGTTGAAATGAGCAGCTTACATCTGACCTACAGTCAAGCACTTGGGCTTGACCACGTGTGCATCATTTCCAGCCACTACCTCCTGCATGTGCAGTCCCACATTAGCCCAAGAACTCCATCCAACTTCCACTAAAACCATGGCCTTCACCTATCACCCACCATACTGTTGACAGTCCTGTGATAAGGCCAGAAGTACACTCTTGCCCCGAGAAATTTCAGAATGAAAGATTATAATCAGCACCAGGGTTTCCAAGTGTTTAAGAAAAAAACAAAAACAAATCCAAACCCAAAAACTTGATGAGGGAAGAACTAAAAGCAAAGAGAAATGATGCATTAAATTCCCCTCTGTCCACACGGCTGGCCCTCATCTGTTTTGGATTATGAGCTCTTCAGGGTAGAACCCCACCACCTTCTTACATTTTATATAAGAGTGCCATGCATATCTATAGTGCTACATAAATTATATGTTCCTTGGAACAGTGTCCTGGCTTTGTCTGGGAAGGGCCTTGCTTGCCTACGAGGCGTGAACCAGATGTTATGGAACTCAATGGAAAAATTCCACCATCAACTGAACACGGGCTTTGGATCAAGAACAAGTAATAACTTCATATTAAGTATTACTCTCATGGAATAAATTAGAACAATAATATACAAAAAAAGGTCCACAAGGATCTTTTACATAAGTAGTATATAACACAACAGCAAACCAATCCATGTTTATTTAAGATTACCTGTCATTGAACTGCAGATCGGAGAGCTCTAGAGAGAAAACTATCCCATTATTGACTTATTTCTTGCTAAATTATTAGCAGCTCCCAGTGGTTTTGAAAAATCCACACTAGACTATGTTAGGTTTCCCCCCTTTGAAGCAATACTAAAACTCAGAAATATTAGAATAAAGTAAGGTAAAGTATTCAGATTTCTTTAAAGGAACACTACCAAAAATACATTTATCTCCTTTTCACTTTAAGTCAGGAGCAGAGGAAGGGGCACTTCATCACTTGATCTTCCCCACCATGACAGGGCAGAAATCTTGGCTGCAAGGGACAAATTAAGCTAATAACTGGGGCTTATTCCGTAACTCCACCAGCAACTGCAGAACATGTGTTTGTTTCTACTAAAATACTCAGTGAAGTAGTATTTTGACATTTTAAAATGTTATTATTAAACTTCAAAAGTTAGAAGCTGATAGGAGCAGGTCACATCTTCTGAGAGTCTGCTTGATTATGAAAAACCAAGTAACACTGGTTGCTCACATGTTGGAAGACCAGTAAAAGACTACTTAGCACCAAAACCTTGCATTAACTTAACTTTCGTCAAAAGTATGACAGATTCATTAGAGCATACTATGTCACTTAACAACAATCTGCCAGAAGAAGTCAGCCCTGTGTCACTCCCCCTGGTACTGGCCTCCTCTCCCCTCCCTCTTGGTCTGCATTCTCTTGACATAGGGAACCACCTTCTTGAATCTTTGCCTTGTTACTTCTGTCATTGCAACATTCATAGGAAAACTTCTTTCACCACACAAAGCACAACCTAACAATAACTTCAGCACATTGAGGGCAGAGTTTGTCAGAAAATACTAAACATGGCATTACTTATGCAAATTACACCCTTAGTTCTTTACATGCCTCTTATACGATGCACTTCTCCCCGTTCCACTCAGAAGCCTGCCAATAATGCCCTCAAGTCTCATTTTCAAAACTGTTTTAAAAAAATAAATCCATTTACTATAGCTTCAAATTCATATTAGTTTTCTGACAGTATCTTGCCGCCTTAGTTTGCAATGTGTTTTTAATGCTACAAATCACTTTCTTCCGCACTATACAACCTGAAACTCATGAAGGGTCTTCCATCTACCTCCAGAAACTCTGCCTTATTCGTTTCACATGAGAAAGGAAAAAGCTTAACCCTGATTAAAGGAAATTGCACAGACAGAGACAGTGAGTAAGCTATGAGCAACTGTCCAAAGATTTTTGAACAAAAAACTCTCAAAGGAGATAGTTTCCATCTGTTTTTATTAGCTGTAGTATTGTATGTACTTAGAAACTTCAGTAATCTAAACTATAGAGATGGTGAGCCTGCACGAAGAATGCACTCAAAACAAAGCAGCTTTAACCTATCACAGCATACACACTGTGCCTACATAGTAATTATGCACATATAAGATAATATAGTAATGTCAAAATACCCATATTGATAATAGATATAGTGGCTATGTACTATAGTCTTATTCACATACTTAAGTTCTAGCACATTTCACTTTCCTATTAAATTCCAAAAAGTGTTTTTGCTATTACACTAATAAGTACATAATTGTAAAGGTACATCCTATCTACAGTAAATACATGTCAAATATATAAGGCACTTCATCCCACACGGAGGAAGTATTTTGTCCACAGCTTCAAGAATTATGAGGAGATTTATACAAGTGTGAGAAAACAGACTGTTGTAAAATGAATGATGTATAGAATGAAGTATATGGTACTGTGGCTTAGCTTTGTTTCAGCGAGTGAAAAAAACCATGTGTTTTTCTAAAAATCTTAAGGAAAAATTGATACATTCTCCTCTGTGCACACTAGTATTAGACAGTGAAGCTCAAGCACCATGCCCAGAAAAGTAATTCTCCTTGTCAGTCAAGACAAACGTAATCTGAACCCTCCTATAAAAATACTTTCTGAAGCAGACGTGTAGGCAGTACACAGACTCCTACTCATCGGCCTTCATCAAAGCCTCTGACAACCACGTGCAAGATAAAGTATTCTTTCACATCTAAAAAGAGATGTTTTCAAAGTACCACTTCTAAATATGAAGGAAACATGGAAAGTACAGCAAACTACTTGTTAAACGGACCACCAGTCAGAAAGGAGTTTCAGGGCGTTTCAGTACACAAAAGTTTACACTGTCATAGTACAGAAACACAAAATAGCTTATCATTTTTATTAGCATACAGATGCATTTTTACTAGTATGCAGATCTTCATTAACATAACTTGTAAATAATACTTAACACACTATTCTTGGGGGGAAAAAAAACTAAACCAAAACATGTTGCTTTGCAAAAGTAATTTCAAAGTCATTACTCTTGACCATGTTTCTCTTTGTAGTTTAGTTGCTGCAGGACTATTTTTTTCCAGTCCTTCCGTGCCTCTGTCTAACCACAAACTTTATTGAATCACTCTGTGGATTGTGCATTTCTTTCTTTAAAAGGCTTTTGCATTTCTCAACCAAATATTTATGCTTTCAACGCCATCACAATAAGTTTACTTAAAAACTGACATGAACAGGAGGTAGCATTTATCCATAGATATAAAAACCTTAAGACCACCTCACAATATCTTCTGGATGAACCCCCTGCTATTAAGCAAAGTTTTCATAATGCATATTTTGATGTTTTAAGTTAAAGAATAATTAAGCTGTTGTGCATAAATGACAGTAACATAAACCAACAAACACATTTCTCATCACATTCTATGCCTAGTCGATGGTTAATAGACACATTAAATGACAAAAAAAAGTTTACAAGTTTGATCAATACAGTGGAAATGGCACATTAAATTTAATTAGTTGATCTTAAGAATGAGCAATGGGAATATTTTTTCCTCTACTCAACTGATGCTATGGAATTAAAATCTCTCTTACCTTCTGAAAAAAGTCTTCCCCACTTTTCCCTTTGCCTTCTGCAGCAGCTGTAAAACAAAAGCGGGATCTGGTTACTCAAAGTATAGGAGAAAATTTACAGTTTGCATATAGAAATTATCAATGAGTACACACTACTGTGAAATTATAACTCTGGGTAGTTTTTTTCTCATGCAATAGACATTTGTCAACAACTGACTCATACTCAGAATAACCTTTTGCAAGTCACTTGCTAAGGATGGAGTCCAGGCAGATGTTGGTGTTTGCATACTAGAGCTATAATGTACTAATATATATTTGAGTTACAAAGTAAACACAGTCACACAAGTGTAATGATTTATACACAGAATTCTTTGCCATGTAATTCTAATAATAGGAGGATCAATAACAAAAAGCTAGGAGGGCACTGAATTTCCTATATCAAGATAAAAAATTAGAACCAAAGCAAGAATAAACATTATGGTAAATCAGAATCATGTTAAAATATTATCCTCTATTCTGTTTTTTTTTTTTTTTTTTTTACATTGAAATGAAATCTAGTGCTACTGCTATTTGGTTTATTGAGACCAAGAAAGTGCCACAAAAATCTAAACACTTATTAGTGATGTTAAATATTCCTTTCTCAATTGCTTATTATCCAGTGAAATTTTGCAACAGGTACTTTCCACCAGCCAATGTTGATGAGCTGCTGCGTTCAAAGCAGCTGAAAAAACAAAAGGCAACCCCAGGTACTTCCACTAAAAATGCTGCCACTGTACAAAGCAGAGGCATGACCACATTTGAACATTTTGAGAACGACATTCAGGAAAGATGACTCAAAGCTAAAAGTGGCACAATGTGGCTACTGGGTAGGGCTCGGCAAGTGCAGGCAAAGAAGCACTTATTAAGCAGGGAAAAACTAGAAGACTTCACCCTCCTAAGGAAGTCTAAGGCTGAAAAGGTCAAAATTTTGACTTTGTGAGAAGAAACACTATCAGGAAACACTCCACTCCAATCCTATTTGGAGGAGAAAAGCCAACTGAAAATGCCATCCATCCTCCTCATCACACCCAACACACACCTCTTCCAGTGTCAACTGCCCCAGTGCAAGGAGCTAAGTCTGTGGGGAGAACAGGGTGCGTGGGGTGTGTGTGCCCCAGGACCTGAGCTTCAAGAGGACACTCAGGGAAAACAGGCGTCACCAGAGATACACGTGCCAGCACAGTGAAATGCTCCCCATATACTCTAGAGCTGTACTGGTCACACTGGGACATATATGTTTACATAAAATGAAATACTATTCACTCTTCCTTTTGTTAGTAAGTAAATACGTGTAGGCTGCAAACAGAGTACAGACGGTTCAGAGTACTTTACAACATCAGTGCTGACACCACCACAGCGGCAGAACAAATCATCATTGTAGAACACAACTTGGAAGCTTACAAGAAGCAATCATATAATTCAGTGATTTCAAAAGCAAGACTGGTTAGGGCCTGGATTATCTCCCACACGTATTTAAACCCATAATTGTAAATTTAGTGAATATAAATGATTGCACTTAAAATGATACAACTGTTTACATATAGCTTATGCTGTAGCTTATCTGGTTGCAACCTGAGACCTAGCAACCAACCCAAAACACAGTAGCTCAAGCTGATTACGAAGAGGAAAATTTCCTTTTCCCTGGAGAAAGAGATGCCTCCAAATGGAGCACCAAGAGCACAAAAGTTTCCCAAATAATCCTGGATTACCAAATAAAATAATTGTCATTGTTATTTTTCTGAATTTCTCATGTACAAAACAAACCCCCAGCTCACCCCATCACCCTGGCTTCAAAACTGCTTCAGGAACTTAGTTCTCCCCACTCTTCCAACCACACAAACAATTCCAAACAAACACTTAAGTTGACTTTAACTCAGCTAACGCAACCTTAGAACAAATGCAACTGAGTAGATACAGGCTAGAGGCATGAGATGACTTTTTCTACCCCAGAAGAAGCAATGCCACTCTGTTTGAAATAGGATTCTCAAAATATCAATAACAACACTTAAATACTATGGAGAAAGTATACACTGGGAAGTTCTATCTAACAGTTGAGAAGTTCATGTTATTTAAGTGAAGTGGTCAGAGCAGAGGCAGTGACTGAAGCCTGTCAAGCAGTCATCCTGCTGCAGAGCAATTCCAGACTCTGCAGTTCCACAAGTCTGAGAAGAAAATAAAACCCTCCTCGCCCTCAAAACCCACAAATGCCTGTAAGAGGACAGTAAACTGGTGTATGTTTCACCAGAACAAGGTTTTCTCAAAGCAGAGAAAACAATTGGGGAAGATTTCAGTTTTTCAGATTTACAAGCTACAGATAGTAGCAGTAAAACACAACTTTCTTTTGACAGCAGGCACTTCATAGAACCATGTTGTTTTACAAGTTTTCCATTAGCTCAGGAATAACTATGAAACACTTTTGGGAAATGAGGAGTACCACCACACTTTCAAGTGAAACATGGGACCAACATGCTTTTAATCAGAGGGTACAGGAGATAAATTGGAGATGAGAACATGACAGATGTGAGGGTGAAGCTGCAGTTTTGAGAACAGACAGATTTTGTTCCAGCTGCAAATACATGATTTCTAAACTGAATACAAACAAGAGATGGCTCAGATAATAGCAGTGATGCTCTGCAGGACACTTAAACAGAATGCTGACAAAGCAAATTCCAAGCTTTGTATTGTAAGTTTATTTTTAATCTGAATCATTCTGGTGACCTGATTTACAGCCTGGCCCCACCAACAGCTGTATGGCACAACAGATGGACTCAAGCATGGATGAAATAAGGAACAAGAGAGAATGTGAACATCCTAAACCATATTCACAGAAAAAATCCTGACCCAACAATCCAGTGTAAAGAATAGTGAAATTGGAGCAAATTGCACTTTAGAAACACCTTTAGCTAATAATCAGTGATTTTAGCTGTTACACCATACTATAAAGATATGGTCTTTCATTATAGCTTTTCAGCACACAGGGTATGTTTTATGATAACCCATTTGTCAGGTTTCATATCTACCAAAAGGCAGGGAAGACTGTATGGTGATTTTTGGAGAAGACAGTATACCTTAAAGCAGTTCTTCACATGGTTAAAACCATACTTGAATATATTAGTATTTTCTCACTTTGTGTACATGATGCAGCACTATTTAATCCATGAAGTATGCCTCTGATCATTTTTCATAAAATTGTTTTGGATATTAAGGTGATCTAGTCATTACTGTCCCCATTATACATTGACTTAAGGGGAAAAAAAAAAGTACTGAGGTAAACTTACTACGGTGTCTTTCCCTATGAAAGAAAAAAGCGTCTAGAAAATTTAAGATAAACTGTGTGAAGCAGTATATTATGTTTCCTTTTATGTTAACTATTCTCCAGCTATTTCCTTCTTTTGCCCTCCTTCCTCGTCATACAACTATTTGTACCAATTACATTGGTTTACTCCTATTTCACTTGCTTCCTAAGATTTGTTTTCTTATTTCCATAAGGAGAAATTACAGTTAAGAAAAATGTGATTTCATCAGTAATTTAGAAGTTTTGAGATGCTATCCACACAATTACATACTTTAAAATCTCCATTTACCTCCAAACTAAGTACCTATATTTAAGAAAGTTTCCAACATTCATGCAAAGCATTTACTATTCACATGAAATTATCTTGAAGTCTTTCTTCCTCTCCAAAGGAGGCTAAGACAGTTCTAGCACTTCGGAAAATGTAAAAGTAGCCAAACACAAAGAGAAATGTATCCATTTCTTCCATAATCGAAAGGCTAAACAGATTTCGTTCAAATACCACAGCAAAACCAGCATCTTTTGCAGGGAAATGAGCATGAGCAGCATTCCAGAGTTATGGAATTTATGCACAAGGCATTAGAAGTGGAAACCATCTATAGTGTTCACTAGAACGAGGTGCAATTTATTAACTCATTGAGGTTTACCTCAAATCAGATAAACTGAAATAAAAGCAAGCATTAATTCGTGTTTAGAAAAAATGTCTGCTAGGTCATTGCATCCTAAGCTCAATTCCTTTCTAAAGAAATCTTGAGAGTATTGACCCTGATTCTCAAAATAAACTTCGTCTTTAAAATATCACATTGAGAAGCTCTGAAAATTTACATCTGACATATGTACTGTGGCAGATTATTTTAGTAATCCTACTAGCATTAATTGAAATTTTAATACGAAATAAAGCTTTCTTCAAAAAGCAGTAAATTTCCAAGTTCTCAAACACCCAAGAGAACAAACCTTTTGTGGGAGGCTGTGGGAGTGCTGTACCTGTGCAGCATGGAAAGCAACACGTAGCCCATTTCATCATTAAATTTGAAATAAGCTTTCAGATTTCAATAGACAAAGTTCTGCATTTTCTGACTTTGTGAACAAAATTAACGACACTAGTACCTAGCACTAATCCTGATCTAGGAAATACTACGTCAACAAGTGCAGTTAAATTATTTAATGGCTTGCTAAATTCCACTTAATATAGTGATTAAAAAACACTTTTAGAACTTTATTCCTACAGATGCTGGTCACTAGAGCCCTACTATCCTCAGTTGCTGTAAGACTGTTTTTAAAAGCCAAGTCCAAGTAGTTACTTGTGGAAAACACACAGACTTTTGTTTTTCAAATGGCACAGCTCTCTGCGCAGCCACAGCAGGGACCAGATCTAGCTTTATACCTGGTAGAAAGAGCAGCATCTACTGAAACAACTCCCTGGTCTTAGCTGGAAAGTGCAAAGGGAAGGAGATCTTTGGAGCTCACTTCGCTGTCAGCTCTGGCATATGCCAGCTGAAAATGTTTGGACAACCATAGCTTCAAGAAGCAGTAGCAGACAATAAACATTTTGTAAATCTTCGAGAACCACAGGCTCCTCTGCCAGCAGGACCAGGCACCACAAACATACCCTGAGTAGGAGAAGATCAGTTAACTTTCTAACAGCACGTTTTACTGCAAGAGTGCTACCAAGTCAATGAAAGTTCTCCTTGATCTCAACTAAATGTGTACAACAACAACTGCTTAAAAGTGTCTCCAATGAGAAATAGGAAAGCATCAGCACTTTGACAAGATCTCCAGATGAGCTCTGGAAAGCCATGCCTGGTTACCCACCCTAGGAGACCACTCCACCAATGGTCCTTGTCCCCAAAGCAGGTTTGAGAAAAGCCACAAACCAAAGAGTAATTAATACAGTGTACTGACTTCTGACTAACAAATTGATCCATTTCTGCCAACCTTTGCTACTCAGGAAGTACTGTTAGAAACAGTATTTATTTTATGGTGTTGAACAATCACTTCACCGACCTTCACAAAAAATAGGATTATTTTTACACAAAATGGTAACATTGGTTTCAGAAATACAGACGAAAAGCTATGTAGATGTGCATAATAAGCATTTTATATTTTAAGCTGTACTCTGTTTATTATAATTTCTTCCATACCATGAAATATTTTATATTAGGTTTTTGCTTTTAAAGATATATTGGATTGCTGAGGTTTCATCCAATACAAATATAAAGGAGTTGAAACAGGTGTTAACTATTATGGTACCCATGAAGTACACCGCTTGTCTACTTAATCACCAAATCATAAAAAGCCCAATTGTAATTTCTTCTAAGTTCACATGGAAAAATGAATTTGAACTTTTACTTCAAATGTTATTTTAATTATGAAAAAAAATTGTTACAATACAGGCCATATTTTACAGGAACTGAACCCAAGATACACTGATTAAAGTCTTGTTTAAACGAGTTATTGCAATTTTGTGTCGATCTTGCACATCAGTTTGTATCTCATTTTCTAAACTCTTGAAATTGTTATTGAAAACAGTGTACTATATATTTGTAATTTTACCTTTACATTGATTAGTATCAATACTTCTCCCTCTACCTACATTGAAAGATTATAAGTGAAAGCATGTTCTGCTTTTCAGGTTTCAGCTATGATGAAACAAAATCCTTTCCTGCATCAAAACACTCTTTACCAGAAGTGATAACTAGGTATTATTCTAATTCTAGCAAGACAATCAACAGGATTTCAGGAAGCTGTAGAATAATATATCTCAAAGTAAGTGATCAATTATCCTTTACCTTTCCTATCCACTGAATGAGAAAGAACTCATAACACCTATGTTGAGATCGTTCTCATTTTAGTTAGATTTGATTTCTTCTGAAACTGCCACAGAAACATGCTAGCTACGTAGCCAGGTTATTTATTATTATTTTTTAAATTAAATAGACAGCTATTCCTCCTTGATATTGAAAGCCTGAACTACTTTTCAGAAGTTACCAAGCTGGTTATCATACACAAAAAACCCCAATCAAAAAACTTCTTTCATTGCACCAGAAACCATCTGACAAAATGATTATGTTTTGCTATGCACAAAGTCAGACACTAACCCATACATACTCTGAAAGCTTGCTTACATAAAGCCAAGATAAAGAATTCCACCCCAATGGCCACAGACTTAAGTCAGATTGCTGAAAATATGCCTTAGGAACAAAAAGATAGAGCAGACATTGTTAATGAAAAAAAACCTGACCTTAAATTTAATTTGTTGAAATCCAAACAAAACAGTTTTCCATTTTTCTTGTAATTACAAAGCTAGTCTCGCTTCCAGTTTTCAGCTTCAGAACTAAGAAGTTAGACAGAGAGACAACTCAGCTAAAATGAAAGGATCTGGCAAGAAAAGTAACAAGGCTTAAACAAACAAGAAACCTGCATAATAAACAATCTTGAATAGTATTTCTCATTTGTCTTTATAATATTGTTACGTATTATTCTCACTTCGTTATTTATTATAATAAAATTAATGAAGTAACCTGTAACATATCCTCAATCTTGGTATTTTAGGCTCTCAAGGGGCTTCATAAATATGACCAAGTTTTCCAGAGCCAATAAATGAAAAATCAGGCATTTAAACTTTCTTAAACTCCTCTGTAAGGCAGCTTTTAGGTTTTGAGGTTGCTCACCATAGGCAGGTCAGGGTAAAGCCACAAAGTCAACTGGAGGTATCAGAAAGGGGGAGTGGGCAAAAGGAGACAAAATCCAAAATACTCAGTAAGTTACAGGCACACTCAACCACCAAGACAATTAGCAAGAATGTATCTGTCCATACACCATGCTGAGAAATTTGTCAAGTCAGGACCTATGTGGTATCTAGAATATTACAAAAATTATCCAGTGTCTACATAGTCTGTGACAAAAGGTCTCTTGGTCTGAAGGTGAAAATAAGAGCATCACCTTTTATTAAGAAGTTAGGGGGAAAAACAATTAAAAGCCATGTAGACAAAAAGATACTCATGAGGCAAACTTAATGTGTTTATATGGCAGCATTCTTCCTCCGGTAGAAAAGCCAAAGATGAACTGGAAGAATTTCAGCATGCTCGGTAAATGACAATAGACTGTTAAATATTTGGACACTTTTGGGTGGGTTCCACTGTATCTCCGTTAGGAAGAACTTGATAGGAAAGCTACTAAGTTATCCATAACGAGGCCAGATGTGCAATAACTTCTGACAGACATAACTAATTCTGGGAAAAGAACAGGCTGAGTTTAGGATGCTTTTACATTGCTGCTGACATACAGTGTTTAAGAGCCCCCTGGAAACCCAGCATCTATAGCCTCTTTTCGGACTACTTGAGAGGTGGAAGAGGTTTCTTGGATCAAAGCCTATGTCATCTGAATTTGCACGTAAACACAGTCAGAGAAGCCGTTCACATTCTCAATGCTCCCCCTTAAGCTCACATTTAGTCTCAGATACAGAATCATGAAGACTATATATGGCACATTCACTAATTGGAATATTTACTTTTCAAGAACCCTTTTTTCCCCTGCATAATATATTAAAATTGAGATCGTTGGCAAATAACTAAAATAACCCTACAACCAAAATTCATTAAATTTAATCATCCATCATTTGCAATGATTAAAGAGAACAACACATAGAGAAACAAGGGAAGCTTAAAATAAACTATGCTTACTTCCACTACCTCAGCATACATTGCCAAGAAAGAATGCAAACAAAACCCTTAACATATACACTCTGAAGACCAAAAAGATATTGATTTTGAACAAATATTCCTAGAGACTTCCTTCTAGTTTCCACAGGGAGTCCATGGACTTGGTGACTAATAGCAACAGGGGAAAAAAAAAAAAAAAAGAAGAGATGATTGAGTTACACTGAAGGCTACTTGCCTTGTCAATTCCCCCCATCAATATTTTTAGAGTTGCATAACTGTAGAAGTCTATACAGAACCAAAAATCTAATACATAACAACTGTACATTTTAGATATATAACAACAGATTTTTCTAATTTCACAAAACAAATTTATCTCCAGGGAAAAAGCTGTCTGCCAAGTCTCTGCACAGAGAGAGCCTGTTTATTTATTTCTTTTTATAGCCAAGTCCCAGCTTGAAAGCAGGCTGTGAAGTTGGGGTTGCTTTGGGAGCCCCTTTTTTCTTGATAGAAATCTCTCCTTTGAAAGGCACACATGGGTCTAGCTCATCCACACAACCACAGAACGCTTCCTTATGTGACGTGGAGCAGAGTCGAGTGCATGGCACAAGATTTAGGATTTTAATGAATATAATGAAGTGAATGCTTCGCTTCCTGCCAGCTACTCTTAAGAACTGAGCCAGGAAAACTGACTAGCTGTCAGCACTGTATTACCTGATTAAAACTGCTCTATTAGCTGCCTCAGATTGACACTTGTTCACTATTAACATCCCAAACACTCCGTCATCTCTATTATTTGCTTCTCTTTACTTGCATATGGAAATCCCAGTAACAAAAATTTCCCCTCTGCAGCGTGATTGGTATTGCTATGGTAGAACTGCAATCATAGATAAGGAAGAGGGTGAAATCCAAAACTGATTACTTGTAGTCTATCCCAAAACTGCACAAGTGAATTCTTCTACTCTGTGCTTTAGCGTGCTGTGGAAAAATATTCCTAGAAGTCTCCCACATCATCATTCAAGGACTTCTGCTGGTTCCTACAGTTGCTATGCCATCTGATGTTTCCAGATGAAGTTTTCAGACTCCTCTTCATACAAAGCCTCACCGACTTCTTTAGTTTGAGACTAGCATTTCTGGAGCCTGTTCTCACCATTCCATTTCTCACTGTCAACGTCCAGATTGAAACCAAAGCCTCTGTTCCCTTAGAATACTCAGTTGCTCAACCATAACCTGATAAACCAAAGAATAGTCTCTTTGGAATTCAGTATATCCTACACTTTTCTTAAAAAAAAACAACTCTCCTGAACTCTTGGTTTCAAAGACTGACATTAAATCAATGGCCCTGCTTCTGGGAGCAGCAAAGGGCTTTTAGGAAATTCCTTTGCTTATAAAAATTCAAGTAAATTCTAAAAAAAACCAAAACCGCCCACACCAAAAAACCCCACAAAAACCCCCAAACAACTTCATTTAAGATTTCCCTGAAGTGTAAGGAATCTCAAGCTTATGCAAAGATTTCATTTCAAGTTTGTAAGCGCTTCAATTGTATTGTAAAAGGTTAAAGTCATAGAATATCCATGCAGAAAGTGTAGTCAGCTGCCACGACTGCAGGAAAGGAGATGAGAATTAAAAGGAAGAAAGAATTCAATACAGGGTATCCCAACTAGAGGGTTGCTGGCCATAAAAGATACTGGATATTTTTCTGAAACAAGAACAGTTGGTGCATTACTACAAGCATTGCTAAATTAAATTTTAAAACTTACAGATTTAATTATGTCTTTTTTTATCACCGGGACTTAAACACTGCTAAATTTCCAGATGTACTACACAAAGAGAACATACTTGATGTGGGAAAACTGAGCTTTGCTTTGAAAGAGGTTTCTTTTCAAGAACAGAGACCTAACCAGACAATTTTTCACTAAGACTTCCAGATTACCATTATCAGATTAGTTCTAAGGAACATTTTTCCTCAATTTTAGTCAATGGATGAAGACAGCTTTTCAGCATCTAAGTATTTTAGTAGCTGAGTTTAACAACCTATTTCTAGTTTCTCTTAAGACAGAAAGAATTTGTATCTGCACCACAGACAATAACTGTTTAAAGTGAAACTATCAAACATTGTCAATTACAGTGAAACAGCTTTAAGATCTATGGCTATTAGCATGAGTAAAACATAACTGAAACATTATATTAAAAGTACATTCATGCACTGTAGCTCACCCCCGTATTTCCCCCCAGTTCTAGGAAAAACATTTTTTGCGAACGTATGGGATACAGTACTAACAAGGGAACAGAATGATTCATTCTAATGTTCATAAAACATTTTTGGTACCTAAATATATAAGAATAAAGCACCCGTGACCTCAGTCTTCCTACTTTCTTTGAATCTTTCTGGAGGGCAGCTTGGCCAAAGTGGAGTCATATCCCAAGAAAAGTCACCTCTACTGAAATGCGAAGAGGAAAAAGGAGGTGGTTTAGTTTTTGTTATTTTATTCGAAGAGTCTGTTAATTGTCTCCTTTCCTTCAAATGGGCCTTTCTGCATCTCAATTTTTCAGGAAATTTGGTCAAAGTGATACGCTGGCCAGAAACAATTTTCACTTTGTATTAATTTGTTCCAAATCCTTTGTAGGCACAAAGCTGACAGAAGCAGTCAGCAGCCAGCCATGAAGTCAGCAAGAATGCTCTCCCACATTAAACACAGGCTAGATAATATCAATTCCCTTGACTCATGATCCAAAGAGAGGTAGTTTTGGAGGAGACAGCTGGAGAAGGGGCTCCTCTGGTAGCTGTAGGAAAATCTCACCAATATCCCATAGGACCCACTGCTGTTATAAAATGCTTCTCATCACAGCAACGAGAAGCTATTTATGCCAGTAACCGACTTTTCCATTACTATATCCTTACTCTCTGACACAAGGAAAGAGATCAAAAGAACGTAGAAGGGTGAAGCTATTCCAGCCACGGTTTCATCTTGCCTACCTCAGTTGACTCCCTTATTGTTAGTGTATGAGCTGGTATGCACTTAACTCACACTGAATTTAGGGACTGTTGTTATTCACCTAGGAAGACATGGTGTGAAAGGACATTGTGTGTCTTCCCTGCAACCCAGCCACCATAAATACTCCAGAAGGGACAGGACAGCTGATTGAGCTACTCCCGTGCTGTCACACATCTGGAAGTGAGTCAAAACAGTCACGTAAAAGTAAGAGATGTAAAGCTTAGCGTTTCTCTAAAAAGCTCAGCAGCAGGGCTGCCTTCTGTAATCACTGGATGCTGTGAGGGCGCAAAAAAAGGAAAAAAAGCCCTTGAGTGCCTCAGGAACCTCCCTTGCTGCCAGTGCCCGACAGATCCAACTCTGCCCCTAAGCCAGAGTATCCATTTAACACAACTTGCTGTTTACAGGGGGAAAGAAAAATCATAATATCACAAGTGCCCCAGGGGCCGACAGAGGATAACTGCCAAATACAAAAGCTCTGCTCTCAGCAGATGGATGGTTGGGGATATTCTTTCTATTTGTTTAGCGTTCAACTTTCTCTCAATGCACAACCACTTTTCTTGTCAGGTATGCGTACAGATACCGTATGATTCATTACATGGGAGGGAAGAATGTAGCAAGGCTGTAAAAAAATTAGAAACAAAAACCCTACAGATTTGGACAAAAATGTACACAATATTTTTCTGATGGCCCTGCTTGTTATGAGTCATTCACAGATGTGGAGTTGCAGGAGAGAAGCCAAGATTAAGTCAAAGACAAAGCTTTATACAGGAAACCAGTTTAAGTCTGTTGCAATGCAGGTTACATACTGAGCTACAAGGAAAAAAAGCCTTTTCAAACAGTAATGAGACACCACACATATCTGGAACCATTATGCTGAATGAGATTCTGCAAATACATATGGACAGGGACAAAACCATTAATTTTGGAATTAAGAGGTCTCTTCCTTTTTTAAAAACCAACTAACCCCATACTGTCCAGCTTCCTGGATGCCATTGGAATATTTGGAGAACAAAACACAAACAGTTCTCTTTTTCTGTCCAAAAAACACTTTCTTTTCACTTCTGTCTCTATCTGAATAAAACAACAACAGCCTCAGTTTTTAAAGGACATGTGATGAATCCTTTTCTAGGCATCTGACCTCCTGTTTCTGTGCATCTACACAGCTGGTAACACCTCACCACACTTACAAATTCACGCATCCAAGCTGCTTGGCATCATTTTTTCCTCTTCACCTGAATATTCTTTTTTGACTTTGTGGTAGTTTGTTTGAAAATAGATGGATCACCTCAGATGTAAATTCTTTCCCAGACACCATTCACAGATCCTTTTATTCTTTTTCCTTCACATCTCCAGTCTCCTTATAAATTTAGTACTCAGGTCAAGCGTTCAGTACCTGCCATACTACACATAATTGACATCATGAAAGTAAGTTCTATTAATTATCCAATATAAATATATTACAAGGCTATAAAATTCCATTTCATACAGAAGCATAAAATTTCTTCATCAAAATTTCAAATATTAATCAAATCCAATTCAGTCTTATTTTCAGTACATTTTAATTCTAGGATGTAAGACATGTGACTATAGGGGGATTCTAGAAGAGGGCTGTTAAATTTAGATTAACTGATTTCCAGTTCACGGTGAAACTGTGAGTTGCTCTTCTATACTAAGTTTATAGTGTGTTACACCGACGCTACTACTGAAGCAGTGACCACTCCATATCAACTGTTGCTTTACATATTTCGTAAAAGTAAATCTGATCTTTTTTGTACCTTTTGTTCTTTCATTCAGGAAGAGTAGAAGTCTAAGTTTACATGCAGAAAAATAGAAACCCACTTAGATACTTCATGAAAAGTGTAACTGGCCTATAAAGTATAGAGTAGCAAAGGACAAAAAGTTTAAAAAGCCAAGAAAAGCTTAAGATATTAACAGATTTAAATAAGTACATGCATAAGCATTGAGGCAAGGCATCGAATTATTTGGTTATAAAAAATTCAAAGAAAATACAAAACCTCATACTTTTAACGCAGAAGGTAAAAATAATAATCACATTTTAACATGTAACCCAAGTTACAGTAATGCATTTTATGTCTCGACTTGTACTGTTCACAGCTTTAAAGACAAACAAAAATTGTCCCAGTCTGGCTTATTCTTAGATATCACCATAATCTAGACGACATTTGAATAAAACAAGTTCATCTGTTTCAATGAAGAATAAATACAACTAGTTCTGTGCATTGCAAAATAGAGAGCAAATAACATCAGTGTGGAAGTTGCAAAGCAGTTGTGTAAAGAAGAGAATGAGATGGATCTCCCCAAAGGGTGGAGATAGAGGAAATGAGAAACTTACCCATACATCAAGTTTAGAGTTATGTACCACCACAACAAAGTGTGTGCTAATTTTTCACTCATTTTTCCCAAACATTAGCTAGGCAAGGAATCCAAATTATGTATCAGCACAAAACACAGAAATGTAAGTTACTTCGCCAAATTAAGTTTACTCACAACAAAAAGATCTTTCTTCTTCAAGAAACTAAGGAAATGAAGTCATTGTTTAGGTAAGAAGATCAAAGCACAACAGAAGTCTAGACCCTTCTGGTAAAGGTGAAGAACTTTTATTTTCACAGCTGTTTTTGTGTCCAGATTTTCAACATCTACATGATTTTTTTCTTTTGAATAGTTCCCATATTAAAAAACACAACTGCTATATACAGCTGCCAAAGCACTAAGTGATTCCATTTATGCATATGCATATAAATACAAGCATACAAACATACACAGAGAGTGAAGAAAGAATGTCATGCTGTATAATTGGGATTTCTAGATACAGTTCATGCAAGATAGAAGCCTATACTGGTTTACATTGCAGGGGTAAAATTTAGCCAGGAGCCCAGCCTCCAGACAGGCTCAAATCATGCCATGTTAGAAGACGTGGATGGCGTTAGCTATTTTGGTAGCTTTTACTTTAGTGTTGTGGACTGATGAGCAGAAAAGAGGACAGCTAGCTTAAAACAAGAAAAAGCCCTCCAAGTTTAGAGTTACACTAAAATAAATTTGACAAATTACATTAATTTTATCTCCTAAGGTAAGTAACTCCATTTGGGAAATCTTAGCTGCTTCTTCACTGAGGCAACACCAGATATAAACAATAGACAATATCTGAGACATAGCAGACATACATATCCAGAAAAAAAATTGCTCTAAATTGGCACCAGGAGAAAGCCTATCTCTGGACAAAAAAGATGTAGCTCCACAAGAAATTCTGCACTTACACTGGCAGACTGTCTTTTTATTACCAACATGTTATTCAAAGTAAACAGTCTTCAATAAAATATTTGCAGAGTGGTAGCAAATCCTCGTGAGCTTCAGGTGAACGAGAACTACCTTGTTTCACCAACTATTTCTAGTTAATTTTTCATCCATAATTATGGAAAAACTACAACATATTTTCTCTACAGTGAATGAAGAGCTGAAGGACAGGAGGATAAATCTTTTCATTGGGGAAAAAACTAATCAGTTGCATACTGCATTTAGTTTACTAAATAAGATTTCAGAAAACCTAAGTATTCTTGCCAAACTAACTGTAAGGGTGACATATAAAAGCAGAATTTCAAGTTACACAGGCAAGCAACAAAGTATCGTATTCATTACTGTTTTGCTGAGAACTGCTCAGTTTAATGTTTTACAGTCCTAGGTGCTATAAATCCACAAGCTTCTCCAGATTGCCTTGGAACCAAGTACCTCCCTAGAATGCATGATAGTTCAAGTATTATTAAGTTGAGCTCAGAAACTCAAGGCAAAGAGCCTAAGTTAGTCACCCAAAGGTTAAAAAAAAAAAAAAAAAAGACAAACAAGAACCAACAAATTAATCTTATTTGGCAGAACGTACAAGTGTTATATATTCAAATCGCTCAATGATATTGAGACTTGTCCCTCAGAAAGACCCCAAGGCTCTTTTGGAAGTTAAATACAGACATGCTGGAAGCACACATTGCTAAGACTACATATGGATGGTGGAAAACTCATGAGAAGTTTTCCCTCCTCCGTTCACCTCAAAACACTGATCTAGGCTGTTAGCCATCTTCACACAAGGCCTCCTCCCAAGCTTAGGGTGATCTCAAAAAGATAAAAATTAGTCAGAAATGCAAATTTTTCAGTACTTAAAAAAATAATAATATATGAACATGCTGTATCATCAACTTTATAGCTCAACCATCAAACTCAACATGTATTTTTGGGCCATGCTTTCATATACACAAACATGCTGAAGTGAATTTTTCTTCATTTCCAAATTTTGTGTTCTGGATACGTGGCAGACCCAGAAATGTAAACCTCCTCCCACCCCACCTTTCTTAACAGATGGGTCTTTAGAAAGCCAGCTCTGTTCGGAATAAGATCCTTGTGATTTCCACCCCTTAGTGGCAAGGTCCTGCCATAGGGTAGCTGAAATGCTCCCAAGAGTCTGCAAAGGCCTCACAAATCTTTGAACTGCTACATTTGCAAGACGTGAAAAATGGTCATTTGCACTTTTCAGTATTGGGGAAGTAATCCTGCAGAGGACTGAAACCTCCTACAGGTTTGAGCAGTCAAAGCAAATATCGCAGAACTGCTATGGGTAGCAGACTAATACTAAATAAACATCACTTATGAGTACATGTAACAAGATTCAAACACCAGGCCTTGGTGAACCTTTTATTCAAACTTTATTAAACTGAGCAAGGTGTTTAAGAAACAGTCAGGAAGTGGAGAGTTGTGTTGAATGTTTGTATGTTGCCTACACAAACAGGCCCAAAATATGTTCCTCAAATCATAAGACTCCTCTCTTTTTACATGCACGCAAATCATTGCCTACAGCACATGATCTCAAAGACTAGTATCTAGACCCCTGCTAGCTAATTTGTATTTTTATGGACACAAAGCTATTTCTAAAACTGCTGTTTACAAGAAACATATAAGCCAGAAATTCTACAAAACTCCATTTACATAGCCTTGTGATACAGTGCAGGAAATGCTTAAGCTAAATTAATGACCACAAGTAAACAAGAAAGCATTGTTTTGTGGTTAGACAACTCTAATTCTAAGTTATGCAACTCATTTATCTGGTAACCTTGAGTATTTCTGAAATTAAAGTTGCTCTTTTCCACTTCTAAGACTCAAGAAAGTCCTGCTTAGAAAAGCTGATACAATACCAAACTCCTTTAAGTTCATGCAAAATAAACTGGAAAGTAACTTGTAAACTTAGAGGATATAAAATGTCAAGTGTGGGGAAGTGAAAAATTAAAACAAAGAATGTGCTATTTCTGCCAAAATCTAGAAAAACAAATGATAAAGAGTAAGGAACTAATATTTGGCCTACTTCTGACTCCAGTTCCTGTGTGGGAGCTTTAGCTCAAGAAACACTGTCTTTTTGCAAACAAAAACAGTATTAAGTAGCAAGATGTTAGTGCAGCTGACTTAGTGTAATGCTGTTTTCAGGAATAATTTTTTCCCATTTCTGCTCAGTATTATTCAACTCAGATCCTTTCAGTAAAAGTTCATGTGAATATGTTTTTTCTTCTGTATTATGTCAAGTATCAACTCATTTTTCAGTATTTACACAGTAATAAAGTAACTTGTACACAGGAGAAATAAAAAAGTTAGCAGAAAATTTTAATACATCATACTGCACATTTATAAGTGACCTCAAACATGACTTAGTATTTCAAATTGCCACTTTTAAGTGTCTGCTGATGAGCACAAGGCATATCTCAATGATTAAATGATGCTAAGCATCGTAACAAGCATTTACCATATCCCAACGTGACTTTTACCAGCATTAACAGTAACCCTACAGTCTATATTTACATTTTCTTTTGCATGCATATTTAGCACTAAAGCAAAAAGCTTAGTGAGTGTCAAGTATGGTGGCAAGTGCCTCTTTACTGAGGCAGGATACCACCCTACTCCTCTTAAAAATACTCAAAAACAGCCTACAATACACTGCATAATAATTGACAAAGCTTATAGCCCTTTCAAATTAGAGCAGATTTTAAGCAATCGGGTGACAGATCCAAAAGTCTTAATTCTTACCACTAAATGCAGAATGACGTTACCACCTATCAGTATGAAGCACTAGGGACTAAACATTGTGTAACTTCTCTCTACATGTTGTACTTGCAAAATATCCCAGTTTTTATAAATATTGTCCATGTGTTTCATGCCTGCATAAAGCTTTTGCCAAAACACTCACTTTCTAAGTGACATGGAAATCTCACTAATTTGGAAGGAATGTCTGCGAACCAATGAGAAAAATCAAGGTTACTATAAAACCTTGTTATTTGCCCTGTTAACTGCCATTTTGTGTTCTTTACAGTAGTCATACTTAACTTAAATAATTAACACACACATCCAGAGCTAACTGTTGAAGCTGAGCTGACATAGTACAAAAGCATTATTTTTTTTTAAGTTATATTTTATAATCAAGGAGCATAATGTCACTCTGGGGACTTGATAGTGAATAAAACCAAAACCACAGCCAGCTGTGGGACAAAAAATATTAACAAAGTGTTGCCCAAGAACATGTAAAGATTAGATTGCTATGGCAGCAGATCATGTTTTAATGTTAAGTACAAGAAAGCATGCTTTTATATAACAGGTACCTAAGTATTGATAAATATATTTTACAATAGGCCAAGAAATAACTTCAGTTGATGTTTTAGGCTAGTATCAGGCCTGGCAAAAGGAAAAATATTATTCAAAAGTCTTTTTAAAAGAAGCACAGCAAACAGCCAGGGAACACTTTTTAAAAGAGATTGTTCTTCAGACTAATTCTAGGTAGGAATGATAAAGATATGCAATATGAGAAAAAGGACTCCTTTATGTATGCAGCTATGTTTGCTCCTGAGAAGTACCTAACTGCAATTGATTTATACAATGTAAAAAACAAGTGAGCAAATACACAAACTATTTTCAATTCAATTACACAAATAAATTCTTTTTAATTTACAATAACCATATCTGTGGTTGATATGTGGAAAAACAAGAACTCTGTATGAATGTGTAATTTCTAGTTCAACAACAGTTTGGTTTCAAACAGGCAAGGTCTTTGAACTGCAAACCTTCCTAAAGAAATACACTCCACTTGAGGGGAGGGTAAAGTAGCTCCAAGTCAGCATTCCCAGACATAAGCATGTACTGGGGTCAGGCTTCTGTGAAGGAGGAAGGCTACCCATCAAAAAAAAAAACCCCAAACAAACAAAGACTAGATGTGTGGTTGCAATAGCCATCAGTAGTACCTTCAGAAAAAGGAATGTTATCAGCATTTTATGTTCAACAGAATTAATGATAAGCCAAGCCTTGAGTACTCAGTTTTGCTGGAGAGTAAAAATACAATGGCATGTTTGCCAGTTGACAGCTAAGGGGACCTCAGTTTTCTATTTCAGCGAGAAACAGCCACCACCGCCACCCTGGGTACAGACTGGTCAATACTCTTTATGTGCTTGTGCTTGGCTCCTGTCTCCCCTAAGCATCAGTTATTAGTCAATTTAAAATAAACTAAAAAAAATGCAACAATGCCTTACTCTAGATCTTAATCAGATCCAATGGAAAAAAAAAAGCTTTAGGTCTTCATTCTCCAAAGTCTGTATTAAGACAATGATACCAGAAAATTATAAACAATGAAGAGCAGGAATATAAATGCTCCATTAAAAAGTATATGGTTTACCTAAAATGGTACACACACTGGAACTTGGTCTCACTTTTTTTCTGATGACTGTTTTAAGCCACATGATTTTTCAACATCAAATTGCGACACACAGAGGCAAGTATCACAATCACAGAAAAATATGAAATTTTTAAGTCGTCTGTTACTTCCTCTAGGCTTTATTAGGCAGTCACAAAGCCTTTCACATGTTGGGTCCAATTTACGCTTCTAGGAAGCCCTGTAATGCTTCATCCTCTTACAGTTTAAGAAAAACCCTCCATTGACCACCCTCTGAAATTATGTGCTCTTCTCAATATATGGAGCCCTTTGCCTCTACTTCAGCTTTCTTATTCACACACAGAGACTCAGGACAGAGAAAGTCAGGTCAGTGATCTCACAGGTTTGTAAGAACTATGCAAAGCCTTGGGTAATGCTGAATAATGCCACTAAGGCATCCAGGAGCAAAAAAAAAAAAAATATCCAAAAAGCAGGGGTGTGCCACAGCTGAAAACAGGAAATTTCAGGATATGTATCTTAGCTAAAATTGCCAAGCCTACAATTTTTATTATATATTTTTTTCCTCTAAGACAGGAAGAAGAGGATGGATGATGGAGCCCTTGCATCAGAAAGTGCCTACTACTAAGGAACAGAAAAACTAAACAAACGATTACAGTCTTTACTCTTCACCATCCAAAGCAAGGATACAGAAAGCTCTGTGGCAAAAAATAAGTTGTCCACAAAAGATTCCTAACATTCCTCTTTCATTACAATAATATAGACTTCAAGATGTTCCACACCATGAACTATAGCTTCGTGCAGTGCAAACCAGCTGACAGAAAAAGTACATTCTTCAAGCAGTTAAAGTGGATTAGCTTTAAAACTAAGCAGAAATGGAAAATTGAGGATTTGCTGCTCTAGTTCCTCTGTTGAATGTTTGGAAAGTTCAAGTTTCATGAGTCTCTTTAAAGAGAGTAAACAGTATCTCAAGTCTGCAGAAGGCTGCGCTTGAAGAGGAAGAAGGTTAATAATACTGTAAATTATACTACTAGAGCTTTCTTGCAAATGTATCATATTGGAAGCTTCTCCTTCCAGACATGAGATATTTGCATAAGAACTAGCTCTTGAAATCTTACAGGAGCCCTCAGTCATATTCAATCACAAAGGCATTGAGAAAGGTTAAGTCACCGCAGAGAGAACTCTACCAGCTCTACCAGCGGAGCAGATGCTCAGCTCTGCTGTCACACTGCAGATGCAATGGACATCAGAGAAAGTGAGCATTTGAAGTTCAGAAAAATCCTCCCTGAAGTGAAAGTGTCTACTTTGAATCAGGAGCACAAAACTGCATTATGCCTACTCCAGAAAAAATGGCAAACGCAGCCATACCCACACATGATAAGCATCAAGCAAAGCCTCCTACTATTGACTTTACTTAACTGGGTCTTTCTGGAGTTGCAATTAATCCATAGGAATTTTCCCAGTTCGCAGAGACTGAGTGATTTTATATCAAGTCTATTTTTCCAGTTGAAAAAAACCCTGAAGTCCATATACTCACAGATATGCCAACCCAAGATTCAGAAATCCGGGTATTCCAACAAAAAAAACCCCATACATTACACATTATTTACTTGGCCCCATTCTAAGAAAAATACTTTCAGTACTACTAATTCTTGAACTCAAACTATTACAAACGTGTAACCATCAGCCGCAAGTAACAGAACAAGTACAATGCACCAGATGTGGCTCCGACCTTCACACTTCATCTCGTTCCATTATTTGGGGGAAAAATAATTTCTTCTGTCACCTATTCTTGAGATAAACATGACAGGACTGTATTTTCTACTGTGCAAACAATTACTTTATCACTTAATATATGCTTTTAGGCTTCTTCCTTAATGCTGTTTCTACTTGAACTACTTCAACTACCCCTTTAAACCAGAAATTGGCTATTGTTTGCTTTTTTTGGCACATTACTGAAAACAATGAGGGACTGCATATAATCAGGGCTAATTAAGTTGCATAGAGACTAGTAGTTTGTTCTGTGAGGGCAAGCATGTAAATTATAAATTATTCTTTTTCCATAGACACAGCAAAGCTCCCAAAGCTGTCTTGACAGAGGAAAAAAAACATTGCAATGGCCAGAATAAGAGTCAAAAAAGCTCATCAGGTTCTGAAAGTCTCTACAAATCTCAATTGTGCATAACACAAAAATAATCTAGAATTAACAGCAGTGAAAGTTTAGATGGTTTCCTCCGTTTCTAGAGTTCATAAGCTATTATTATTATTAAGACTGCCAAAAAAAGCAGCATTTCCTGTTTACATTTTTTATTTTATTTTGATTTTGGTTGAATTCTGGTTTCCTGCTACAGTGCAATTGGCTTTAACCATAAAATACTTTTCAGGTCTGCGAGTTGCTACCCTGAAATCATGAGACAGCTTGGCTACTATGAACCACAACCTTGGCAGAACCAATTTGCAGAAATTGATAAAATTCTTTTCTGTAACTTGCTGAAAAATAATCACCAAATTTAATGTGTCAGAAGAAACTTTTTTTTAGAAAAAAACAAATTGGCTTCTGTTGCCTAAGCTGTCACAGTGAAATGTTCCCCAGCTCTAGCTGTGCCTGCACGAGCCCACTTGATCACAGATGAGGGATTTCTCCAGAAAAGAAATCTATATTTACATTGCTAGAGAAATAGCATCACGCAACTAGATTAAGCACCAACAACTAATGTATTCAGTGTGGATGATCAGTCAGCTGCCAGCCTCTGCTTTGCAGTAAATAACTAGTTCCTGCCAGGAGGTCACAAACCAGTCTATATCTGAGCGAAAGCAGCTGGTAACATACTGGTTTGGACCTGCAGTCTATCTGGGCCACTAACTGACATCTACAGAAGTACTGGAGTCATTAGAGGACATATGAAAAACCAAATTAAAAGTTACATAATAATTTGCCTAAAAATGGTGTCTTCATCCTAAACAAGCCTCTTCAACTCTTCTGTCCTCAAAACATTGGAATACTATCCCTTTAAATTCAACCAGGTTTAACCCATGAACTACCTAAACAGGTAAATCGCCTCTGTGTTTCTGAACCTGAACTAAAGGGATACAGCCCAAAAGCGGAAAGTTTGAGAAGGCTACATCACTTGGGAATTACAAGAGATTACAACGAAAGATTTTACTATTTCAGAATTCAAAGAGACTATAATGTTTTAGCTTTTGCCGATTCTAAACTCCTTTGCAGAATATAAAATTACTTAGATACTGTTAAGAATGCATTCTTATTTCTTTGATTATTAAAATGAAGTAAGAAAGGATAAATTACATCATAATGCTAAATACTAAGGACCCTAAAGTGTTCCAGAATAAGAAGCTCCATCTAAAGTTTACCATTACACTACCAGGTGATGGTAGTGATCTACCTTAAAAATATGTATATTCTCTAAATTATTTTTAAATCATCTGCAAGATATCAAGATGATCGGTAAATCAGCACAATACCAAAACCTTACAAAGAGAATAAGTAGCTGTACTCAAAACTGGTTAGCTATAACCTTAAAACCTCTAATGTTACTTGAAAATTACAAAATTTATTTTATGGCTGCTGCTTTTCTTTTTAGAGTAGAATAAAGCAAATCAATGATGACCGACCTACACAGCTCAACATCATGGTCCTCCAGTTTAAGTCTTTAATATGGAAGTCCATATGCACTGAGGTATCTGAATTTGCTTTACTGCTGTGAAGAGAAGAGGTACCAGTTCCAACTGTCTTACTGCTGCCTCTCTTGCCATAAAGCAGATCCCATCAACCGGGGTAGCTCTCCCCTGGCACATGCACCAGATCTGCCTACTCAACACAACACATGGAAAGAAGGCAAGCCTGGGCAGGTAAGTAGAAAAAGTATTTACACCAAAGCCTATGCAAAAACCGAAGTGCTCACCAAAGCTCTACACCCTCCAGAAGGACAGGGTAGAAGAGGGAAGAAAGTTGGATGTTCATCCAGCCCCTGCAGAGTCCCAGCTCCCCATGCCTGCCCCTCACTTGCACAAAGAGGCAACAGTCCCAAGTCTGTGTACCAGCTCCAAGAGTGCCCAAGTGTGCTCCAACTGATGATCCTGATTCATCACACTGCTGGAAGGAGGCAGAACAGAGCTGGTGAGCCGTTTCTCCTCCTCTCCTCTCACAAAACAGTACAAAGAGAAAGAGAGCAGAAGAGAAGCGCCAAGAGCAGCTCCTATCAGAAGAGCACATCTGGCCGCTGCACGACGTATGGGGAGATCTTTCCTGTGCGCATCCAAAGCTACCGGATTTTTATAATCCTCTTAGTCACGTCTCCGTTTGCCTGTCAGGTCCCAAGATTTCCCACTTTAAAAATCTTTCCTCTGTCTGAAAAACTTGGCCTTTACACCCTTCTGCTAAAACTCCTGTCTGGCTAACCTGCAGGGGCAGCTATGTAAATCTTTCCTCTAACTCAGCCACTTGCTTCTCCCACTCGGTCCAGCAGCACGCTCCCGCTAGACACATGCCACCACTGCGTTTGGAGGATGAACACTCCTTTAACTTGTGCAACATAGAAAGGAGGTGGAAGGGAAGAGAGACACCAAAAGCATCCTAAGTCAGCAGGGAGCCGCAGCAGGAAGCTGCCAGCACGTAACCTTCTAACACGGATTAAAACCCATCTCAAACTCTCTGCTGGCTATTCAAGCCAGAGTGGAAGCGCCATCAACAGCTCTGCAGCCATACAGGAGACCCACCCTATTAAAAGAGTTTTGTAAATACAAGTTTGATATCACATAAGGGAAAAAAGTATATTTATTATTGTATGTTTTAGTAAAGTAGCAATAGCCAGCTCTAGATATAAATACAGAAAATATACTTCCAACTAGATATATTTCAATTTTTTAAACAACAGAATTCTGATACAATCCATCTGTAATCAAGGCTTGCATCTTTCAGGTGGCAACTCACCTAAACCTATACTTAACATCTAACCAAATACTCTTCTAGCACTCATTTATACCCAAACATTCACAAGAACATATTTTTGTAAATATTTAAATATAAACAAAACTTAACGATAAGTCGAGTCTACTTTTTTCACAGCTTAAACAATTCCTCATGTTGCAAACACTGGAATGACTTTTATTTCTGCCAAATCTCAAACAATCTAAAGATGTCACTGAAGGCCACTTAAAGTAAAAAAACCTGACTGCTGCTAAGCAACCCAGAAAACACCCTTACATGTTCAATTGTTTAGTGCATTAAAAAATTTCACACATATTGAGAATCCATGTATTCCAGCCTGTAATGACAGTAATGTCTTCCACACAGAGGGAGAAAAGAAAATTCTGCAGGATATGTTCATATTTCAAAAAGGAATTGCTTATAAAGGACTAAAGACTTGATCAACTTTACGCACTGTTTCTGCACATGGCATAGATTAGAAACAGATTCTCTCTTATCCAGTATTTTACACACACTCCAGAAGTAAATTTACTAAGGAAAAACAGCACTTATGTTTGTTTTATTTAAAAGAAGTACCAAGATTCTTTTCCACTATATAAAACAAAATTTAAAAAATGTATTCCATATCCAGACTCTTTAAATCAATGTTATTTTAACTGCTCTAACTGCATATAAACAAAGGCCATTTAGAGTAATTTAGTATTTCACCATTCTGTAGCACTTCTCACCCATGGATGCACTTACACATTCAGAAAAAGTGAGACCAAGTCTTACATTCTTTGAATTAGATCACGATGAAACAAGCTATTTCCATGTCAGAGTAAGGATTACATACATACATATCCTTCATTTGAATTACATACAAATACATGTATGTTATTTAAATATCTGTACGACACAGATATGATTTTACACACAGATTTTTTTTAATCAGGTGATTAACCTTTCACTCATCGTGGCTTTTGTAGCACAGTATAATGTTCTCCACAGGAACTCTCCCCCAACATAGCTTCTCATTTAATTAATTCAGCAAACTGTTTGCTGAATCCCAGTTTGTATTCCCTCAAGCAATTCAATTAGCTTACCATAAAGGTTGTGGGGAATATCTTCTGAAGACATCAATCTGCTAAAGCTTTCCATAACATAAAAATGCATCACTTAATTGACTTACTATTTATTTTGGAATTACAGATTTCATTTTTTACATTTCTCAAGATGCTTAGTCTTAAGTTACCGATCTCATATATTCAACTGCCATAAATTTATTGTAGGCACAGTCTCAACAGAACAGGGCCAATGAAAATAGATATAATCAAAGCCCTCCATTCACACAAAGTTATTGCCAATAGGGAAAAAGCAAATTTAAAGGTTAGTTTAAACCACGAATTCAGAGTGGCAATACAGATTCCTAAAACCAGACTTTGCTTAAAATGGAAAAAAAGTACCATTACCTGTAAGTAGAATTAAACAATATTATATACACAAAAAAGGAAGTGGTGAAAATCTATTTAAAAAATTGGAATATCTGGTAGCTTCACCATGAAACTTTAGCATATCAATACAATTAAAAATTTTAAAACTTGAAATAGCAAGATACTAATAACGGAGGTAGATCATACAGCAGACAGTTTGTACATGCACATTACATGAAGGAAAAAACCACATATGTATATCATGTATGTTCAAAGGGATTAAAATAACACTTTAAAAAAAAAAACTAAGTTGACTCATTAGTATTACCAATTTCTACCTCCACTTATCTATTAACATTGTCTCTTTCAGGCCAGACTCACTTGGCTTAATGCTGATTTTCAGAAGTTATAGTATCAACTAGTTAGCTGAAATTCATTATTAAAATGTTGCAAGTTTTCCTCACAAGGACATATAACATAACTCCTGTCCAAGCAGGAAGCTTAACTAGACAAAGCCCATGATCTGACCTGTTCCACAGGCAGCAGAAGGGCATTTGGGTTTTCTTCTGCTAGTCATCCCATTGCTAGTACAGGCAACAAATCTAGATTTTACAGATGCTTCATAGCAAATAAGCGAGAAATAACAGCCCAGTCTTTTTTTATATATCCGTATTCAAATTATGTACTTATTTCACTTGAATGAGGTCTCAATGAGGGCTGGAGCACCTATGCTATGACGACAGGCTGAGAGAGTTGGGATTGTTCAGCCTGGAGAAGGGAAGGGTCCAGGGAGACCTTATAGCCCCTCCCAGTACCTAAAGGGGGCCTAGAGCAGAGATGGGGAGGGACTCTTTACCACAGAGTATAGAGATAGGACAAGGGGTAATGGTTTTAAACTGAAAGAGGGGAGATTTAGACTACATCTTAGGAACAAATTCTTTAAAGATGGCGAGACACTGGAACAGGTTGCCCAGGGATGCTGTGGATGCTCCATCCCTGGAAGGGATGTTCAAAGGATGTTCCAAACTGGATGGGGCTTTGAGCATCCTGGTCTAGTGGGAGATGTCCCTGCCCATGGCAGGGGGGTTGGAACTAGGTGATCTTCTAGGTCCTTTCAACCCAAACCACTCTATGATTTGTTTTTCTTTCCTTGGCATTCATTTTTATTTATAATTTTTGCTTTCAAAAGCTCTGTAGTATTCTAGCACCTAGAGTAAAAATATCCTGCGGCATTTTAACTCTTACAAATAGAAGTTACCTATATAAGTTAAAAACCTATAGAAGCACTAAAAGATCGAAAACAAATTACTATCCCACTAAACTAAAACATAGGGCAGACCCACAGAAAAAAAAATAAAATCAAACAATTTTTTCTGTGGGACAGGGGGGTAAAACATATGTATAAAACCATTACAAAATTCCTCAGCATCTACATACTGCAAACTGTATAAGCACAAATATTACTCCTTATTTTTCCTCGAAAACAATACTTACAGAGCTGATTCTATCACATTTTTAGCAGAAAATGGAACTGAGACTCCACAAAGCCTCCCAGGTCTGGCCTGCACAGAAGTTTAGCAAATGGAAAATGGATGGCTCATGCTTCACTTGCATCCACACATGTTCCCAACAGGCAAAAAGCCAAAAAGAGGAATGGAGAGTCGCTATTTTCTTAATAGTTGAGAAAAAGATTCTCCATACAAGTTTATCACGTTTTCTACACAAGTAGTATTTTTCCACAAGGTTTATAGCAACCCTTACACACCAGGAAAGTACTGGAATTGCACAGGAACTGGGAATTTGAGGCCGCGTTGAGGCTGGCACTGCACCAACCAGCTTCCTACCTCTGGGAAAAGGCTTAACAGTCAAATCAGATCGGGGAAAGAAAAGTAATTTAATTGAGATCCCGAGGCAGGTCAGTGAAGGATATTGCTCCTAGTCCAGTAACATTTCTATGGGGCTGCATTTGTACCTCTCCAGAGATGGCGTAACAGCTGAAACACTTAACTACATACACACATATCATTTATCAGGTACTACCTACAGCTTCAAAAAAAAATCTTCAGCAAATTGCACATTGCGTGTCCTGTAAGGTGACCACAGCATGCTCCAATAGTCCTCAGCCTCTAATAAAACAGGTCAAAAATCTGATCTTTAAAGTTCCAAGGGATATCAACCTACGCAACTGTTAAAAAAACCCAATCAACCTAAGCATTAAAAATAGTGCTTTATTCTACAGTATTTATAAAACTGTATATCTCAAGATGCCAAATTCAGAAGACACAGCTGCTGGCAGCTGGCCAATTGGGAGGTAGTCAGTATGACTGGAAATCTCCTGCCTTTTAAAGCAATATCTATTATTGCCTGTCTTTCTCATTGCAAGTGATACATTTATACACTTTTTTAAAAAACTCTTCACACTTCTTTAAAGAAAAGAAACCTAAATAACAAGTTATCTCCTGTTTGTTCTCAGATGTGCAAGGAAGAGACTTCCAGGAAGGGTATGTTGAGCAACAAATTGTTCTGTGGTTTACACAACAGAATCCAAGCAATAGAGATAACATGGCTCTGCTCTCATCTAAGCTGCGTTAGGAAGACCTATTTTCACAACTTGCTAGCATGCCATCAGTAAGAACGTAAAGCTCATAGGGCCGCAGTGTAAAGCACAGCGTGGAGCCCATGAACTACACCCCTTGAACCAGCAAGGCCACTCCAACCCACAGGCAGCTCCCACGCAGCAGGATCACCTCGCACCATCTCACACACCAAACCTGGGAGGGCATCAGTCAGGTTGGTGCAACCAAATGACATATGAAAAGTCCTGGGCATTGTCTCTTCTTCTCAGTGCCACATATTTAAAGCCCTGGCTACATCGACACCTAACAGACTATCCAAACTATTTCCTTATTTTTTTGTCAATATACAAATATTTAAGGACGTAAGACAGGACGCAATTTTGGCACAAGACATGATACAAGGATCAAAATAAACATAAGAAGTGGACATAAGGTGCAAGAGGTCTGCTGCCCCAACATTTTGATCTTCGTTGTTCATTGTGAAACCACAGTTTCCAGGCAGAGGCCAGTGGTCAGCAACTGGCCGGTTAAAATGCGTATCACACATCAAAAAAAACCTATAAAACAGTAAACAATGACTTGCGAGACAATGATTAGTCTGTATATAGGAGCTATCATAAATTATAAGGCGGTAAATGTATAAAGGACAGCAGTAATCACACTAAACAAATAGAACAAGAATAAAAGTTTTTAAAGTATTAGTTATTTTCTACCTGTTTAAGAGAAACCCAGCCTAAAAATGCAAAGGCAACCTAAATAAAATACTGATGAAGCAGTCAAGTTTCATTGACATGACACTAAAAGCATCAATAATAAGGCATAAGAAATCTGAAGCCTTTAATGAAAAAAATGATCTAAATCCTACGAGGACATTTAGAGGTGGGATGTACAGACCATTTGTTCCCAGCAGATGTTTCTCACTGTCCTGGGGAAGACAAATTAACCCCTGTACTCACATTTTTATTGACCCTGGAGTACAGTTCTGGCTGCAAAGTGCCATTTTTAACACTGGTATCCGATCAAGCATTTACCTAAAAAATTCTAGTCTTATTCAATGCAAAACATTAATTACGCTCTAATATTTCAGTCCAATATTAGGTTTAGTATTTTAACTCTACAATTGAAAATGTAAAATTAATGTTAAGCTTTGTAGTTAATAATCCCCTGATTCCTTTCCTCTCCAGAAGAGACATTAGTGATCTCACTTGAGCACTGAACACTGCAAAACTGACAAGTCTCCAGATTTTATGGATTGTTTCCTTTACCTAAAAAAGGAGAAAAGTCCTAAAATGAAATTTTGCTCATGCCTTCATTATGCATCACTGAGGTGAGTCTTGTTCCCTCTAATTATACCCCTAACACACATATACAAAATTAATAAGGTCTTCCCTGTGCCTTCTTTTCTCAAGATTAAAGCTGAACAGTCCCCAGTTCCTCAGCATCTCTTATGTCAGATACTTCAGTCCCTCAATAGCTTTGTGGTCCTCTGCTGAACTTGTCCCAGTACTCAACGTCTCTCTCGTACTGGGGAACCCAGGTCCAGACACGGCACTCCTGATGTGTCTTACCAGGGCTGAGTAGCAAGCAAGGATCACCACCTCAATCTGCCGGCAACACTTTCTCATGCAGCCCAGAATGCTGTAGGGTTTCTTTGTCACAATGCCACACTGCAGGCTTGCTCGTGATCAGATTGTCCATCAGGATCCTCAGGTCCTTCTCTGGGATGCTGCTCTCCAGCCTGGCAGGCCCAAACCTGTGATGGTAGACAGGGCAATTCCTCCCCTGGTGCTACACTTTAGGTGATTCCTTTAGATGAACTTCTTGACATCCCTCTTGGCTCATTTCTCTGGCCTGTCAAGGTCCCTCTGAATGGCTGACCTCCATCTTCACATCCCTGACCAGTTTTTCCTTACTTGCAAGTACAAAGTCCAGCAGAGCACCTCCTGTTGTCACCTTTTTGATCACCTGTGTTTGGGAGCTGTCATGAATGCACTCCAGAAGTCTCCTATGTTGTTTGTGCCCTGATGGTGCTGCTCCTCCAGCAGAGTGCAGGGTGGCTGAAGTCCTCCATGAAGACCGAGGCTTGCAACCATGAGGCTTCTTACAGTTGTCTGAAGAAGGCCTTATCTGCTGCTTCTTCCTAATCAGATTGTCTGTATCCATAACACCAACCAGACTGGTCTACCCAATGATCCTGACTGGGTCATCATCTGGCTCATCTGTCCCAAAGCAGAGCTTGATGCAACCCCGCTGCTCTCTCACATAAAAGGGCACATCTCAGCATTCCAGCCTGTCCATCCTGAAGGGCCTGTATCCAGTCATGGAAGGACTCCCATCCCAAGAGCTGTCCCCACGACACCTCTCCAACCTCAGCGAGATCACAAACCTGTGACTCTCTGCAGACCTCCAATTCTACCTGTCTGATATCCACACTGCCTGCATTAGCATTAGGCACTTCAGGGAGGTACCCACTCATTTGGATCTCCCAGAAAAGGGATGAGAGCTTCTCCTGTAACTGTTCTGGAGGCACATGCCTATTGCGTGCCTTCCCAATTTCTGTGCCCTGGTTTCTATTACACGAGAGCCAGGATACCAATGTTGCTACATGCTCATCAACCTCTCCTTGTGAAATCTGGTTTGCAGCAGAAGAATCAAATCTAGTTATGCTACTAGGCAAGTGATGTACCCATTCAGACATCTAGCGTTATCTCTGTTCCACATTTGTTGTAAACCCCCTAGCCAGGGGGGTTTTAAAGATATGAAAAGCTTCCCTCCCAGTATCCAAAACCTACGCTTTTATACATAAAAGAGAATATGAGAGAGGATACAAAAGAGTATATATGAGAGAATTTATTGAATACCCAGATTCCTCAGACATTATTAGCTAGAGAGAGAACATCAGAAAGGCTACAGCTCTGTTCTCTATAAGGATTAGAGTTACTCCAATAGCTCCATACATACCCTGGCAGAGGGCTGCTATCACACGTGAGCGTTCCCTCACAATATCAGTGAACCTTTAACAGGAAATATTTTTGTTTAAATTATGTATTCCTATTCCAGTAAAGAGGCTATCACTGTAGACATCTCTACATAAATCAGCTATAAAAGGCACTGAAGCATAAAGAGTTACACTGCCCCATGCAATACAGTCATACTGATTTGATCCAGAGACATGAAAGCCTAGTCATAAACGAAAATAAATACTGAACAAAGTTGCAGATATATTCAAGGAATGTTTTCAGTTGCTTAAGTCAAATTATTTTTTTTTAAGCTACCACTGATCAACAGGTAATATCTTATAGGAGAAGTCCTTACCTCAAGTACTCATTCCTTCAGCTACAAGAAGTACACATAATTAATAAGCTATCTGAACTCCAACTCACGTGTAGGTATATTAATTTTTATGTTCAAAGTTCATGAAAGTCCCTACTGAGTCCTTGCAGTAAAGGATATTACTGTAAAAAAAATTAAATTAAAAATGCTATTAGTTCTTCAACACAGAATTATGAAATTAAAGGAAACTAACATGTTTCATTGTTTGACAGGCATAAAGCCAAGAGCCTGAAATAAGTACTCAAAATAGGACATATTTTCCAATGGAGGTAAAGATTACAATATAACCAACAGGAATGTGCAAGCCAGCAATACTTAACTTAGCAGTTCATGCCAAACCATGATAGTCCGTTGTACTACTTAAAAAACACTGAAACTTGAGAAAGTGGTATTATTACAATTGTTAACAATGGAATGCAAGAACATTTTTAAACTACAAGTCACACAAATTCATTTAATATATTTATTTTTGCAGAAATAGACGATTCAGCACTTTAGGGATTTGAAAACCTGACAAAGAACTTGAATGTTTTTTCCTGATACATGCAAATTAAAACACCAAATGTAAATGCTATTAGAAAGGTTCCAGTTTCCCCACAACTATGTCCTTGTCCAAGTTATGCTGAGACATTGCAAGGAACAAAAAATAATAATAAAAGCCACCAACAGAAATCTCACAATGTAGCAGGAAAAAACCAATTTCTTCCTCTAGGAAAAGAAATCATGTTTAGGACCTACTGAAGTAAAGAGTTTGAGAAAATATTTCAGTAAGAATCTGGTCAAAGAAAAGACACTTCACATCTCTTAAAACTCCCAACAGGGACATGGGGAATTTTAAATAGGGGCATAAATAAAAAGCACTCAGTATTTTTAACTTCAGTTGCAATCAAGGTACACTAATTATTGAAAGGATCACAATACATTTAGTTTTATTATACAGAATTCTGCCACCATCACACACACAAAAATCCCCAGTAGTAACTCCTGTTTAGCCATTTAAACATAAAAACCCAACATAAATATAGCACAGTGCTTGCTATCCCTACACAGAAACCATCACGGTCAGAATCATTCTATTTAAGTTGCAATTGCCTATTAAGCAGCTAACTTGCTCAAAAATCTATTAATTCATGTCTCCAGGGTCTAGCCTCTAATAAAACTACTGTTTGTAGCAAAGTCCCAGCAGAGGCCCAGGTTTCCTGGAACATCTCCACCTTCTTTGGTACATTCAATTACAAGTGTTTTTCTCCCCTCTCCATCCCCTCCAAACTTCGCTTGTCACACTTATATCAGCTTATCATTCTCTACAATTGAAACAAACTAGTAGAGAAGTCTAGAAAAGGATTAAAAGTACACTTCTGCACATAGTTATGCATTAAGTAGGGAAAATATACTTGTTAAAATACAGCAGGTTTCACCTGGTGGATCAGCAAACAAAATAAATTGGTTATCATCCAGGCATCGCCTAAGCACAGTCTTGGAATTGCGCAACAGTCTCAAGGGCAACCTCTAGGCAAAGGAATTAGCAATTAGTTCTCAGCAGACTTTATTGTTTTTAGAAATTAGGTCTTCAGTATGTAAATTTAGACCGACACGATTCCTATGAATTCTGACCTAACTGCAGTTAACATATGAAGACACTAATGACAGCACTAAGTCAGAACTGGTCACTGCAATTTTCCAGGATTCCCACTCCGTATCAACACCACCTGCTCTGGAAGATGAGCCCAACAGCAAACAGGGTGCTTGCGGTGCTGAGCACTCTTCAGAGCTTCCCGAGCATGTGCCTTTCTTCATGTGTTTGGTTATTAATAACCAAGACAAATGCTGAAATACCTCATGAAGAGTAAACAAAACAAAATATAAAATCACCTATTAAAAAAGTCTCTAGATCCCAAAATAAAAAATTACCCAAGAGAGTCCCCCAACTGAAAGATGATGCATAAAAACCCAAAACAGAACAGAGAAAAGCTGAATTCTAACAGGCATGCAGTTGGTTGTGGGTTGCTTTTTTTTTTTAACGAAAGAGCTGGATGTAATACGGCATCCACTGCTAAAGTTAGATTCTTCTTAAAAAACAATGATGTGGATTTGAGGTTTTTCATCCAAATTCTGTTGTATGATGGTGCACTATAAAGTGACAAAGTATTGAAGCATGTACTCTACGTACTTCTCATCAAAAACCCCAATGTCTGCTAAAGAACATGACACAGAAAAAGGAATATCTGAAACCCAAGACTGGCATAACAGTCAAATTCAAGAATAAAACACCACACAAAAGAAACAAGTGTTGTTAGGGGTTTTTTGTTGGTTTTGTTTTGGGGCGTGGTAGTGTTTAGGGTTTTTGTGTTTCTTTTTGAGGTTTTGTTTGGAGGCTTTTTTATTTGTTTGTTTTTTTAAGGTGTATGACCAACTTGCCTAAGTCTGTTGATGGCTGTGACATTACCCTGTTAGATTATACTTTCTGGACAGCTTTTCTAAGTTTAGTGGTTTGCATTTTTGTAATAATACTCAGCTGCTATGGAAACAGGCACTCAAACATTCCCTAAATCATTCCACAGCATTAAGTCACCTGAGTGTTCATGAGAATTTAGTGCAGAGCAGCTATAATTAATAGGGCTACTATGAAATATCATCTTCTGTCACTGCTGAACAGACTAGCTGTTCAGTTTATTCAACTTTTCTTTCTGGAGAAAGTAACATTTTAAAGGTATCTGATCACCAACAAACTCTGATGAAGACACATAGTATAAAATAGCTTACACCCCATTGCAAAGACTGAGATTTGTTTATGGAACATTATTCCACTCATCTCTAAGTAATAAAACAGTCATACAATACAGCTGGACACAACAAGAAAATAATTATTCTTATGCTCAAGGTTTTTACCACAGCTTTTGCATTTTCTGATATTCTGAACAGAGAAAGCAAAGCTCTCAGTGAAGCTCCCTCTATCTTTCATTTAACACATTTATCTAAAGGCTATTCAGAACCCAGCTTCAACACACCAAAAATACTAAACTTATTTCAAAGTGGGGAAAAAAAAAATATATTCTGAACAGAGAAAGCAAAGCTCTCAGTGAAGCTCCCTCTATCTTTCATTTAACACATTTATCTAAAGGCTATTCAGAACCCAGCTTCAACACACCAAAAATACTAAACTTATTTCAAAGTGGGGAAAAAAATATCTGAAATATCAGTAGCACTCAAACCTATCAATATTTTCTGACACCTGAATTCAGATTGGGTTTCTGCTTCAGATACAGCTGGTAGCAAACCAGCTGCATCAACTCCTTTTTGAAAGAGCTACCCAGTGTCTTGCTACAGCACTTATTCCAGGTGTGGATTCTCTCTGACAATTCTCTCTGACAATGACCCCAGTCTCCCCATGAGCTACACAGCCTGCTGCACCCCAGGGAGTCTCGCTGCAGTCAGCGCTGTCCCCCAAGCAGCTAACCACAAAACATCAAGCACAGGAAAGATGAAAATGACCGTGGCAAAAATGTATATAAAATTCAGCAGCGCAATCACAGAATAGAAGCACCAAGCTGAACACTGAGCTTCTTCATCCTCTTTCTATGCTTGACTGTTGTTTTGGTTTTTTTTTAACATTTCATCATTAGTACAGTAAACAACAGATGTTGACTGGAAAAAAAAAAAATAAGGGATCCCTGAGCAAGAATGAGAACATTTCCTTACAGGTTTCTTCAACAGATGCCTTTTCAAACTTGGCTTTAACAACAACTGAACTAAAGATGACATATTCTCACTTTTCCATAATATAAGAAAGCTATGGTAAACACTGGAAGAAATCATAAGTTTTTAAATAATTTACAAAGTAGCTTTCACAAGTGTAAACATGTTCTCTAGCAGCCAGTAAAAGCAAAAGAAGAGCCTTTTAGCATCTAATATAAACAAGGAGTTGTATTTACACCAGCTTGAGTTTTTTAAAAAAGAAAAAAGGCAAAAAATTGGATAACTTTTGGAAATGAGAAATCTGATCATCACCACTTAGACTACCGAGACGTTTCCCTTCCATGATGCAGTTTCTGCATATTTTAAGAACTTCCAGTGAAGGATTTGGTATTAGACACCATAGGAAACACAACCCTATGAATTGTGTAACATGAATTAGTTGCTGGAGATGGCACACTGCTTCCTTTCCAATGTTCCTTTCCTACTAGGGGGAGTCGAAGTTTGCATACCCAAAAGATGGCCACAAAAAAAAGGGAGGGGAGGGGAAGACATTACAAAATAAAATCAACTTTAGCTTGTGGTCAGCAGTATAACTGTCTCTAAATTCCTGGGTACCATTTACAGATCTGGCTTAATGATGCTCTTTGTGACACCCTGGCAGTGCTACTGCGTGCTTGAGGTGTTTTCCTACAAGGAAAGGATAAATAAGACCTATCTTGTAGGGAGTCAAGAGATGAGGTAAAAACTTCTAAAGTACAGAGAGGAGACTGAACGACAGTGACAGTGTTTAACAAATAATTCACAGTTTTCTGACAAAAATAAATAATTATTTCCCTCATGCTTGCCAATAAGCAGTTTTTCATTAGCAATAAGCCAGAAAGTTTTGATTATCAGAAAATTCAGAAAATCAGAAAATCACTTATTACCAAGTCCAACACATACTTTTCTTCACAAAGTGTAACTATCTGATGCAAAAGCTCTTTAAACCATCATCTGAAGCATCTGTATTCTAGACTGGACACACAGCAACCTCTCATCAAAAAGCAGGCAGCATTTACTCACTGTACTCTATCAATCATACACTATTTACTACACTCTTATGAAGAGGAGAAAAAAAAAAATTAAAAAGAGCAAACTACAAAAAAAGTTCTCACACTGACACTGGTTACTACCAGATGACACAACTTAAGCAGCATTTGGATTCTGCTTAGGAGCTTTGTTTACCCTCGCATGCTTACTACCTCAGGCAGTAGAAGGAAGGACTGTGTGTGGGATGAGATAATGGAAATTTATTTTGCTACTAGAGGAAAATATTAAGGCAACCTTCAATCTTCTTACAGCACTTTGTAACTTTCGATGCTTTTTCCTACCACTTCAGACACAGAAATACTTTTTCTTTTCAACATCCATGTATTTTTGGTTTTAAGACACTTTTGATGAGAACATCTTTATAAAGCAGTTGCTGCTGCTTGTGAGCCTTCTGTTCCTCTGAATTCCTTTCTCTTTACTGCATTACATAATGAGATTTCTCTACTAGCACTGAAGTATTAACTGATTAAAGATTAACTCACCCCCAGGAGAGAGAATCTCAATTAAAAAAATTCCAATCATTGTAGTCACCAAGTCAAACTGCAGCTCTTCAGTGACCAACCCAACTCACCCAACTCCTGTCCCTCTGCTGGCTCCCACAGTGTCCCATCGCTGGAGGAGGCAGGTGCTCAGCCAGGGGATGGTCAAGCAGCAAACACCTACAGCTCTCCAGTAAGTCAATGGAATGCCTTCCATGTGACACGCCACATAGACAACACCGAAATATTTGTCAGGGGTTTATTTGTTTTGAAAGTGTTGGTAAAATACATGTGTTACCATGTTAAGTGTAACATTAAATGTTTACATAACAGTAGTCCCGGGGGAAGGAGTACCCTTCTAGAAACCACCTTCATCTTCCCTCCCTAATGCAAACACGCCCCAGGATTTGTCAGTTTAAGACCTGAAACTCACCTCTGCTCTCACGGGCTCTTCGGAGCAGAGAGCAGGGAACATCCCAAGGGATATCACCCCTCAACTGGTTCAAACCCACTTCGCTGCTCTTTAGCAACAAAACCAGCAATCGCTACTCTTACACTATTTTGTCAAAAACTGCCTACGTAGCTTCCACTGAGAGTTAGATAATTCAAAACATACTGGGACAAAATATGTAGCCTCGAGTTAAAAAAAAAAAAAAAAAGAAAAGAGAGAAAAAACCCTCAACAACCCGAAAGCAGAACCGAAGGCAGAGCAATTCCCGAGGCAGCGGCTGCCGCTGTCAGCTCTCCCGGCGCCGTCCCCGCTCCTCGCCCGGGACGCCCGGTGTCAGCGGCTCCCCGGCCGCTGCACGGCCCGTTCCTCGAAAGCTGAGAGGGCGGACCGCCCCGCCGGAACGGGGATACCGTGATTTTTTAAAGCGGGATTTCTGAGAGACCTCCACCTTCAGCGCCGCAGCCCCCCGGGGCGGGAGGAGCCCCAGCGGGGCCGGCCGCCGCCGACACCCGCGACGCCGGGGCTGCCCGGCCCCGAGCTACCGGTGACGGCCCGGGGGTGTCCCCGTCACCCGGTCCCGGCCCGCTCCGGGGGGGGGTGATATGGAGCCTACTCCCCCCTCCAGCCCCGTCCAGGGAGGCCACGACGGCGCCCGGGACCGGTCCGCCGGGCTCCCCCCCGACCCAGGGCCGTGGCCAGCCCCCGGCCGCCCCTCTGCGGCGCTGGAGGAGCTGACAAGCGGATCCCCGGCCCGGCGGGGAAGGGGAAGGCAGGGGAAGGCAGGGCATGGCGGGCCGGGGACGCGGCCCCCTCCCCTTCCCTCCCGGGCCGCCGCCGCCCCGCGCCCCCCCGGGGACCGCCGCCTCTCCCCAGCCTCACCTTGGAGCATGGCCTCCAGTTTCTTCCTGTCCACCCGGAATCGCTCCTCACCCCACTCGGGGCTGTGCAGGGGCCGCGGCGGGCCGGCCG
>NW_015090828.1:4461895-4553990 GCF_001431845.1 Calidris pugnax | reverse complement strand
CCGGGGGAGGGGAGGGGAGATGCCGCCCACCACGGCACCGCCTCCGGGCCGGGGTCCGGCCGCTCCTCGGTTCCCTCAGCCGTCCCGCCTCCGCCGCCTGAGGGAGGGTCGGCTGCGGTGCTGCGCGGCCGGGTGACGGGCACGACGGGCCGGGAAAACGGGCCTCCTCCCGCCCAAAAAGGATGGCTCCGAAGCGTCCCTGTGTGCCCGGGAGAGACGGGCGAGGCACGGCTCCGCCGGCCTGTCCCGGGAACGCCGCTGGCTCGGCGCGGCTGGGGGATCTCCTCACGGCCAGGAGGCAGGGCCCTGGCTGCCGGCTCGGCGGGAGGGACGCCTGAGGGGAGGCCGAGCGCCTGGTGCTGCTGCTCTGCACCCCGAGGAAAGGGGGTCCAGCACCCCTCACCTTCCAACGCCGAGGCGTTCGTCCACCCTCAGCACCCCGCTTCACCAGTTCCTAGCACTTCACAAAGGGTTTAAGCCCAAAGGCACGCACCGGTGGCCCCGAGCAGCCACACTGGCTGGGTTGTGGTGGTGTTACTCTGTTCCTGCGGCCGGACACGCTGCCCAGGTGGGGTAGGTGAGGGTGAGGGGCACCCCCCTCTCTCTTTGGGTCTCTCAGGTGCCAGACAGCAAATTTCTCCCAAATCTGTGAAGTCCTTTCTGACAAGAAAGTTACGCTGCACATCACGCATTCCAACAAAAGCTTCCCGTTCTGATGAATCACCATTTTCTGGTGAAAAAGCAGTCAGCTACAAAGTTCTCCGGCAGCGCCATGTCTGGATCCCTCAAGATACCCTGCCCTGAGAGCATCACACCTCACCTGCAGTACTGTCCATCGCCTGTCTTCTCCAGTGCCGGAGCATCCACGCACTTAGGATGGCCAGACCCGGTTGCTGTGTGCAGGCTGGAAAGCAGTACAGAAATCTCAGCCGACTGAGGGGATGGTGAACTCGCCTCACAGTTAACACCAGCTTGAAGGGCCACGTTAAAATTTGTCAGGAGCTGTGCTGGGACTCCAGGTAGATGGGGACTGCCCTGTGCCCAGTTGCAACCTTGCCGTCATTTTTACAGAGGTTCAGGTTTTGGCTTACCGAGTCCTTACGTATTTCACACTTAGTGCCATGACAGTGTGAATTCTGCAACACCTGCGGTTTCGTTTCTACTGAACACGATGTGCCTGGAGGGAGGCCCTCCTGGTGGAAATATCTAGCATTCAGCTGCAGTGTTTAATTCTCCTGGTGGTCTCACAGCCCCTGTGGATGCTAGCCAGTGGCTTGTAGGCAAAACACTGCTCACAAGATCCTGATACTTCTCATGAGAATGGGAAATAAAACATCTAAAGTAAAAAACAATAGAACAAAATATGAACATATGCCATGAAAACACCATAATGTCAATTCCTCTCAATAGTTTGTTTATAGCATGACAATACTTCAGGTGTGCAGGGAAGGCTGAGGAAAGACTGAAAGTCTTTTTCTTCCCAATTGAGATGTTTACAGTTATCAACCACTCTTTGTTTTTCTGTTTTTCTTTTCAGATGGGAAAGTGAATACTGTCCACATCAAAACAACCTAAAACTCAGCGAAGTCTGCTGCCTCACCTCAGATCAGCACCAGCTGGAGTTGTACGTCTTCTAGATGCCAGGACCAGTGTTACACAACCCAAGTGTTCAGAAGTTATGAGTGTTGACAGCATCGATTACAGTCCACAGCAGCTACAGGTGCTTAGTACCTCTGAACGGAACAATTATTTGGGTATTTTCCACTCATAAACTAGCGAGATTTACAGTCAGAGATTCTCAATGTAGGAGGTCCCTTTCTTCGTGTTTTGTCATCAGTTCCTGCAATAAAGCCACAGAAATCTTCTTTCGCATCAATTAACTATGGCTGAACTCAGCAGTATTCTTTTTCAGCAACCACATAAACAATATAATAACTCAAAGATCTCTTAAAAAATAATGATGTACACAGTTTGATATTTTTTTTTTCACTGAAAATAACCCTTCCATGGTGTGGTTTTCAACTAAAAATAAGACGTAAACTCTTTGATTTCCTATTTAAATCCATATAAATGATCAGAAAAGGAAACAGCATTAGTGATTAGGAGTTGTTACTGGTAGTATATATTCAGTAGAGTATCACTTCTGTTGCATAAATGGCATTTTATTTCTCCAGTATATTGCAGTGGAAGAATAAAATGTCTGTTACACAGAAAACTTGAACTAAGTAGAAAACCACATTTTTAATGGCTAAAATAATATCAAATGTGGATACAATTGGGGAAAATGGGTGGAAGTTGGCAGATAAAAGATCAAATGGCTAGAAAGAACATCAGCTGAAGTTGACTTTGGCATATATAATTTATGTTGGCCATTTTTCTGTGGCCAGTAGCTTGATCAAAGAAAAGAATAACAGGATCTTTCTCATTTTGGCATACCATGTCTATTTTGCTACATTTCCCCCTTTTTTTTTTCATGCTGGTCTCTTTTTCTCACCTCACACACACATAATATCTGCAAATCTCAGAAAAAAGCAAAGCCGAATATGTGTGTTTTATTCTCACACTCAGCATATATGCAAAGCCTATTGTATAATATTTGTTGGGGTGAAATAGATCCTATGATATTAAAGCAGATTCATGTATTGGTTGATCTGCTGCATCTGTTTGGGACTGTGTAAACGCCCCTAAGTGAGAGCCCTATAGGATTTCTCCTGTGAAGAAGGTGAGTCTATCCTTGGACCTGGGGACAAGAAGTGACAGTCACCAAGCAGAGAGCAGCACTATTAGATGGCTTCAGGTCTGCCTCAGGGCTGCTGCCAAAGCATGAAGCTGATGTATTGCTATCTTTCCACCCCACAAGCACGAGACATAGAGGTTATCTATAAATGGAAGAGTGACGCAATGTAACTTATTATTAATACAGCACAGTCTGTATCCAGAGCTTGCATCTATTTATATTCTCAAATTCATTTACTTCACAACACCATTATGAAGCAAAGTGATGTTATCTGTGTATTTTTGAGGAGTGAGCCATGTGCAAAAAGACCAGCTGAGGAAGCTATGAAGTGAGGGTGGGGAAAGAGGAGGAGGCATGCAGAATCTTTAGAAGTGATCTGTGTTTTTCTAGGGAGAATGCTAAATTTGGTTTTAGTTCTTTAGGAGAGGTTTATCACTGGTTAAAATTAATGCTGAGTGTGTTTTGAAAGGCATTATTTTTTGCATTCATTTGTTTTGCAGATGAGCCCATAATATTTTTATTTTCATGATGTTGTGCCATATTCCCTGAGCAGGCCCCACTAACTCCAATTTCTCAGAATAAGATAAAGTGACCTACTGTGTACTAAAGTACTGTGCACTTAAGGCACACCAGCAAATAAATAAAAGGTCCTCCACAGCTGTTATAAAACTTTTCCACTTCTAGAAATTCCCAAGATAAATTCTTTTTCTAACCATAAGAGCAGAGAGATTCTGAAACATCTTTGTAATTATACTGAATAATCAGACTATAAAAAAAGATGGAAAGAGATCTCAAAAAGGTTATCTAGTTCATCTCCTAACTGGGCAGAGCTTGTTCCTGACAGATACTTGTTTATCCACTCCTTTACAGTTTCTAATGATGAGGTCTCCATGACCTCTCCAGGAAATTCCTGTGCTTCACTTACCATCAAGAAGTACTTTTTCCCCTTAATAAGTAACTTGAATTATTCTTGCTGCAACTTAAAGCCTTTAGTTCTTATCCTGTCCACCATGGACATAGTGCACAGATTATTTCTTCTTTATATATACCTTTGATGCTCGAAGGCTTTTATCAAGCATTGATCAGTCCTAAAGTGTTCTTTTCATTTACTTTCAGCCCATTTTCAGAAGTCATAGTTCTTACTGCTCTCCAACAAACTCTTTTCACAGTAATCTACATCCTTCCTTAAGCACAAAGCACAAAACTGGAGCCAGTGCCCCAGCTGAGACCTTGCTGGTGCCCAACAGAACTGCATGATCTTATCAGGTGTCTCACAAACTATACTCCTGCTCATTTGTCTCTGTGTTGTGCTTATCCTGTCTCTGTGGCATGATATTACTGGCTTGTGTTGATGTACTGTAATCCCTAGGTTCTTTTCCAAAAAACTACTGTCTAACTAATTGTTGCTCATGTGTCTTCGTGGTGTTGACTACTCTTGCTCACCATGGTCTCCTGGTCTTGTCCCTATTGAATTTCATCCGGTTTTTCTTAAAGACTGTTTTCCTGATTTTTAACATCTATTTGCATTAATGCTGTACTTCTGCTGGTTTATTTTTTATCCCTCTAAGAAGGATACTTTCAATTCCTCATCCAGATCATCACTGAAACGTGGAACGGATATGGGACCAGAGTAGAATATCATGGTCCTATTTAATACATCCATTTTTGACAGTGAAACGACGACAACAGTCCGGTGTAGAGATGCTTATTCACCCATTTTTATGTCATCGACTGACAATTCTTGCTGTACCTTATGGGAATGTTACAGGAAACAGGGTTTAAGCTCTGCTCAAGCCCTCCCGTATGGCCTCTGCTCTAGTCCCGTATCTGCAGATATTCCTGGTCTATTATAGCAGCACATTAGTCTGATAGGATTTGTTCTTGTCAGATCTATACTGGCTGTGTACAGATCTTCTTTTTAAGTTACCTGTTCCAATTTGTGTGATACTTTTTTTCCCCAGAATATTTCTGGGATCAGAAGTTAAATTGACTAGGCTAAAATTTCTTGGTTACTTCCCTGCCTTTTTTAAAGAAAGTCACTATATTTGACCTTTTCTACTTTTTTGGTACCTCGCTTGTCACCAAAGATTTTTAAAGCAAGCCATTAATAGTTGTGAGAATGAGCAGGGGAATAAATACAGCCTTGGTGAACCTGACAGAAAACCAGAGGATCTAAAAAAGTCGAGGCTTAAAAGTCTGACTGATCACACACAAGGTGCTAACATTTGGTAACATTCAATGTGCTGTAGAACCTTACATATACGCTGCTATTTATTACAGCCATGCAGTGTTAAACATCTTAATCTCTGGAAGACTTTTCAACAGACGGACTTGGTGAACCCTGTCTTTGCTGAAACATTAGAGGAATTAGAAACAAATGTATGAGACTCAGAAATCCAGGAGTTCTCACTCTTGGAAATTGCAGTGACAATTTCTGGCAAGAGTGCAACCTGTCTCTTTTGGCTCTCAGAAGCAAAGTAATAAATTCACACACTAAATCTAATTAGAAATCAACTATAAAGAGAGATTTAAGTATTACCAATTAGAATGAATATATTGTTATTGCCTAATTTGTAAGGATTTAATAAAATAGCTTGAATTAGAGTGTATTTAAAGATCCAAAAAGGCTGAGAACATGAGCACTGCCCTGGGAATCAATTTGTCATGTCAGGTGATATCCTGCATTGCTGTCAAAGGGCCTGCATTATTTATCTGTAAATTAGGAAAGGTTGTTTTGTAATATTTTCATTAAATTAGAATCTAAATACTAAACCACGGATTTCATAACCATATTATTTTCTTACCTACGAGGAAGAGAGTCTATCTCTCTCTCTTCCTTAGAAGCCACTGGAAGAAGTTCTCCTGGGTTAGGAAAAATTATTCCTGCTCTGAAACTCCCCTCTTGCCTCTGTACTCCTCACAGGTGAATTTTAGGTATTTCACACCCCTTCTATTTTACTCAAATAGGTTTAAAGTGGCAGGCAGGAAAGAGTGTCTTTATTAAAAGAGGGAACCTAAATCTAAATAATCTAAAATAATTTCTGATATAACTTTACCACTTAGGGGAGTTTCTCCTTCACTCAAAGTCAACTATATAATTAAGCAGTTTTCCTCTATATTCCTGAATTAATAGAAATAAAATTATAGATATGTTAAAGTGTTTTCTGGAGTCAGGTTCCAAATGGATTGACCTTCTTTCTTTATTAATAACATTGTGTTAATTTTGTTTTGCTATTATTGTACATGTAGTGTGCTTTTTTAGCTAAAATACTGCATTTAACAATGATGCATTCTTAAAAATTATTCTTCCATTTTTATCAGCAAATAAGATTTACTGAGTTATTATCCTAGTCCCTCAATGAAGAAAAATTCTCCTTTACACTGCTTAGGTATCCTTGGTTGCTCAAGCCTTTCATATTCTGTAAAACGGCTGGTATAATTCATGTATTTACACTTCATTAGTGAAGGGTAATAGCTGCAAAGATCAGCCTTTGTTTATCTACCAGGATTCAAACAGAAAAATGTGATTTGAGGATTTATTTTGTTTTTTCATACAAGTCTAATACTTGATTTCACTACTAAAAAATTGCTTGCGTTTTGTGAGTCACTGTTCTGTAAAAAAACCACCCAGATAGATTCAGCGATTAAAACATGCTTGTTTTGATTCCACACAACTACTCATCTGTTTGTCCTCAGTAGCCACACACTTCCACTGTCAGGGCTCTGAGTGCACTAATAAGCTTCAATTTCCCAGACCAGCCTCACCTGGGGACCCACCTACACTCTCCTCCCATGGGCCCAGGAGCTCTATTTGAGCTCAGCCCCGAGCGTGTGGTCCTGGTTTGAACTGTGCTGGAACTTCATCTCTTGTTCTGTTTGGCTTGGCTGGACATTGGGCCTATGTTGTAAGCAAATTATTTTCTCTCTGCTGTTCCTGCTTGGGCTCCCTGGGCTTGTCCTGCCTTGTGGGGCAGCCCTGCCCTCGCTGCTCCCTGGTAGGAACTTCCCTGTTGAGGGAAGTGTAGGAATACCCCTTATCCAGCTGGCTGTCCTGGATTCCTGAAAAGGATGCCTCCTCCCAAGTGAGTAAGTGTCAATACTGCAACTTAAATTGTTTAATTGCGATTGGAATCTTAGAGGTAATGTTAATGGAGCTATGCTGAGGGTGCTTTTCAGTAACACAAGGTGATATGGACATGGTTTCCTAGGTATTTAGCAGAGACCCTCATGAGCTGCAGTCTGGAATCCAGGCAACTGTTTCTCTGATATCTTTCACTCTGTGTATTCGTCTATTTCTCCAGCACCAAAAACTACTATTTCAGAATTTCTAGTAATTTATTGCCAAAGTAACAGTAATGGCTATTTTATGCAGGTCTAAGTAGCTGAACCAAAGATATGGAGTGAAAAGTCATATCAAAACAAAACACACAAAAAATTGAAAATTTTTACTTTCCATTTGGAAATTGAATAATGTGTTTAATGTGTTTTATCTAAAATAGTTTGTTGATCGAGCACAGCTGACTTGAGCAGATCATAGAACTGCAGGGAAAAAAATCTACTCTTGAAAAGGTCTTCTCTTAGTTTTTATTCAATTCCATTCTTCTCGTAATACTCTTAGTAGCTTTGATGTCTGGTTTTGCATGATTCTTGGAGAACTTTTTGTTCTGTTTTCAAACACAAAATAAACATATGACCTCTGGTAAAGGAAGGGAGACAAAAGGTCCATGAACTTTAACACGGAACTGGCTGTGAGAGCAGAAAACTTCTTGTCCTTACAAGAAGACATGGAAGTACTCAGTAAGAGGCAGGGAAACTGCTTCATCATAAGTATAAAGAAACTCATAGTTGAAATAATTTTTCTCTTGCATGATTTTTTTCTGCACTACAGAAGCTTAGTTCTGCTATGGCAATTCAGAACAGTTAAGGTTTTTTGTAGATAATGTTTATCAGTATTTTATATTCCCCACTTGTACTTCAATTCAGCATGGTACCTCTCTGAATGTTATATATAGCTAAATACAGCAAATATAGTGCAAAACAGCATCCCAGCTGTACAAATTGCATTGTAAGGGTGCATGAGAGCAGTCCTGTTTTCTTCTCTTTCAGATCTTGTGCTTTATTATATGGTGTGTAATTTGATCATTTAAATATCTACTTTATCAATGAGAGAGCAGAAGATTCCTTTACGGGGTGTTTGATCTACCAAGGGAGACAACCTATTGTGTGATTACATTTTTGGTAAAACTAGTTTATTTTAATGCAGGTATTAAACATGGGTAATGACTGGGAAGAGAGTAGCTTTAGTTTTGCTGTTGTGTTTCTGAGAGAAATACAGCTATGGGGGAGTGGTGCAGAGGAGCAAGCCTGGCTTTGCAACTACAGCTGGCTCTTGTGATACTAAAAATGTGCACCATTCCTGTTGGTGCTAGTGGCAAGATTATTAGATGCTGGAGTACCCTATTTTTCTGTGTAGTGGCCTTATACACAGGTAGTTTCAGCAGTCATCTTTTTTTCTCTTCTTCATCTGAATAACACTTTGGTGAAGCAGGCACTTTCTGTGGGAAGTCATTTGCTATCTTATACTTTTATGGGGTCTTTTAAAGTCCACTATCAATAAGAACTGTTTCAGAAGTGGTAACAGTCTTGAGCCTAAGTGGTTCAAAGATGATGCAAACCACCTTTATCTGGACTATTCTGGACCTATCATCTTGAGCTATATTTTTCGGGAAACCGATATTATAGAATGGTTTGGGTTAGAAGAGACTTTAAAGATCATCGAGTTCCAAGCCCCCTGTCACGGGCAGGGACACCTCCCACTAGACCAGGTTGCTCAAAACCTCATCCAACCCAGCCTTGAACACCTTCAGGGATGGGGCATCCACAGCTTCTCTGGGCAACCTGTGCAGTGTCTCACCACTCCTACAGAAAAGAATTTCTCTCTGGTATCTGATTTAGGATTCCTGTCTTTCTGTTTAAAACCATTAGCCCTTGTCCTATCACTACATGTTTTTGTAAAAAGTTCCTCCCCATCTCTCCTGTAGGCCCCTTTTAGGTACTGGAAGGCTGCTATAAGGTCTCCCTGGAGCCTTCTCTTCTCCAAGCTGAACAAACCCAACTCTCTCAGCCCATCTTCATAGAAGAAATTAATAAAAAATTGTTCACGTTCAGGGGTCAAAGACTTAATTTATTGATATTCTTGTTCCTTTTGTTGTATTCCTAAGCCTTGGGCAGGGAAAACATACATAGACAACTAGCCAAGCCATCAAAATGCATCAGAAGAGTTTACATATTTAGGGATAATGATTTTTTTCCATTTACTCCTTAGTCTACAGTGAGGAATGAAAGAACGGAGTAGCGCAGCCATGTTTCTGAACACATGGGAAACAGCCAGTCATCTGCAAGGGCATTGTCAGAATGGTAAGAGAACATAGGGTTTGGACACTCAACAACTGTAAACTTGTATGGCTTCAATGAAGATACACTGACAGCTGAGCTTAGACGATTTTACATTGGGTGAAAATCTTAATTATTTCAACAAAAATACCTTAGATAAAACCAGTGTAATAGAGAAATCATTCTCGCACACAGTGGAATTAAAACCAGAAGTGGAAGAGGAGCATTGGCAGTTCCTACTATCCTAAAGACTGCAGCCAAACCAGCAAAGATTTAAGGAAATGACTCACAGTACTCAGAAGAAAGAAAAACATCATAGTAATGGCAAGAAAAGCTAGGTTAATGTAACCAAACTGTTGAAGTCAAGTTTACTAGCCCACAGAGGCAGAGACAGGAAGCACTGAAATGACTGAATTACATTCCTAAAACAAGTCTGTAAGAGTGTTTTATCAGGTTAGTGACTGTAAAGGGCCAAGAACTTCAGTGGACATGAAGGAATACTTTTTGCTCTTGAACATTTTTACACAGACACATTGGAGTAAATGAGTTTGTCCATGTAGCAGATAGAGATTTGAACCAGAGATCCTCGTGGAACAAATACTCTTTGGCAGTGCTGTGAAGCATGTTCTTTAGTTTGCCTAATAAATACCTGATGCTCAACTTGCAAATATGCTCATTTTTGAAATGTAAAATATTACTTTAAAAATATCCTGTGTTTTGATGATTTCTGAGTAAGGTTTGTATTGCTCTTAAAAAAAAAAAAAATCACCACCCACATAAAACCAAACCAAAACAAAAGAAGCCCTCAACAAACCAAAACCCAAACCAAAAAGCCTCTAAACACAATTATTAGCAAGACTAATTATGTAGGAATGCTTACTATCTTACTGCATGAATGAGCTACAAATAATAAAGCCAAACCTGGGCTTCCACTGTAATTACTAAGATTGTATGTTGACATAGCATTCATCTGAAAAAGTTTAAACCCTAACAATATTTATTTCCAAAGATGAATAATTCATTAAATGGTATTTTTTTCTGGAACAATTGATGTTGCCCTCAGTGTGATCTCCAGTGTTACTGTGGCTGCAGATAGCAGGGCTGCCCGATAGCCATTCTTTTTGGTTTTTCTAAAAGGGTAGTCAGTTGATGACAGGATGTAGACAGAGGTTAGCACCTGAAGTTCTGAACAGATCTTACTTAGAGCATGATCACCTTAAGGGTGGGCAGATATTGGAACAGGTTACACAGGGAGAGTGTAGGATTTCCATCCTTGGAGGTACCAGAACTTGACTGGACAAGGCTGTGAGCAACCTGATCTCTTTGGCCCTTCTTTGACTGGGTTTGATGACTTTCTTCCTTAATTTGGTCTATGATCTTATTTTCTTCTTGTGTGAAATATACTGAGGATTTTTTCTGAATTTGCATTTCAAAATGTTATATGCTCTTTTTCTAGAAACTTAGTCCAGACCACAATTTTCTAGTTTACTTATAAGGATGTTATATGGAACTTTGTTAAAGGCTTATCTTACTATTATTATACCCTACATCTGCTAGTTGAAGCCATGACCTTCTTAACAAATCTGGCCATGCTCTCTACCCTAATTGGTCAAAAATAACTTAATAATTTGTTCTAGTATCATCTTTTATTATCTTTCCAGTCTCCCACTTTTTTCTGGCTTTGGATTTGGTGCTGTACTCTTGTGTTCCTTTTATATGTCACTTTTCCTCAGGACTGTTGTTCATGGCTTTTTTTTTTTTTTTTTTTTTTTTTTAATGGTCCTTGATGTCTCGCATGCACAGAGTGGTAACAGCCTTTGGGAAATACAGCCCCTCTACTGTGGTAACTGGAGCTGCTTCTTTTCTGTTGTTCTGCATAATGCTTTGATTCCTATAGATGGGGGGCATGGGGGCAGAGTTAGGTTTGTCATGAAAGTGCTGTTTATTGTCTAATGGAGGCAGCAACTAGTCTCTCCCCTGGAGCTACATGGTATCAAGTAAATAGTCATCTTTTGTAAGGTTGACCACACTAACATTGTTTTTCTGCTGAGCAATTTTCTGGCAGCAGCAGAGACAGATCTACTTTCTAAAAATGCTAAACTGGAGCCTGCTGGGATTATTATGTTTCTGGATTTAGCTGATGTAGGTGAGTATATTAAAAAGATTCTCAGAAAACTAACAGAATTAGGCAGTCAATTTAGATTCATTTACAGTAGGAATCAAGCACCTAATTTATTTTTGTGCCCCCTGGAAATGTTTTTTCCACTTGCTGCTGCCTTCTATGGTTTCATTGTTCTGCAAAGCTGTGAACAATATTGGGATTAAAGCAAATTTGCTTTTCAAGCATTGTTTGGAGTAGTGACCGGCTAGGACTACCAGTCACAAGTTACCATGGACCATACAGGAGGTATAAAGTACAAGTAACTTCGTGAATGTGTTTTTACATGTACAAATCTGCCTGTATCCTGAGTGAATGCCATAGTGTTTGAACTGGTGCAGTCAGCAGAGTAGTTTGATATGCAGGTATGTCTTCTGTAGCAGTCTGAGGGGCACTGAGAGGCTTGGATGCCTCCAAGGTATGTGGCTTACTGCACTCTGTCACAGCTACCAAAGTACGTAGCAATATTTTACTTCTCTGGATGCACATTGCATTTCTGTATGCAGTTACAATATGGAGCTATGCATGGATGAAATGCAAAATAATTAAACAGTCTTCCTTTTTTGTCCTAGTATGGGCACTTTTAAATGAGATGAATTGCTAACCTGACTTGGTTAACCCTAGGGGAAGGCCTTTTAATTATTAACTGAAATAGTTGTGGGAGTTTTGCACATTTTGCTCTAAGAATGTTATGCATTTTGTACTAAAATGGACTGAGTGTGTCTTATCTGACTGTGGGGATATTTAAAATAAGCAAATCTCTTAATATCCATTACAAAACCACTGGCTGAGACGTTGAACCAAATTAATCTTAAGAGGTGCAGCAGTGACTTGAGCTAACAAGAGCAGTGCCCTTCCATATGGCTGTCATGTGCAAGAAAGAGCAGGTGGAGTTGGTGAAGAGCAGTACCATTTCAGAGAGTGATGGAAGGGAGCAGGGAGATGGGGCTCTCATTTATGAGATGTAACACTGTGATACAAGGGCTTCTGCACAGATGCTGTGTGCTCACTTAATTAGTCCATACCCTTCTTGAACTCATTTTGTGTAACAAACTGGATAGTGCTGGGGTGGTAAAGGGCACGTGTGTTTTGAGGTGAGAGCAGACAAAAGATGCATTATCACTTATGTGTAGAAACAGTCCAGAAATACAGTAAAACAGACAAATAACCCACCAGTGGATGTACAGTTACTGCAGTGACGCTGAACATTGATGGGGAGGAACAGACTTCTTGAATCCCCTTTGAGAGTGTAGTAATCGGGAGACTCCCTTGTGATACCCTGTCCCTCAGAAGGAAAAGTGAACAGGATTTAGATCCCTGGGGTACCCACTCTGTGGTACCATCATATCAATGTTTAGCTAATACTGTGGCCACAAGTATTCTGAAATAGCTAAAGCTTATCAGTTGCATGTACATTTCATCATGTTAAGGTAGCTAGATGATTCTAGACAACATATGAGATTACAAAGAAAGGCCATCATTCACTGTAGTGTTTAAGTTTGGCTTTATGCATACAAACAGGTTCACCAAAATCAATAGGTTTACTTATGTGATTGCACTAATGTGTCTGCTTGCGTGTCTTTCTGGAATGAAGTCACATATTTAAGCTACAGCATGTGAAACAATGTGCTTCAGGGAGAAAGAACAATCCCCAGCAAAATTAACAGCATGAGAAGGAGGAGATAAAAATGTGTTTGGTTGTTGCTATATGAAAGTCTGAAAGCCCAAGTTTGACAAGTGGAGCATACTGTGCAGTGGGGACTGGTGTTTTGGCAGGTGGATTGTTGCTGACTTAGAAGTAGGTATTTTGATTCACGGCACAGTTTTCTGAATACTTTTCCACATTTTAGTAGGAAAAAAGGTGTATAAGTCCTTATAGGAAATAGGAAAACCTATTGACTACTAACATTCTGGTAGTGAGGAAGCATTGCCAATTATGTACCATTAACATGCAGGTGAAAATTCACATTTTTGCATCATGGAGCTGATAAAACAATAGCTAATCATTGAAAAAGCTCCATGTGCTCATACCAGATTAAGTTTCACAAGCAACATTCCTATGTCTTACAAATGAGCTGCCATGGCATTGTGATTCCTGAGCTATGAGAAAATGTTTTCTTTGGTTTACAGGTGGGTTAATATTGGAAATTGCTAAGAACAGTGCCAGATATTACTTGCTCTGATAAGGAACAGCAGTTTAGTTTTTATCTTGCTTTTGGGATAAATACATCAGTCATTTACATTCAGATAGCACGGAGGTAGAAAATTTCAGAGTGATCTTTAGCTTTTTTGAATGTTCCTCCTGTAGTTAAAGAAATTATCTTTAGGGAGGTATGATATGTGACTTGACTTTTTTTTTTTCTTCCTCATGATACATTAGTTAGACCAGAGTTGTATTCTAAAAAAATCTGCCTTTTTTTTTTTTTTGCACTAATAGCACAGGTACTACTCTTAAAGTCAATACAATAAATGAGGGATTAGTTAAATTAGTGATTTTAAGTTTCATGAAAGTGAAAACTTAGCCATAGGAAAAGACCACATTTCTAGACTCTTAAAATCATCTTCTGTAAATGCTGTTGTTTCAATGTTTAGTCTGTTCTAAGTATTTGGGGATCATTTTCCATGAATTTTGTTTGGTTGGAATGGACCAGTGTCCCTCATGATCAACTTGTCTGATTGGAAGTCTTGAAGATGAGGAGGTTCTCAGGCTTTGTGGGGCTTCTTTCTCTCATTTCAGCAGATGCATGATTTTTCAGGCTTTTTTGTCAGCAAGCAGCCTATTAGGGATGTTCCTGCAGCCTTTAGTCAGGCTGTGTTCCTGCTAGAGCAAAGCCAGAGGTCTGTAGTGTAGTAAGTGAATTCTGCTCTGGTAGGGGTTGAATGACTTGACCCAAGGGGACCGATGTCCGAGAAGTGACTGCAGGGCTGTGACTGATTAAAAAGCCAAGCATCTCAGTAATTGGCTTGCCTATGGATAATTGTTGTTTAGTATGTTTTGTTACCACCCATGGCTTAAGTCTCAGAACAGTTGCAGTAGCTGGAAGCTAAATATAAAGGACATAAGCTGTGGCTTTCATCATGCTGAATTTGAATCTAAATGCAGCACGAAGTGACCTGTGGACCTTTATCTTCCTTGCAAGATGAATGTGTGATTAAAACAAAAATTAACCCAGAAAAATACCTAGTGAAGAACATACTGTCATTGACCTGGATTTACACACTGACATAGTAGAGTGGGAATAATCCTTGACAGTTTATGTAGCTCTTAAGATGATGTAATAAATTTTGCACTATGAATATGAAATATTGTTTAGTTTACGAATGTGTTCCTCATGGTTTTTTCCGTAGAGGTTCTATAAATTCTGGTTCATTGTTGTGAGTATATCATTATTTTTCCAACTTGCTGTCAAGTAGAATGCTCAGAGATTCTTTGGGTAAGGCATGGTATGAAAGCACCGTGTGTCTGCAGAGTCTGGGTCTGAGTGCTCCTGTGAGTAAGACCATGGAACTGGACTCAGTTGTTTAGTCAGATGTATCAGTAAAGTGCCAGTGTTCTGACTGCTAATTGTAGCCTCATGTTTATCTAGTACTACAAGGATACTGCCTTAAAAAGCAATCTGCAATTAATAATGTAAATAAAAAATAATTGAAAATGATTTGGTACATTTTTATTGTCTTATGTAAGAAACACGTCTTTTTTTTCCCACTCTGACAAATGAAATAAATAAGCTGTTGCAGGAGTTTTCTGTAATGCTGGAAAGTAAACGTACCTCTAATAGTTTATGATGGCTTGAAATCAGCATTGGTAGAATGCCTAAAAATTCTTGCTTCCTGTTGAAAGCACATTCAGCACACTGGGACACATTTGTCTGGATGTGATATGTAGAAGGTCTACTTCTTTTTCTATTTACACTAAATTTTCAGTGATTCCTGTTATTTCAAACCACATACGCCCACACAGCTATGGTTACTTGGAATCTGTCTTGACTGGAATATATCAGGAGTAATTGGGTTGGTATGCCATCTTTTGTTGATAATTGGAAACTCTTGGATCTGACACAAGAAGTTAACAAATTCCCTGTACTTAGCCATATGTTTTAGAAGTTCTTGCAACAGCAATTTTCAGGTCATTTGTCTAGCTGGAATTCGAGAAGAAACATATGGCTACTGCTTATGTCCTGCCTTACTATTCTTAAGAGTATTATTTAATAAACAGAAAAGAGCTTATTAGCTGGTAAATTATTCATAGACCTGTCTGGAATTGTACCAGATATGCACAGGGACTCTTGAAAGGGTCTTTTTTAATAGCCTACATTTGGAATTGTCTGGGCAGAGCTATATTTCTCTTTTCAGTAAGACAAATAAAACACTACACAGCCATTCATCTCAGTTAAATCAAACTGTATGGCAATTTCACATTAAATACTTGTCATGTGTGATTAAGAATAGAAAAAAACTCGTTAATAAAGAAAACATGGCTTCAGCTGTAGCTTGCATTCTGATGAGCTGTGTAAAGCTATCACTTATAGTCAAGTAACTGAAGTGCTCATATGCATAGCAAAGATGACTAAATATGTTTTTTAATTTAGTGGCTACATCTGCTTTGAGGCTATCCCAGATTTCGGTTCCAGGGGTCCTTCATATTAGCGTTAAAATATTCTCTGGCGCCACCTAATGGTGAAATTATTAAATCACTTTAAAGTGAGAATAAACGATGAGTGCCCACCACATCTATTATTGCACTTAGGTTCACCAGGATCAGTGCTGGGGCCTGAATATACATATAATAATAATAAAAAAAATAGCTCCTGACCCAAATTGCTTCCAGTAAAAACTGTTGAAGGAAAAAGTACATTAAACCCTATATTACTTCCTTTAACTGTTTGAACTGTTTTTTGAAAGGTTTGGATACAAGCCTGAACCAAACAAACCAGGACTGAAATAAAAGCTGCATTCTGAAAATAACCCATAATTTTGTAAAAGGCCAAATGAAAAACCTCAATGTGCTGTTCACCCTTATTCTATTGGGAATAGGAAATCCAGATAGGGATCTGTTGTGGTTTGACCCCAGCCAGCAGCTAGGACCTGCAGCTGTTGACTCAATTCCCCCACTTCCCCTGGTAGGGTAGGGAGAAGATGGAGGAAAAAAAGGAGGAAAATAAAAAACCTAAACAAATCAACCACCCTCGTGGGTTGCGATAGACACTTTAATAGAAGAGCAATGGAAGAGGGGGGAAAAAAAAATAATGGTCAAAGAACATGCAAAATAGTGATGCAATGTGATTGCTCTCACCACCTGATGATCAATTACCCAGCCTGTCCTGAGCACCTGAGCAGTGATTGCAAATTCCTGTCCCCCAGTGAACCCCCATTTACATACTGAGCATGGCATCTGTGGTGTGGAATATTCCTTTGGCCAGCTTGTCCTGTCTGTGCTCCCTCTCAGCTTCTATGGGAAGTTGAAATAGTCCTTGACTTAGTTGTTGCTACGTAGTGCTTATGCTAAAACAATATGTATTATCAACATTACCCTCATACTAAATCTAAAACACTAGCTACTAGGAAGAAAATTAACTCTGTTCCAGCTGAAACCAGGACAGAATTCTAGGTTTGTGTCTGGATATTTTTTTTTCTGAATTCTTGCTGCAATTTGATGGTCCTATGTGACTTCCAGCAAGCAGAAGGGTGTCTCTCTGGCTGTGGGAAATAACTGCACGGATGCATGGCAATCAGGCCAGGCATTGAGCACTATCTCCATAGCTTCTGAGCGTTCTCCATAGCTTCTGAGTGTTTCAGAGCAGTTGTGCTGTCTGCACAGTGGGCAGCTCTGCTGTTAATGCACTCCATGGAGCAGACAGCGTGCTGGAGGGTGTGCAGAGGGACCCCTCTGCAGCAGGTGAGGGATGGCACCAGGGGAAAGAGGCTGCAAGCCAAAACAGGTGAGAAACTTTACAAAGTCTGGCGAGGCACTCGGAGGAGGTCAGGTTCCTGTAGATGAATTGTAGCCTGGAAGCCAGTCTCTTTGCCCAAAGTGACCCTTAAGAGGCATGGATCTGCTCCTTCCTATGTGAAGGCTGTAGGTAATTCTTTTTAGTTTCTTTCCTCTCCTGTACTTAGGGTTTAGTTTTTCTGTTGTTTTTCTTATTCCATTTGCTTACCTCTAAATATACTTTAGCAATGGGACATGAACGTGCTTAGTGTTTTGACATCGGATGTCATTGTGCCTGGCTGTGACAATTTACATAACGTTCTTGGGGAGCAAGTGGGGAACTGTTTTACTTGGGGGGGGAGGAAATAACTTCTTGCTCCAAATGGAGTAAAAGTGTATGTGAATGTTTTGCTAAATCCTGTGGAGGAAAAAAAAACTGTAGTGGGACAATAAGAGATGTAATTCTTTATCCTTGTAAGAAGCTAGTGGGAGGGACAGTGTAGCCAAAGATGTTGCAAAAGACATACTTAAATGAATTATTTCTCAATCCTCTGGAAAAGAATGTTCAGTATGTCTTGACTGATCAATTCTGCTATCACACATTTTCTGAATACCTGGTTGAGATGGAATTAATAGAGTTGAGGCAAATAAACAGCAATACCCTAGAGACAAGGAATAGTTTTATCCAAATAGCTGAAATATTAGGTTTGCTGCCAGTTTGAGGCTCAAAAGGTTGTTAAATAATGTAATTGTCAGTTACTCTAGTCAGAACTGACTGTGCCCAAAACAATGTGAGCTGCTGGTTTCCTCTCTAATATCCTGTTTTGAACTATGGACTTAGTTTTCTTCATGTTCTAAATCATGTTTCAATTCCATCTTCAAGTCCTTCAAGAATAACTACCCTTGCAGACTAAAACTATTTGCACGAATAGGAGTTCTGATATCACTTTTAAAGAAGTTTCATTTCAAAATGAAACCATCTGCTTTTTAGCTATAGAATAGTTGTATTTTGGGGTTAGAAGTGACTTCTTCTTTTGTAGCTAATTAAATTCTATTCCGGGAGGAAAAAAAAACCCACGACCCTACTTCTTTCTCCCAGGTATTCAAGAAAGTTGAGCATCAATACATGTGAATAACATGGATAAAGGAGTTGCTATAAAAGTAGTATTTTTCCTTTGCATAAGCATGACTAGGGAGAAAAATATTATGGGCCAAATTGTTTGCAGATGTAAGTGTTGTGGTTTCATTCAGTTATGGATAGATTTTTTTAAAAGATTTTGTCCCAATAGGAGATAATATGTGCAAAGAACTTAAGATGGTCTAGCCAATTTGTGGGTTCTCAGTCTAAGCTGAGAAATTGGCACTATGTGCTCTTGGAAATATGGCTTTCAGAGGACTTTGCCACATTACAAAACTAGAGGTTTTGGCCCACTTATGAAACTAGCTGTCTGAATACAAATCTTTGCATTTTTTTTAGGTCAACCCAATAATAAAATTGTGTTTCCTTCTTTGAGTTGTAGACAAAGGAAGGAATCCTTCTCAGTGGGTGGATTGTTGTTGTCCTCAAAGGCACTGGTCACTGACAGTAGTGCTAAATATTGGTTCCCTCTTTGGTTTGGATTATTCTGTATGAAAAAAGGGCAAAGGATCCTCCAAGTTAAAACTTTCCACCGTATACAGTAAACCTCTGAGGCCTCCTGATTGTCATCATAAATAAACTGTTCTTGCTTTCATGGTCTGTCATGAATCTGCAGCTGAAAATCCAGTCATGGGTACTGTCAACTCCATATGCTTAAAAATCATGAAGCTGGCTCCCAGTCATGACAAAGAGATACTTTTAAGCCACATAGCTCATGCATATAACTACTTTCTACATATCGAGAGTGGGAAAAGGTGAAGGAATTAATTAACTCCCTAATTATAGGGGTTCGGTGGGTGAAGCATTAGGAGCATCAGTGCAGTGAATAGCAGTAGTTCTGCTTGTCCCACAGCAGTGATGTTATACCAATATTGCAAGCATCCTGGAAACAGTGACACAGCAATGCTGTGCATGTTGTTGATAGCTTCATTAATTCCTGAAATTATGGGAAACTCAGCTTTGACCCATCCACTCTTTTCAGCCCTCTCTGTAGTTTCTCATTCTTGAAACATCTTCTGAGTTATGTTTTACAGCAAGTTCTTCCAGTCCCTGCTCATGATTAAGTTCATCTAAGACAAGTTCAATGGGATTTGAGAGCATGGATTTGTTAAGGACCTTGGGTGTGTCTGGGTGAGCGTGTGGAGAGAACTCTAGCTTCCTTCCTTAGTAGTACCTGGACCACACTTTGTTCAGGGATGACTTGATATCTGTACAACAACGTTGTATGCAGCATAGGTTTTATGAAAATGAAGATAGGTTCAGGGTGAGGCCTTAAAAATTTCCACCGATACATCTTACAAATGTACTTAGTATATCATGATGTTTTCAATTGTTTGCACACAGAAATGTTGACTTTAAATAACTTTCCAAACAGATGGCACTCATCCTTAATTGATTTAACGTATTTAAAGCCATCGTCAGGCTCCTTGTGCCTCCACAGAAAGTATAGGAGTCCACACCAGATGTTTTTCTCAACAATGTTACCACCTCAGCTGTGCTGTGTAGTACTGCTTTGAGTGTTGCCGGGTTAGTTTTGACCTATGTCTCCCAAAAGAAAGTGAAAAGCAGAAGAGCTAGATGTTGCCTATTTGCTTCAAGTCCCTGTTTTGGTTTTGTGGGACTTTTATGTAGCTGATCTGTTAGATGTGAAATTCAGGTCTCCACAGCACATTCCCCTAACAGTCTGCTGTGTGAGGTTGTTTTCAGAGGCTCTAAAGGAGACTCAGAGATTGAGTATTTCCTTAGAGTCAAGGTCTTGGTACAGACAACGTGCTGCATGCTGAGTTCTCCTATTTGTGTGAGTCACGAGCTCCAGGAACACTATGGGCTTAGTGGGTTTATGTGCTGGCACTGCATCTCAGGATGCAGACAGGAATGAATCCGTAGTGAAGCTCAATCAGGCAAAACCTTCCCTTTGCTGGAAAGAGAATGACAAAGTGATTGGTATCGCAGTTACCACTGTGGGGCTGTTGCCTGGAAAATGCTGCAGGACAGGCCAGGACTGATGTATCCCACTGGCAGCCTTGATCATGGCTCCTGCAGAACCCTGCTGAAAATCAATGTTGTTCTGGAGAAATCCCCATCCAGGCTTTGGCCTCTTCAGTGATGCCATCTTGGATCTCTCAGAGGCGACTGGGAACACTGGTGTTACAGTCCTTCCAGCAAGTGCCTATCTTTTTTGTTCCTTAGCTGTTGCTTGTTATGCCCTTTAATTAAAAAAATAAATAAATAAATAAACCCAAACTTGGAACACTTGAAAGAGTAAAAGAAAATAAAACGTAAGCTGGTTGGATTTTTCTTCTATCCATTTTGCCTCAGTAATCTTATCAGCAAGATGCTTGGCTTGTTAAATTTGCTGAAATATTTGCTCCCGATAAGCCTTATCGAGTGCGCTCTTTCCACTTCTCATACAGCCTGACAGTGCCCTCTCGTGCTCGCGGGCCTGGCAGCGTTTTGTGTGCTGCCTGGGATGGATGCTCAACCATCTCCTGGCAGCATTGGCAGCTGGAGCAGCAGCAGCTCATGCCAGCAGCAGTTGTTAGCCCAGTGTCCTCTGGGCTTATCCTTCAGGTATATCATGTTTCTTTGCAGAAGAATGCAACGCAGGAGTGTGATGTACTTATTGCTTGCCTCTTGTAGTAAATTTAGCTGGTTTTTACAATGCTGTTTCTTCATATTGCTTGGCAGACTTACCTGGGAAATGCCTGTTGTTTTACAAGAGAAGCACATTCACCTGTCTGGGCTGTGATGCGCTGGTGATTTCTCAATCCAGCATGTGCAGAACAGGCAACACTGGTGAGCATCCATGCATCTTCTGTTCACATTCATCCCCAAAGATACAATCATCTCTTTTGGTTCGCCTGGGTTTGTTATGTTGCTGAATGAGTGTTTATCTGCCAAGTCATCCATTTTTCTCTAAATGCCAGAGAGCTTCAGTAGCTTTACCAGCACCTGAAAGCCTTTGGCATTTTGGGGTCACTGATTTGGACTTGCTGTCAGTGCTAATATTACTTGACTCTCGAAATTCGATTTCAAGCCTTGTGCAAAGCTACATGTGGCCAGGATGTTCAAGTGCAGGTTCATAAATTCCACCCACCAAAACCCAACAGCTAATAGTAATGAAGCCCAAAATGGGAGTGGTGTGTGGTACCAGATCCACTTTGAAGGGTATTTACATTTTGATGCTGAAGAGCCTCTTGCTATACTGGTTTGTGGCTTATGGGTATCTACAATGGCAAACTTAGAAGTCTGTGCATTCTTATTTTTTCACTGTTTCAGATACCTGCACCTCATTTCCAAAATGCAAGTGGTGAGTTGTGAGGCTGAGCCCACAGAGAAAGGGGATGTGGATATGAAACGCATTTTCCCTTATTACTTGCCCTCTCTGTTTTCTGTAGCTCTGACCCCCACTTCCCAGGTGGAGCAGTGGCTGGGCAATGGGAGCAATTCCATAAAAATGCTGGGAAGAGATGTATAGCCTCAGGCTTTGATCTCAGCTGGGACAGGGCTTGAGATAGGATAGCTGGAAGCAAACAAAACCTGGGACCCACCACTGAACACTAGGAAAAATACTTTTGGCCTGATAGCAATGTTGAAGACTTACTTTAAATGATCCACAAAAGCAAAACATTGCTCTTGAAATGTTCTCCATGAAGATATTTGTCTGCGCTTCCTATGTGACTCGGATTCAGCAGGGATGGGGAGCAGATGGGAAGAGCTGATGACAGCTTAGGACAGGCTGGGCTGAAGGAACTGAGCTTCCCTAGAAATCTAGCAAGAAGGACTGCAGAAAACATAAAGAAAAGAAAGGAGGTAAAGGTGGCTTGGGAAATCAGGTCAGATTGCAGCAGGCAAGCACTAGTCAAATGGGAGGGAGAGAAGATGGAAAGATGCCAAACAGCTTTGAAAGAGAAGGGTTTCTGAGTGGTGAAGACAGGGAGCTGTGCACGTGAGCAGTTGGAAGGGGTAGGAAGAGCAGCAATGGTGTAGCACAGCACCCTTGGATAAACCTCTGAAACTTCCCTTCCAGGACAGCAATCAGCAAAGTGACACCCAACTTAAAAGCCAGTGTGTCCGAAGGCACAAGCAGGGTGTGGACACGAGTGAAATGAAGAGAGGTTTGCAGTCTGGTGCACACAGGCAGAATCGCAGTGGAAAGATCAATGGAGAGGAATATCCCCTGCTGCTCCTGGGGTCTGTGTTGCAGCCCATGGCTGGCTGCACGCATAAGTAAAGTGGGCTGCTACCTGGAGGGCAGGCTGCCTGCTCTGCTTACATTAGAGGCAATGGGTTTTGACAGAACAGCATGTTCCTCTCTATAGCCAAGCTCTCCCTCCTGTGCACAGGAGCCTTTGCTGATGGAGGGACTGGGTTGTGTGGGTGGCAGCTCTTCCTGTGAGTGAGGGACCAGCACCAGCCCTCCCAGCAGCAGCAGCAGTCAATGCTCTGCCTGTGTCACAGCCTGAGCTGCAAAGAGCACTAAGTTGTGGTCTTCAGAGCTCCTCTCTGCCTCACCCACGTGGCAATGGCCAGGGGGAGGTGGAGCGAAGAGGATCTAGGAGGAGGAAAATCTCTTGGCTCTTCCCAAAGTTCCCCTGAAATATCTGCTGATCTCCAAGCCTGCACTTCCTCCCCTCCAGATCCTGTCAATGAACTTAGTGCTACATCAAGCCCTTGTTTGTGTATCACCCCTGACCACTTGGCTCTCTTTCTGCCTTCTCCCAGACTCTCCCCCTGTCCCTTCCTCAGACCTTTTGGCTACAGCTCTAAACCAAGGTTTTGCTGGAAGGTCTAAAGCCAGTTCTGTTGTGAAAGATCTTCTTCAGCAGAGGCACTGGTATCAGGTGAGGTGCCAGTGTATCTTCCTCTTCCAAGTGACATTTTTGTGGCATTTGTGTACAGAGGGCCAAAGCAAGGGTTAACGCTCTGACAGGCTAAGGGCAGTGGATTAAGAATACTACAGAGGGCCAAAGCAAGGGTTAACGCTCTTAACCCTTAAGGCTAAGGGCAGTGGATTAAGAGTATATTGTATCTGAAGTTAAACAGATCTTCCCGTTCCTCCTCTATTATTATTATTAAGGTTGTTATTACAGTCATTTGTAGGGCATCTAAGTGAAGTTCATCCGGAATCTAAATGCCTGAAATTGAGGAGCAAGGCAGAAGAAAACATTGAAATCTCCAAGTGAAGATGACCTCTGTTGCTCTGTGAGCTCAGACTATTTTTGGCAGGAGCAAAATGGAGAGAAGGCTTGCCTTGGAAAGGAGGCAGTGCAGCTGCCAGGCCCTGTAATTAGCCGGAAGGCTTCAGAGTGCGGGGAGGAGGTCACAGAGCACATGGCTCGGGCCGTGGCACTGCTCCATCCAGAATAGTGCCTGCAGGAATGTAAAGCCTAGCCAGAGCCCAGATACCACAGCTGATTCCATGTGAAGGCCAGAACCCTTCTTCTGGGACTTGTGAGTCTACTAATGTCTAGTGTGCACTGTGTGCGTGCACGACGCTGTCGGGTCTTTGGAGCAGGAGACTTATCTTCTGATTCAGTCCTTACCAAGTGCCTCCAAGCGTGCTTGGAGGGAGTGGTGATGCAGAGTAAACTAGAACCTCGATGACCCTGAATTGCAAGAAAACTTCTGAAATGCACAGTAATGGAATTAATAATTTATATCCTTCTTTAGTGTAATTGTAGAGGAAAAATAATTACAGTAGGCAAGATTTCTCTGGCAACCTCTGGGTCAGTGAAACTATTGTATCTCTTTATATGCAAATTCCAGACCTGCCAAGAGGCTATGTACAAACGATTTTCTGCTGATAATTGAAATTGAGGGTAAGGGTGGTTTTTTTTATGAAGACTTTCGATTTTTTTTTCAAATATTTTTATACTGTGTTTTTTGCAATCTAAAGAAGGTAATCAAGGAAACAAGACTACAAAAGAAAGTGTGTAACGATTTCTACTACAGATATCTTCCTTCCATGATATTTAATAGGAAAACCACATTTATTTTTTCCTAAAGCAATTCATTCATTGATACAGGCTCATTTAAGGATGTAAAGAGCGAGTATAGTACACTCAGAAGTCACACAGCGGTAGACATGGGCTTGATATCAGAGACTAGAGATAAAAACCTCCATTCCATGACAATATTCCTTACTTGCTACTCTCATCAACGGGCAGCAGCACAACAATGTATTTGTAGGCTCCCAGAAAAGCTCAATCCAGAGCCAGTTCTTGGCCTAAATTTTGTGTTCCTACCCAAGCACAATTTCTCTATAGAAATGAAAGCCAAGCAAACATTCAGGTAATAGGGGAAGATGTATTTCAGCCTGCTTTACTTAAGGTGTGGAGTTTTACACCAGTTCCACTGCTTTTTTAAAATTTTGTTTTGTCTCCATCCCTGTTCAAGCAGCAGCAAAGTTCAGCTTCTCAAGAGCAGGTTGACTTGGGGCCGGGGGGTGTGTCTCAGTTCCTCGTTAGCTGATGGAGTTACACAATGTGGAAAATTCAGGGACTTTAAAATAATGATGTGTGCTTCTTGAGAGGCGTTTCCCATCACTTCAGTATTGAATTTCAGTGCCATTTTAGGTAACCAGTCTATTTCTTATGGGTGCCGTTGTGGGTATTTCATTTCCATGTGCATGGATTTGTTTCACGGGTCTGTTTTTAATGTCTGAATGGGACACCTGAGGGAAAAATGAGATGATAATGCAGGAGAGAAGATGAAAAAATAAACATAATGATCTAAACATCTAAGATGTTTCCTCCATAATTTTTTTGAGTCAGCATATTTTAAATTGCATGGGCTATGGCATGGATTGGCATAGAGTTTGATAATAGTCTTCATTCACTCACTTCAAAACATTTCTTTAAAAACCTTCAACATTTTTTTCTGGTCTTCACAACTTTGCTGTGGTATCTGACAGGGATGCCAGATGGCCCAAAGAGATAAACGTCAAACAGGTAAAGCGTTCCCGCGTCCAACCCTTTGATGGTCTCTGTGGTGACAGCTCGCTGGAGATTTATATCATAGAAATACTTGCACAGCACCTTCTCTGACTTGTGCCGAGACTCAGGTCCAGAGCACCTGTCTGCATTCCGCAGTTCCGTCCAGATCTGATCTTCTTCAATCTTTTTCTTGTACACACAGTACTTGCTCTCCTCTTGAGTTCCTAGCCAGGCAATGGTGACAGAGTTGCAGGTCCTCAGTTTACTGAAGGACTTGATTTTTAAGCTCTCTGGAAGAAGTGGGAATAAGGGCTTGTGGAAATGGGGGGACACCTGTACTTTCACAGAAGAGTTAGTCTCCTCTGTGGACCTCACCTGCACCAAATATGTGTCCAGCAGCTTTCCCTTCAGTGAGAAATACCTCAGTCCTGAGATGTTTTCAGATGCCACTGTTTTACCGTTCTTTGTTATGTGAACCCGTACTTGGCCACGACACAACTGAAAGGTGAATTGTATTTTCTTGTGCCTTGCCTGATACTGCAGACTGTAGGATTTTTGTTTTTTCCCGTCCAGGACAACCTGAATCACTTTCCCATCCTTCAGCTCTGTTATCTTAGGTTCAGGCTCGTCCAGGGTTCTTGCGAATGTCCCAGTGTAAGCAGCGCTGGCATTTGTGAGGAGATTGACAACAAAAACATCAAAGTAATACTGAGTGCTGGGACTGAGATTGGGCACTGTGTAAGTGTTCTTGGTACCCATGCATATCTGCCTGACTTCCCCACTGCTCACTCTGTTGATGATGCTCAATTCACTGTTGGACAATATCATCACCTGCTGCGGTTCAAGAAGGTATGGAGAAAGAGACAAAGCTAATGCTGGTGGCAGTTTCATTCCAGAGGATCTGATTGCTGTCTCAGCAGCACACAAGCTCTTATAGTTGTGCTTTTCATTAACTAGAAGACAGTACTGGATGTTTTCTCTGTGTTGCAAGACAGACGGACTGTGTTTCCAGGTCAGAGTCACCGTTGTATGCCCAATGCCAATAACATCTATGCGTGGATCCATTGGAAGCTCTGGATAGAGGTGCCCAGATGTTGTGTCAGTTGTTAAGTACACAGTGATGTGTGTGTCTCGCTCAGTGGATAAGAACTCTAGCATGTAAAGGGCAGAATGAGAAGACATACCCATGTAAGTCTCTACAGAATTTCCCTTATAGTTAAAAATGGTGGACACCATGCTTGGAGCCTTCTGAGATTTTGAGACCTCTTGTGTATCATGATCACCTGCAGGTAAAAAGCAGACTTGTAACTTTTGTTCTAACAGATGTGGAATAAAGCATATTGCATAGGTTTTATTGTTCATATGTCAGGGAGCATCATGTTTTCTTCCTAAAAAACAATAATTGTAACTAAAAAATACTTTTTGCTACTGGCAATTTATTAAAATAAAATTTGAGTAGCTTTTATTTTAGCAGTGCAGTTGTAGAATTGTTTTCAAAAAGACTATAATTATAAAACCACAACTTGCAAAAGCTTGACTTGTATCATGTCTGATGTCCCTACAATTTTCTCTTAATGCTTCTTTCCTTGGGTACGTTACTTCAAGGAGACTCATACTTTCTATGAAGGAAGTTTTCTTTGGTTTAGTTTTGTGCCATTGTCTCCTCTGAAGAGGGAAAATTTATGACTTCAAAGGAACATTATTTGAACTCCTCAGTCAGATGTACCTGCCTGACAGGTAAGAACTTGTTAATGCCAGCTTTCAGACTTTTCTTTGAAAAATTAATTAAAAACTCATGAAAGAGAATGGAATTTCCTCTTAGGCTTAAAGGCAGCATAATGCCCACTGCCATGGTAGATGGTAATCCTAGAAAAATAAATGGCTAAACCTTCTCTGCCTCACTGTGGGGAGCAAAATGACCAGTTCAAGTGGCCTAAGCCACAGAAGAAGAGCTGAGGTAGCAGAGGGCAGCGTGGGCCAGTACAAACAGCTTATGAAGCTGATGTGTTCTGGTGGAACCCCAAAGACCCAGGATTGTTCCCAAATATTAACCTTAGATTTAGACTTTTTCCACCTGTAATCCTTGATTTGCTTGAGTTGATGGCAAAATCCCATGGGCTCCCATGTTTCACACATGGAGACATGGATGCCCTCTTCAGCCAATGGCAGCTCACAGGAGAGGAAAGCATGAGATGCTTAAACTTATTGGGAATCTCCTGCAGTGCAACTCCTTATGTATAACTTATGCTTTCTTTACCTCTGCTTAGGCAGTCTTGAAGGTCTTACCTTGTGCTGCTTTTCCAAGGAAACTTGCTGAAGCCTTGTGCACAAGTATGCTCCATTCAATGGGAACATCACATGGGGTCACTGTTACTGTGAAAGGTGCAAGGGCTCTGCTTTCCTCCAAAACAAAGTAGTACCTGTAAAAGTGGATTAAAAATAGAGGGAAAGTGTCGGGAAGTTCAAGTCTGCCTAAGATTCCTTGTAATTGGCCATTCTGATATGGGTAGAAATGACTGCTACGCTTTGAGGTGCATCAACACAAGGGGATGGTGAATATCTGAAATCTTCAGCTGTGGGAAGAATAGATGCTGGAGGGTTTTTTCCAATTCAAAAATATTTGCTGGAAGTTTTATCCACTTAACTGTAGGCAATATTTTTTCCACTGCATTTTAACTCACTTGAACTGAATATCATATCTCAGTACTTACTGGTTGTTTTGGATGATGGATGTGATTAAACTGACTGCTTTCTAGATAACCACCTATTGGCTAACTCTGGGGAATTTGTTACACTTTTTTTTTTTTTTTTGCAGGGTTTCAAAAGCTTTTAGAGCTTATCCTTCCTACTATGCTTTTGCACATCTAGGTCTTCCTGGGTGTTAGATGAAGTGGATACAACACAAGAGTTTTAGCCAGTCCTGAACGTTATCAGATAACAATGTTTTTTCATCCAGGCCAGTTCTACCTTACTTGCCTTCATGACAGAAGTTGGAGCACGTGAGCAGTACAAAGCAACATCAGCCTACTCAGTCAGATTTTGATTCTTGCTTAAAAAAGCGCAGCCCCCTGTCCCACCCCTTTGGTTTTCTGTTTATTTCTGTTGGTTTGGTGTGTACAAACTATATGAAATATAGTGTACAGCCGCAGAAATGTTTGGACTCAGGTCATTCCTTCTGCAGTTAAATGAAGGCAATTCAGGATTATTTTTTTTGTTCATTAGTGAGACAAGCCTAGTTGTTATGAATAGATCATGTCAGCCTAGAGGTCTGACTTACTTTCAGGATATGGATACTGGGCCAGAGTCAAGCTTCACTGGAAACAGTTCCACAATCTTGAGTCTTCTACATTTTAAGCCAAAACTTCTGATCTCTTGTCTTTGTTTGGATGACTCTGGGGTTCATAAGGTCCTTACCTGATCATGCTAAACTGAGGGGGGGGTTTGCTTCCTCTTTGCAATCGTAGTGTGATGCTACAAGGGCACAGCAAAATTCACTTTTCTCTGAGATTTCAATACCCATTTGCCTTTAACAAGGATGGCTCTTAGTTTTGCTCTTGTGAGCATTGTCACATTATATAACTTGTGCCACGTTCCATTTTCTTTCTGTGCAATGCATATCAGCTCTGAACCATCTGGCTCACTCTCTGCTCCAGGACCACTCTGCTCTGGGTATAGGACAAAATCTGTATGTGTTGGTCACAGTCCAAAGTGAGGTCTGATTTAAGCACTTGAAGAGTGTCTCTTCCCAAACAAGCATATCAATATTTGCTACCCGAGATGCAGTGCCAGTGCTAATATCTAGTTCACCTACGTATCTAGATATGGCAGAAGGCTTTGCAGGTATTTTGGGAAAGAGAAGAATCTGTGGAATTTCTGCATACAAAGCACTTTTAATCTTGGCAAGCTTTAGTGCCATTCAACAAAAACACTTCTAACATACAGGACACTGGCAGAAGTTTTTCTGATAAGGTAAGAAGTCTGTGCAGATACTCTATTGATTTTGGGGAGTAGTTAATTTGCTAGGTAAAATTCTTGTATTTTACAGCAAATGTAGGATGGCCGATGGGTCTCTGCAGTTCTGAAGCCAGGCGGTTTGTGACACAACTGTTTGCTGTTGAAGCCCACTTATTCTGTATCAGCTCTGCTGCTGCTCTGACAAACACCGCACAGAAACCTGCCTGAGATGCATACCTGGATCTATGCTTCATCCCAGAAGGTCATTCCAGGTTATGGGTAAAATAATGACACTTGAGCCTGACAACAATGAGGCATTTCTCTAGAAATTCAGTGGACACTGATAGAGCTCTGCAGGTACATAGCAATTCTTGGGTTGTTATTGGTAGGATGCAGCTACCAGTGTGTCATCGGGAAGTAGCGGAGAATAAGAGGGACTGATTTGCTCTTACCTTTTAGGTATATCCTTCAGCAGGTGAATTGTAGTTTCCTTGCCATCAGCAAGTATCAGGGAGTGATAGAAATTGAAGAGATCGGTCCTGAAGCTCTGTTGGGAACTGGTGGTGGGGGCTTTTATGGAGTGACACAAGCAAGCCACCATGAGAAGATGGAGAGGCAGATAAAACCAGAACCAGGACATCTTCAGTACTGCAAAGTGGAATGACAAAAGTGAATGGAAACTGCTGTCTTGGGGGAGAAAATAAGTGACCCTCTCTTTCTGTGCCTTTCCTGGTATTTATCATATTCACAGCAAGCCAGGCATTCAAACACTGCCAGTCTCCATTCTGATCAGTTGCTTCAAGTTCACATGAAATATTTCTCAGAGGATCTCTCTGCAAAGGTTTAATTGAAGAAGCTACTATGAAGTCCCGTATCATAAAAATATATGGTCAAGTGCAATATCACAAGACAGTTATAAAAAACCAAAACCTTTCACTGCTGAAAAATGAGTGGATAATTGCATTCAAAATATTTTTCCTAATTGATAGTGTTCAGTCACTAAATTTCAAGGCTGAGTTATTTGTAATGGAGCTGTCGCTTTCAAACTCATAGGACATCACTATATCCCAAACACTACTTCTGCTGTTCTGTCAGAGATCATTTAATTTCCAGTTCATCCATCGTGATTGTAGGTATGTGTAGAGAATCAGAATAACTTATCAGAGAAGTGCAGGATGCTGTTTGAGGAAAAAGTGGAGCATCCTGGATAGGAATCTCTAACCTGAAAGCTTAGGAGATTTTAAGCTTTCAATGTATCTCATTTGGAGGAAGGCTTTATTACTGTTGGAAAAATTGGGCAGTTGGAAAAATTCTGAGACTTTTGTGTTGCCTGTGCCTTTCACATCTGCATCACTTCCAGCCCATCTCAGCATTTGCTGCTCACTGGAGCTATAACAGTTATTTTGTACTCACTCCGATAATAGATTTTTAGAAGTCATGTATACCCCTTCCTTTTGCCATATCAGGCTTTACTATCTGTAAATCTATGAAAAAAAAAATGTACACAAGCAGTCCCAAGAATCACCTCTGCAAATGCTGCCATTATTTCATTATTTCAACTGTGCTATGTACGTTGCACAGAGCTACACAGATGGGAGACACCAGTTAGAACAAGAAATGTTGACAGTACACTCCTATGTGAGGCTCTTGATTAGCCTTACAACTTTTATGTCTGCTTCATGCAGTTTCAGAAGGAGAAGAAAGTGCATAAAAGGGAGAAGAAAGAAGGGCATAGACCTTTAATACAGGTGCCAGCTGTAGCTCAGGGATTTGGAAAGCAGAGGGAGCTCTGTGAGCGAGATCCTTTTTTTAAGGAAAAAGAAGCTTATTGCATCTTACAAACAGCAAGAAGTAGAGATCTTGGTTAAATCTGATTATTGGCTAATGGTAGAAGAGAACATAGAAAACAAAGGCTCAATCCTTTGTAATTTTTACTCGTTTCTGAGATCAGCCCTTTTCTCATGGTGCCTGCAAATAGGCAAAAGACAGTCAAAATAGCTACAATTCAGCAGACCTGCTGTCCATTAGAATTAAAGTAATTTTATAAAAGGACTAGTTCTTCTAAAAATCCATTTATTTCAAATATGCACATTTAAACATAGTATAGAATATCTCTGTAGAGTTTAAAGTTTGTTTTAATCTCTGATTCCCAAAGTAATGTACATCTTCAGTACCAGTGAGATTATTATTGAAATTATCACTACCAGGTCATCTGAATGTCCTCCTTAACATCCTAATAAAGTTAGGATATTCTCTTCCTCCTTATAATATTTTCAGTGCCTGGCTGAAGGCAAGATTAAACAACTACCTGAACAAGCTGAAAGAACAGTTAAGATTATTACATTAATTCCATTTTTAATGTTATAACAGAGCCTTCCTTATGACTCTGAGTCACTTCTTTGCCACTTTATTATTCTTGTAGTCTAACTATAGCTTACAGATTCAAAATATAACCCCAAGTATTTTGTTTTACCTTTGACAGTGGAATCTGACTTGCTCTGCGCTTCAGAGAGGATTTAAAAAAAAAAAAAAAGTCAAGTCTTTCTGCTGCTTAAATGACAGGATCTTGCAAACCACACTGATACCACGGCAGCTCAGCTTTTCTTGTCCAGGAAAACAAACAAACCAAGCGACCGACCAACCTATAATCAGCTTATCCCAAAGAGAACATCATCCTAAAGGCTGATTTTGCTCAATTACACAGACAGTACTCTCAGACTCTTGGAAATATGTTACACAAAAATACTCTGCTTACCTATTGTATTTCTCGCCAGATGATCCCCAGACCACTTGCTTTCTTTGCCGAAAAAGCATAAAATAAAACGACATAGACTTCTCAGATCTCTGTAGACAGATGAAAACCAAAACTGTGCAACCAGTTTAACAGGACAGAACTGATTTTTCCATATGGCTCCTGAACAGACATAGTAACTAAAATGCTTGCCGTCTTTCAAGTAAAGAAGAAAAACCAGAGGGTTTGGGTATTTCCTTAAGTGGGATGTTTTCAAAGCTTATTTTAAACCTGCGTAATTTTCAAATCTTCAAAGTCCTGCTTGTTTCTCTTTCAGTTCTAGAGTTCCTTCTGGAGGGCTGCGAAGCACACTGGAGCGTGCTGCCTCCAGACAGCAGGACTTTATTCCGGCACAGAGTGTCAGCCAGGCTGTTAGAGCAGCCTAATCCCATCGGTGGCTGGCCAGAGAGCAGGTCTTTGACAGAAATGCACAGTGAGGAGGAGGGGGTGAGACGGAGAGAGCAAACACTGTTAACCCTTATTAGCCCTTAGTACAAGCCAGGGGCACACAGATCTCCTCCAGAAAACTGGTTTTGCACCAGTAGCTTGACGGCCCTTCCATGCAGCGTGCAATCTCTTTGCCCACAGCGTTGTAGAAGTTTCAGGTAGCTTCAGGTGTCCTGTGTTTCTGGTGTGTATTTTATGGGCCAACAGGTGCTGACTGGCTCACAGAAGGGAAGGCAGAAAAGCTGTAAGGGAGAGAATGCTCTGCATTTTTTAAGCAGACTGGAATTAGCAATCCTTTGAAGACTGTCAGGAATCTAGTGAATAGAGCTGAGCAGATTTCTTGGCTTGCGGAGGCCGCGTAAGAAAGAAACTCCAAAACCGTATGGGCTGGGGGGAGCATTTCTGGTGTGAACACATTGTGGCTGAGGGAGCAGGCGGGAAAAGGGTGTGTGGGAAATGGCTCACAGCGAGGGCAAACAATTGCTTCTGCAGTTGGGGCTACAAAGCAGTTGTAGCAAAGCCATGGTCCTGAAAAGGCCTGCTCCTGCTGAGCAAGAGCAGGGTATGTATGGCCAGGATCCCTGTGCTGCTTGTACTACTTGGCCTCTTGGCCAAGGTGTTGGGAAAGAAGCCCTGGGGTTGTCCCTGTGGAGATGCGTACTCAGCTTCTTCAACTCTGCTCAGAAGGCAAGCCCCAGAAACCTGCATGAGCTTCTTCTTTGCATGGGGCAAAGACAGAGTATAGTGAGGAGGCTAGGCCTTTTATTTTCTTACTTTATTTTAAAGTCTCTTGTTCAGTGTTTGAAGAGAGCAACTTGCAGCAACCCTTTACCTTGTCCACCTGGATTTAAAGCTGTATTATTTAAGCCTTCCTAAGACTAAAAGTTTGCTAAGAAGAGGGGCAGGTGAGGCAGAATTAGAGAGGCTTCAACAGATTCTGCAAAGCACATCTTTATGCAAATGTAAATTTACTTATCAACTAGAGATAACGGGAAAATATTCACAGTGTGTTTACTCTCACTTCAGAAGATGGCAAGGATAATTACGATGTTGTTCATCAAAGGTTTGCTAAAAATGTATTTGCAGAAAAATTTTGCTGAGCAACTGGGCTTTTCAAAAGGGACAGTGTGTAGGGGCTTTGGTACAGGCATTGTATGATCAGAGTATTGGCACTATTGATCTGGGAAATGACATTGCAAGATGTTTTCTAGACAACTACCAAAAGTAAAGTAAACAGCAAAAAGGATCTTTCAGACAAATTGTCATTCTGATGTGAAATCCAGAACAGGTAATGTCTGGGTAACAGACATGGGAAGTAATGAAAATATAAATACCTAGCCAGAAGCAAATCATTCCCCTAATGAAAGAGAAGCATGAGAAAAAGGTGCTGCGAAGTCCAATAAGTTCCCAGAGCAGGCCTGGAAGGGGAAAATGTAGGCCAGATGAGGTGCATCAAAAAGTGTGCACTGAAAACAGGCCACGAGAGAAAAGATATTGGCCATAACATAAGAGTAGGGACTACAGTGTGGTTTTGCTGAGATTTGGAGGGACCCACAGGCAGAAGTAAGTGGGGGAAATTGTAAGTAAGTAAACGGTGCTGTTAAGCAAATAGATCTTTAGGCAGGGCTCAGGAGCAGACATCACTCATGTCTGGTAAAATCCCCAGTCAATATGGACAGAAGAAACATGTTTGTTATAAAAGGGATGGGCTCACTGTCTCCTCCTCCCTAAACCTCCCCACTGCCATCAAGACAAGCCATTTCCCAGGGCACAATTCAGCTTCCTGTGAAGGCAATGGGAGTCATTCCACTGGCCATCATTTCAGCTGCGTGAAGCCAAATGCTTGAAGGAGTACTGCTGTCTGCTGCCGAATAACAAGGATGTAAGGTGAAAGAGGCTGACAAGATGGTTTAAGTATGGAAGTAATCCAGTCCTCTCACAACGATTTCTCTCATGCTTCCCACATGTGTGTGCTCGTATGCTTTGCTGGAGCAGGATGCGTGTTCATAGATTTAGAGGTTCACTGAAGCAGCATCAAAGGAGAAAATAGTATTCTCTACAGAGAAAGTTGAGCTAAATTCATGACTCATATAGCTTGACTGAACTCAGTGGAGTTACAACAGGGATAAATCAAACTCTTGATTTGGCATAAAATTGATACAACAGACTTCTCACTAGGAAAAATGTAGTCTATAATGAGAAGGCTCTGCTGTGCCTCAGAGCTGAATCAGTGACTTCAGGAGGGCTGTTCAAGAGATCCTACTTCTGTCCCAGCCCTGCTAGCCATTGACATCTTTCACAAATGCAAGAGATGACCACCTTTGACACCAGAGACTTGATTTATACTCTGTTATGTAGTAGCTCTGCTTAAAGATCAGTAACTTAAAAAAAAAAAAAAGGAGCTCTGTTGAAATTGGAGCATGGAGTCAGGCCATCAGGGATCTCGCTTGCAGCTCTCAAAGATGCTTCAGATGTGTATTTCCTGGAACTGCAGTCCCACTTTCTGTATTCAGGTGAGGGTTTCTGCAAGCCAAAGGAGTGTCCCACGGTCCTGACAGCAATACTGGGGGCACGCTGTCCCACAGCACTCTCTGCCAGCAGCATTTTGTTGCTCTTTCACAGATTCCTTTTCAAAAGGGACCTGGGAGAGCTCGGCAGGGTGCTTCAACCCAGCTCATGCAGCATCCCTCTGATAGCCACGCAGCACTGCTTTGTACTTGGCAGGGAGGATGCAAAAAAAATTGACCGCATGTGTTTCTGATGAGGCAATTCCCCTTGCCCTGCCAGCTTACCTTTGAGATGGTCAGGTCCCCTTCCTCAGGAAACGGTGTCCGTGTGAAGGGCCAAGAGAGCTGCAGTCCCCGCTGCTGGTACGATAGATGGGAGAGCGGTCACAGGGCTGCACGGTGTCCCCATCCTCTGCCCAGCTGCATCGGTACCCAAAGGCAGACAACTTCCCTGAGCCCTCAGCCCTGCCTAGGGAGTTCTGTTTCATGAAACTCTGTAAGCACATTAAGAATGCATGGGGAAATAGAAATCTAATCTTTCAGTTATGAGACAAGTAATATTCTCCTTTTCTGTCTTTTAGACAGCTACACGTATATCTTACAAACAACTGAGTGTTAGTCTTTGGCTCTCCGCTACCTATCTGCCTGCAAAATGCCTTCTTAACTAATTAGCATTTGTAAACTATGTTAATAGGCCTGAGTGGAAATAGCTATAGATGTCTGACGTTTCCTAATGTCTTCCATATCAGATCTGCAGGGGAATTATTGCATCCAAATACATTTTGTCTTTTCCATGGCTGCGAGTTACAATCTATTCCTTCTTGGCAAAAGAACGTACCTCCTGGCTTGCCTGACTATGGAAAGGGGTGTGCAAAGTTCTGTAAAAATCTTCTCACAAGTGGAGGGATTGTCATAATCATTGCTTGACAGCTAATGGACCTAGTGTGTCCTTGAGAAGTTAATATACTTCTGCTTAGTATTATTGCTCAAAAAATATCTTCTCAGACACACAGCTGGGCTCCAGAAAGAATCACACTTTCCTTTGAAGCTGTGAAAGATGAGCCTAAGCAAAAGTCTGGCACTCAAAACCTATCGAGGGTACCGTAGTGTGGCAGCTGCTTCTATTTCTTCCAGGTTTTGTCAAATCCTGGCAATGCATAAGGACTCAAAGGAGTGTCTGATAAGAAAAGCCCCGGTCTGTTCCTATTCAGAGGCATTAATAAGCAGGAGAGACAGGGAATTGCTTGTAAGTCAAAAGCAGACTTGGATTTTTCGTGCAGCGTGTACCCAGGTGAGAGCACAGGAATAGGTTATTTTGGAAGCTGGTGAGTTGTCCTGGCAGCGTGTATTGGTTTTGCAGGATAAAAAGCCAGTGGCCTTCTGCCTTTTGGATCTGTGGCCTGCATTATGGCATGCCTATATCGAGAAATTCTCCAGGGAATTATATAGTGATAATTGCTGAATCTACTAAAATTACACAATGTTTTTGCTTAGCAGTTCCTCTTCAGGATAAGATGCTGGCACCTATGCACTTGAAAATGATCTTTTTCTGATGCTGTTTAAACTAAAGATAGCCTTGAAGGCTATCTTTGTAAGCAATGATATAAAGATTGTGGACACATGATTGCACCTCACTGTTTTCGTATTCCATGTTTTTAATAATGATTGTAATTATTCAGAGTCAAGAAATAATAGATGTGACGGGAGATTTTCTCTGCTCTTGTGGGATGTGAGAAATTGCTTCTGAGGTTATTATATCCAGCTTAATGGGAAAATTCCTTATTTTTATGACAGAATTTGTTCCTCCACAAGTGTAAATTCAGTGCAACAGAAAAATCTTCAAGTCCCCAGCCAGCAGTCTGTATTACACTAACGGCTTCTTTATGAATTAAAGAGGAAAACATATTGAAGGTCCTGAGCTGCTATTTTCATTTCCTTTTCCTTTTACCATACCCCTAGGCTTTCAGGATTTTAGGTTAAGTCTTGTTAAATAAGGCCTATAGGAAACACCTACAAAATTCCCTTCAAGCCATTAAGCAGCAGAACAGTTTGGGCAGGTATGGAATGATACGGTGAGGTTTTCCACTTTGCTAAAAACTCCTGGGTATCTCAGTTGACAAAGTCACAGGAAGAAAAGAAGTGGCGTTGTCCATAATTGGTACACCATTTTAATAGGGTAATCCTATATTTTGTTTTTAGCTACAGTGTCACTTGTTTTATGTGCCAAAGGATTAAACTTGTATAAATAGAACTAATCCACCCTGGTGGACAAGCAGCATCCAAGTGTTTCCTGTGGTGGAGGTTCTCAAGTGTCCATTTAACTCCTTGCAGTGACAAATTGGAGAGGGGCAGGGAATGCTGAGCAGCCAGGCCCTTGCTCTTAAATCAAGCATGGGCCTGCCAAATTTCATGCATCTGGAGGAAGGCTCTCTGATCCTGCGCTACTCCGTAAGCTTTTTAAAAACACCTTCAATCTGACCAAAAGGCTTTTCATCTTGTAGGTGCTGGTTTCATTTACAGCGTTTCACTTCCCTCTTGGGCTCCTGGGAGCCCCCCTTCCTTCCCGTACCCAGGGGAATTCACAAGCAATGAAATTTCCATCTACAGCACTGGAAATTTTTTCAGAAGAACGTGATTTATCGGTCCTTGCTTTGTTTGTCCCCATGGAGTGCAGCAGTTTGCTCCCAGGACCTTTAAACTAGAACCTGCCTTTTACAGTATTGGAAAGCAGTCTGGGTTAATTTTCCAGTTCGGACCTCCTCGGCGGTGGCCGGCAGAGGAGGAGTTAACCACTGTCCTCTTTTCTGCCTTTGCTGGCTGGAGTCACTGGCATCCCATCTGGTCCAGGCTGTCTGTAGCTTTTCCCAGCGTTCTCTGGGGAAGCCACTACAATACCCAGGAATTTTAACAATCCTAAACAGATTGGGGGCCACATATGGAGCAAAATGATTAGATTATAAGAAATCCAATCACATTTGCTGCCCTGGCCTTATATTTTTAAGCATTCGGGATCAGGCTTTCTGCTCAATTACAAATATTTTACATGCAACAGAGATAAAGTTATTATGTTCGTCTCTCCATCTTGTCCCCAGAGGAATAGTATCCATTTTAATGGCTGATTGTAGGAATTTAATGAATAAGTTAACATTACATCTAATAAAATCTGCCACTTTTGTCATAAATCATCACAGCAACTTGCTGTTCGTGATAGTCAGAGTTAGACTGTACGGAAGAAGGAAGATAAAACATGTTCATACATATGTATGCAGAAGGGGGAAAAAGCAATCTCTGTGCTTTATTTATTCTGCCTTGTTTACTCTAATGCAGGTTTTTTTCTATTCAATTGAAAAGAGCTGGAAATTTCATGAGAGCTTAACAATAACAGTTTGTGTGAAACAATTTTTTTAAGCCAAAATTCTTTATTGAGCAAATCCCTCTAAATGTTAAGCACAAGTATAAAAATTAACAGAAGATCACAGAACTCATCCTACAGCTGTCTCACCCTGCATCTCTTGATATCAGCCTCCCTTGTGGTACAGAACATCCCTGTGATGTCCTAGCAGCCGTCTCTTCCCCCAGCACCCCTGGGTGAGCACAGGCCAGTGCATGGAAATTTGTTTTGATATGGAGTGCTTGTGTAGGAACATCTTTGGTTTTGAATAGGCTTCACGGGCATTTATGTGGGTGTTGAGCAAAGTCCCCAGAGACGGTAGAAGAGAATGAAGGTAGGAGGGGCAGGTCTTCAAGCTCACAGAAAGCGGCCTTCACACCCCCATGAGCACCTCCAGACCAGTTTGTTGTCCATTCTCTGCACTCCTCTGTCACAGAATCACAGAATTATCTAGGCTGGAAGAGACCCTCGGGATCATCGAGTCCAGCCATTCACCCTACTCTAAAGTACTCCCCTACACCATATCCCCCAACACCACATCTAAATGGTTCTTAAACACAGCCAGGGATGGGGACTCAACCACCTCCCTGGGCAGCCTATTCCAATGCCCGACCACTCTCTCTGTGAAGAATTGTTTCCTAATGTCCAGTCTAAACCTACCCTGGCGCAACTTGAACCCATTACCCCCTGTCCTACCCTGGTCCTTCACGACTCCAACACCTGGAGCACCGCAGTCCGTTTCTCAGCCTACTTGTCTCCTGCTGCCCTCTGATTGTCTTCTACTTCTCTCTGTTCTTCACACGGCATTTGTAAATGTGCACACCAGTAGGCAGGAAAACCTGTCCTTGCAAATTTGCAGAGGACCTTGCAAAATAACCAACACAGCTTTTTATCCCGAAGCAAGCCCAAGAGGTCAGAAAATAGTGAAACAGTCCCTTAGGGAATCCTCTTAGTGAAAATACAGAGCTAGCTCCTTTTCCTTCCCACACACCAGAAGTTTTGCATGGGGTGAATTTTCCACTTAGAAAATATGATTATAAAAATTGTCTTGCTAAGTCTTCTCCTGATGCCTTGGCTAAGATGTTACATCCTCAAGAACCCCCCAGAGGAAGCAGTCTGCCAGGCTGCTGAAAGCAGGGATTGCTGGACGAGGGCAGCCTGATAACCACAGCGCTGTATCTTATCTCTGGCACTGGTCTGCAGCAGGGATCTTAGCGGGAGGTGGAAAACCTTTGGGATAGCAGAGCAGCACACCTAAGACCAGTGATTAACAGCAGTGGCAGGAGCCAGCTAATGCTTCAGGGTCTCTAGGAAAATTGCACTGTTGACTTTTTAAAAAAAACATGACTGCTCTAAATTTACAAGTTATTTTATAGACTCATTAATTTTTCACGGGGGAAGGATAAATGGGCAGCTGGAGAGGATCTCAGAATATGGGCTATTTACACTTAATTTATAAATTATGAAGTTGAAAGCTGACACTTTATGGTGCTTGGTATCATTTCATAATGAAATGGAACAAATATCTCTGCTTCTACACAGGCTCTGACATAACATCTACACTTCCAGGCAGTTCCTAACAGTAGTGGTTTCCTTTGCAATACTCTCAGCTCATTTTCCTTGTGCTCCCTCTTTCCAATGGCACATGTTTGGACCCCACATTCTGCATATCACAGGTTATCCATTAAGTCCTGGCATGGTTTGGGGTAGAAACCGTGACTCTGTCCTGACTCCAGAACCATGTGGCTTCATCTCTTTCCCCAAGGAAAGGCTCCACCAAATCACCCTACAAAGCTTCTGCAGCACAAGGGGGAACTAAGGAAAACTAAGACAGCTCCAATAGCACATTCATTCTGGAGGATTACACGAGATATCTGGGGCAGGGATGACAGATACTGTCTTTTCTGTGCACTTCTGCTGTATTCAAGTGACCCCTAGTCTCCATGGGCAAGTTCCTGGACTCACGGACGGACCTCTGGAGAGCCCTATGGCAAGAGAAGGACTGATGGCACTGCATAGGCAGGGCTGCAGAGGATTTGGGGAAATTCCACTCTATATATGATGCTTACTGGGACTGTGTTTGCACCGAATCAGAGGCAAATGTGTGCAAAGAAAGCGCAGCCACAAGCTCACATAGGACTAGTTCAGTATTCTCCCTTCGCTGACACAGCTACTTACATCTTGGACTTGTTCTGTGTTAAAATACTATTTCTGACATTAGATCAGCTCTGGTGGTGTCTGGCTTTTCAGATTTATTCCTGACACTGGCCTTATTTATTTTACCACTTGGCCAGTGGCCATTTCTTACTAAGCCTTGCCTGTAGATTTCAGATGAAATGAAATTTCACCACCTTATTAGCACTCCCTATCACTGCAGAGCTTTCCAGGGAGCTGCTCAGAGTAGAACTGCTTCAGCACAGAGTGCTCTGGGAAGCCTGTCCCATAAGTCATGACCTGCACTGGCAGCCCCTCAGCTTCTTAATTCCATGTCCAATTTCCTTTTGGGGGTTCTGGTAATGTAACGCCAAACGGTTTCAGGCTGAAGTTTCCTCAAAGGCCTGAAGAACAGGTCATCAAAGAGGAGTTGATCATCAGAAACCCATGAGCTCTCCTCACCTCTGAGTCCTATGAACTTAATTTAATGCCCAGTTCTTTACCTACATGAAATAGTTCTTGGTTTGGGTCAAACTTGATTCTAATTTGTGTCTATTATTAGACTGATGCTAAGAATTTTTACAGTGCAGATTTATCAGATTTTCTTGTCTGGAGCAACATGCGTGAACATGTGATCTGTTTTATTAGTTTCCACAACCTGGCACTACACAGACCAAAGAATAAAAACATGTCCCCCCTCACCTGGATCCTGGGGTGAGTTTGTCTGACGTGGTATCCCAGATTTGTATTTCTGATTTATGCTAATAAATCCCCTTGTCACAGGGGAATAGGAGAAGAATCCGAGAAGTGGAACTTTTAATGAAGAACAAGTTACTGCTGGGAAACCAGGTGTTGATAAATGTCTACTCTGGGAGAATACCTTTCTAAGCAAAACTGCTCCCAGCACTACTGTCAGGGAAGACACGGTTAATTCCTAAATGAATTAATCTCTTCATAGTCGCCTCTGATGAGCATCTTTATCATACTAACAATGTTTTTTCACTGCAGTATGCACCTGATTATTTAGCTGATGGCGGGAAAAAAATCTGATAAAGCATCTTGGCTCAGAGAAAGATGCTAAAAGAGAGTTGGGGGAGAAACGTGGGGAAAGAAAGTGGATTTTTTTCAAAGGATCTACTCAGAAATACAAAGAAGGTTGTCAGAAAAAAGCATCCAAAGGAATAATGTCTCTCTGCCATCATATTTCAACTACAAGACCACAAAGAAATGAAATTCACCTTCACACTCCAACTTGCCAACCTGATCCAGCTGGAGAAGGAAGCTAAACTAGAGAATGCACATTGCACTCCTATGAAGATGTGAAATCTATCAGGCAACTAAGGAAAGTCAGCAGTCTAAATGGTCAAGACAAATGAGACATTGTTTGGGCCAAGTTGGCTTTATTCCTGGGTTTCAGAAGCCCACACATGAGCTCTCTGAACTTCAGAGCAGATGACTAAGTTAGCTCCATTGTGGTCTTATGAACAAGCCGACAAAGTCTTTTCAAAGTTTTGTTGGTTTTTTTAAAATACAAATGTCACACCTTTGCAGAGTAAACCCTTTTTTCCTTTCTTCACAACAACAGTAAAAGTGCTTGAGGGCCTCACTCTGCAAGCGCTACTCATGAATTATTAACGAGGCTTCTCCTGCCAGTGAAGTGATGCACAGGGGTGAGCGGTTACGAAGCTGAGCCTTTGGCCCAGAGAACCCATTCTGGCTTAGAAAGGTGCTAAGAATGTGCTTGTAATTGCACAGTTAAAAAAGCCAATTAAAAAAATTATTAATGCCACAAACAGCACAGCTTAACCAGAGGTGGGCCCCTCATCTTTGAGACAGAAACCCCCCGCAATTTCGTCAGCTCTATATAGCTGCTTCATGCACAAAAGAGGCTGACAAATCTGGCGGTCTGACCACATATTTTCCACTTATTAAAATGAAATGTGTGTGACCATTTCTCCAAGCTGCTTCGCGAGTATCTACCTATTAACTTTCCATAGAAGAGATTTCCCTGAGATTTTCCGCTTCTCAGAAAACCCTTTTCCACGTTGGCAGCTCCCGCAGAAGGGTCTGAGACTGCAGCTACCTTCGTTATTTGGAAAGCCTGAGGTCCACACTGTGTAGCAGGGTGCCGTGGAGGGGTGCCAGGTCCATATGCTGGGTGATCACCAGCAAACCGCTCGCTGGTGGCCCCACATCCAGAGGAGCTGGCTGAGCATTTTCACAGGGGCTGGGCTTGACCCTGGGGAGCAGCTTTGTTCTTGGCCAGAGATGCCTAAAAGCTGTGTGGAGAGAGCACAAGTGCAGATTATATTAATGCTCAGAGACAGAGATTGCTATGATACCTTGGTGAAAAACCTGCTCCCTCTGAGCTCCCCCCACCATAAACCATACTGCAAAGACACCAGCAGTACTACTTGGTGACAAATTTGGCACTTGCTCCTCTAGCCTGTCATTCAAAAGGTTTTCGTCTAGATTCTTGCCTCATCTGCTGTGTTTTTGTATTTTAGGACAAAGAGATTACCTCCTTGCAGAGCTGGCACTAACCAAAGGACAAAATACCAGACAGCATGACCCTTGTGCCTCTTGTCGAAGGTATGAGGAAAGAGGGAATCTTTATTACTGGAAATTTAATTTGTAATGTGTGGTCTACCCATCCAGCACCTTGCAGATTGAAGAACAGGTGTATTTATAATGCTGGAAAAGAGCCATGAGAGGGATGATAGATTATCATTATCATATACATTATCATAATTAGAAATAAGAATAAATTTAGTAGAGTGAAAGAATAATACTTCTAGGGATATCAGCTCCCTCCAGGCATCCCTGAGAAAATACCTAGTATGCAACATATAATTCAGCACTAAGGAGTTCAGGGAGGAATTCCTCGTACTTGTGTCTCCAACCCAGGAGCCTTTGGGAAGCATGTTCTTTTCTCCACTGGGGGAAAAAAATTCCTCTCTTTAGACAGGAATGAGAACTTGCACACTTAGTGACGCCACTTGTTTCACAGAGTGGACAGAAATGAGAGCACAGGTTGCCTGTCTCCCTCGTGAAATAGTCTTGAGAATTCAAGTATGTGAGTATGCAGCTCCTCCTACATTTAAGTCAACTGTTTTCTGTTTGCAGATCATGACCCTCTTGTCCTTTCTGCATTGCTAAATGGAGCAGGGTGGGGTGAGGATCTAGCTGCGAAACGGAGCACCACGAAGGGTGCACTTTTGTGGGGAGTCACAACTGGGAGAAGTTCAGTTACTGATCTGATTTTCAGGAGAGAGCAGATTAAGTAGGAGGCAAGACAGTTTCCTCAAGACTGACATTTACAAGTAGATGGATGCATTCTGAAATGAATGATAATTAGTTAATCTACTCCTGCCTATGGTTTGTCTCAGGGCAGTTATCAGTGTTATCTGAGATGCAGTGTTATCTGAGATGGGCTGGTAGACAGATTTGTACAGCACAGCTTGAAGTTGAGAGTCCATTTAGGCTTTCATCATTTATTCTTGTTATTGATTCACTGTTACACCACACTGCTGCCATTCAAAAGTCAGATGGTGAAAAAAAAATATAAAAAGTCCTCAATTTCCTGACTGTTGGAGTCCTAAATTTCTTTGCTGTGTTTCAAAACAGGTCCTCAGCTTTTACGTCCTTTTTCCTGACCTCAGATAAGTAACCCAATCACAAGTAAGATCCCTGTTTTGGTCATGCTTGAGTGCACATTGCACTGGAAGTCTTAAATTCAGGCCTTAGGTTCTCAGTACTTTGTGCTCCCCTCTGCTGCTGAAGTGAGCAAGAGAGGAATGGCTGAGTGCTTCTGGGGTTCATTGAGCTCCTGGTGAGGAGCTGGAAGACATTCCTTTAGCTCAGGACAAGCTGATAGGACTCTGGGCAGTTTTGGCAATAGGTGGAGGTGCAGACAGTCAGATGGGGACTGGTCCTCAGTTGTAATAGCTGAAAATAATGGCTGGGTTTCGTTTTTTTTAACACCATTCCATTAATTTTTTTTATAATACCATGAAGAGATATGACAAAATAATCTCTCTAAAAGAATGCAAGTTAATAAAAGTATAAATCTGCAAGTGGAAGCATTGATCTACAAGGTGAATTACAGTATCATTAAAAAATCAATATGTATTTGAAACTGCAAAATGCCAGTAGTTTAGCATCACTCCAACAAGCTAATAGCACTTTTCAAAGCTGTTCAAATAGTATCCAGAGTATTCAAGTAGGAGAAAAAATGCCACTGTGTGAGGGGTTGAATTACTGGGCGTCTCGCTTTCCTGATCTCCGGTAATGGAATATGGAGCTTTTCAACTCCAGGTAACTTTGGGATCCACTAATGTGATTGAGAGTTATGACTGTCCTCTGTGCAATGGTCTAAGTCCTATTCTCCAGCTATACCTCTCATTATAATCAGCTTTGGGTATTTTTGACCAGGAGAGCATCCAAATGCCTCACCAGCAGTCAGAGGCTGTGCAGAACCTGCTGCCACAGCAGGAATGGGAAAAGGCCCAGGGAGGTCATGCAAACTGGGTGGAAACCTTTCTTACCCTGAGAGATCTGAAAGGATCACCTTGTGTGAACACTTCAAATAGTTTTGAAAGTGATTTTTAAATAGTGTGGCTAATGCAGTCTCATTGCATTGAGTGACCAAAACCTAAGCAACCACAATACTTACACTCTGTGTGGAGATGAAACCACTCCACAGAGCAGGTTCTTCCTGACACCATGGGAGAAGAATTGTCATTGTCTTGCTCCATCTGTTGACGTTATATTTGTCACATCTTTATTTGCAGTAACTGCTCCGTGAATGGACACAGGATATCTAACTGCAGAGCTGTCAATCAATAACTTTCATCAATATTGACTTAATTTTTAGAGAACAATCGCACTGCACCAGGAGATAAGGACAACTCAGTGACAGCTTGGCGTGTTTTGCTATTATCTCTCTATCGATGCTGTTCTGAGGCACTCCAGTGAGCTTCAGCCAGTACCATCGATATTGTAGAAAAACACACAAAATGTCTGCATAGTTCACTTGTCTTTCTGCTGGATACCAAACCCTTACCTTCTGTAGAGAAACTAGTCACTACCAGTCCCACCAATAGATCTTAATGTCCCTGATTGGCCTCACCTGGGGCTCCCTCCACCCACAGCCCCTGCCCATGTGGCCAGCACCTTTATTTAAACTCAGCCCTGGCCTTCAGCTCTGGTCAGAGCTGTGTTGCAGAAGTGTTGGTCTCCAGCTCAGCTGTTCCTGTGGACCATGGTGCTCTAGACCCATGGGCTGGCTTAGTCAAGGATCTTGCTTGTCACCATGATGTTGTCTGATCTAGGCTGCTGTCTCCAGCTTTCCTTGTTCAGGTACTGTGGGATGGGGATGGGGCTGATAAAGCACCTTCCCTGTCAGCCCAGGTACTCTGCTTGCCTGCCTTCCTGGGTGTACCTGGCCCTTGCTGCTTCCTGATCACAGCAAAAGTGCTAAAGGGACATTTGGGGCAACCTTTAGTGGTGAGAGTTATGTATTTACGAATGAAAGCTCTGGAAAGAAATTCTCCTCTATTAATAAAGTAAAAATGTGAATTAAATACTCAGATAACTCGCCCTGCTCTCAAACCATTGCAAGCTGAGGATGCATATAGCTGTTGGAACAACATAGATTCTGTCACCTGAGCAGTAACTACTCTATGATCTGTTAAGTCCTGCATGCACTGGTAGACAAGGTGCTCATGTTTTAAGAGGCAGCTTATGGGTGCTGCTTTCCCAGGAGACTGCCTGGAATTAAGATGCCCATATCCCCATCTAGATACTAAGGCGAGCACATGCTGTTTGGGTTCCTGCACTCTGCAAGGTTGTTGCTGCAATGTCTCCAGGAAGACTTCTAGAGCAGAACAAGGTTTGCAATGGCAGCACCCTTTGCACTTGCAGTCAACCAGGCATTATCCAGGACAACGGCACACAACTTTAGATGTGTCACATCACAACTCTTGATGTGAAGCAGAGAAAGATAAGGCTCTGTAATGTATTCTGTGGCTGGGAGCTGCAACCCCATCCATTTCAGCAGTTGTGGTCAGCTTTTGATCTGACTTCTCTGAATGGTGAAGAGGAGTCAGACTGTGCTTCTGTGGATTCACAATTTCTTGCTGCTGGCTGCCTGTTATCTGGCAGGCTGCTGGATCCCAGTTTGATAGCTGAGGAAAAATAGAGGAATTTAACAATTCTTTAGCTAAAGAAAGAAAACAAAAAAATCAAATATGTAGTTCAACCATCAGGGCTACAACTGTGCTGGGCTCTCTTCCAGGTCAGGCACAGAAAAGGTGCCCCCACCTGAGTGTGTGCGGGTAGCTGGAGGCACCCATTTTGAATCTGCCTTTATAGCTAATTCCTAAAAGTCTTTCTCTTCAGCAGCATCCCTGCATGTGCTTCATGAGCCAGCCCAGCAGGTGTGTGAATGCTGCTTGTTTCCTCTGTCACCTAAAACTTGGCACAGATGCACAGGGAGTAGCGCAGTGAGAACTAATCTGGAGGCTGCTGCTTGGTCTTTGTGTGTTAGAGTTTCTTGTTGGGGCGGCAGGGGACATAAATAACAGGCGGAAGGGATGCAGACAAGGGCAATGACCTTGGCAGGATGTTTTCCCAAAAGGCCTGGAGCCAGCCTCTGCTCTCAGGCACTCACCATTTCCAGTGGGATTGACAGTGAAAACTCTAACAGCAAGGAAGAGTCCCACATAGCAGATGCGCTGCCTTGGTCATAGCAAAATAGCAGTTATTTTATACTCAACTTGCCAAATTACCTCAGCTGAAAGTAATTTTGCAGCAACTGTGCACAAACTCAGTAAGCACTGGTCCTGCAGGTGAATTTGAATTACTTGATAAGCACTCAACAAATCTCAGTCTGTTTTTTATTTTGGGGGAATCTTATTTCTAAATTGCTTTACTGTGTTGGTTGTATGCTTCTTATTTTGGGTGTGTACTTCGTAATTGGGAGTGAAGGGCCAGAGTCCTGGCTCTTAAGTGAAGGTAGATGCCCTTTTTGGTTGGTGCTTTTGAAATTTTCTTGAAGGGGGATAGTGTTTCTGTAGGGAGCTATTCGGTGTTGTTTGGCAGAAGGGAGGAAAACACTGCCACGTATCAGCTGTGGGTGTAATAACACCTCTGAATAGAGACTACAACTCTTAGGTTCACTTCTCCTCCCTTTTCCCCTTCAGGCTTGTTCAGACTGCTCCAGGATTTCTTCTGTAAACTTATAGCTGTTTTTTTACAGAAGCCTTTTGAACACGTGAATGTCATAGTCGCACATGAATATTTGCAATTCAAATGCCACGGGATGGTTATTCATATCGAAAGGGCTCGTGCATTCATCCCTCATGAGAACTGACATCACGTGGCCTATTTGAATCATCCCAAACAATCAAATTGGCTTAATCAGTAAAAATTGCATAATTATCCAGCGTGGTTTGTAATTAAAGGATAACTGTTTGAAAGAAGCTCCCATGAAGCCTGTTGGTTAGGAGTGTTGCAGAAGAAGGGCACTACAGGGTGGAAGACCTGGGTCACCACCGCTGGCTGGAGAGCAGAGTCTCCTCGATACCACCTGAGCTGCTGTGTGGAGGTAGGAGCATGCACCTAAAATCACAAATGTTTTATATGGTATGCATCAGAGTTGGAATTCTGCTTCTTTTTAATTGCCTTATGCAATAAGTCCCACTTGCTAAAAATGATTAATTAGCTTCAACTGTTCTTACTTGTACTGGGTTTGTCCTGGTTGGCTCTGGCTGGTTCTGTACGTGCTCCTATGCCATGGTGCTTCCCCGGGGAGCCTTCTCTTCAAAACAAAGTACAGGCAGGAGGCAAAAAGATGCCAAAAGAAGTATAACTTGGGATGGAATAAGGAAAATAATCAGATGTTTTTTAGGTAATTATGCCAAAAAGCAGCTATGCTGCAGCCTTCCAACCCAGATGAATTTGAAACGAGGATGTGCAGTCAGGGTGCAGCCTGACTGCAGCCCTTCCCCTTCAGCCCAGGAACATGCTGAGGAAGCTTAAAAACTGAAGTTGAAAGAGTCTCTGCTTTTTTTTTTTTTGTTTTTGCCATTTAAAGCAGTGATTTGTCTTTTCAGTTCAGGGTGAGCAAAAGGCTGCCAGAGCAGTTCAGTTTATAGAATCCTCTTGACAGCACTTTGTTCAGTATCCGTTTTGGTCCTTCCGTGGTTCTTCTGGTATGTCTTGTCCTTCGGACAACCCTCCCTTCACTCAGTGTCCAGCTGTACTGGCCAGCAATTTTTCTAGAACCAGCCTTTTGACAGGGGAAGGGAAATAAAAGGAAAGACTGGTAGTTTTCCCCCTTCAGAGCCTGGCAGCCACCTAGCTCTCCGCTGCTGAGAGCAATGAAATGGTGTGCTATGCCAGCGCTTAGTTCTGAGCACTAATTCCATTTCCCCACTGACATCATTACCAAAATCATTTACCAAAATCTTCTCCGGACCCAGAGGGACCGGAGGGCACAGAAGGGTGCCTGCTCCCTGCCAGCCCTCCTAAGCCTTGTGCGGGCAGTTACGCCGCCAGGGATGATGCCATAGGGTTAAAGAGCAGCACGTTGCTGATAGAGGGAACCAGAGTCTGGGCTTGCTTTGATTAGTGAGGCTGTATGGGCAGGGAGGGCTGGAGGGCACTTCAGATTGGGAAGGCTGCTCTCAGGCAGGGAGATGAGGGATTCTTGGAGGGAACCCGGAGAGATCTGTTTTGCTGGGTCAGTCCTGCCTGTGTTATCCCTTCCTGTAGGATGGACAACAAAGCATTTCAAAGTGTCTCCCTCTGACATCCCGGGGTGGCAGCGCAGCTACTTTGGGGGGATGGGATACCCAAAGGCTGCCCAACAGTGCACAGAGATGAGTATTGGTGTGTCCTGCTTCACAGGAGTCTCCAGTCTCACCTCTGTGAAGCTCCCACTTAATTCTAGTTGGGTGATGAGGACTAAGACATTGCAGGCACGGATGATGGGCAGAGGTTATGGTCAACCCTCACAGTGAAACAGTGAAGAATTTTCTTAGATGTTCCACTGGTAACGTCCTGTTTCTCTACCAAACACAAAGCTTCCCTATGCCCTGCTGTCCCAATTTTTTTTATTTCACTTTATCAGCTTGGTTGCAGGCAGGGTACAGAGGGAGCAGTCTTGGACCTTTTTGAGTTACTTAGTCTTTCTAGTTAGAGATTCACTGAAGAAATTCACTGAGCCACTGGAATTGTCTTTTACCTGCTATTCCACCCTCCCTTCACTGGCAACTTACCCCACAGACTGACTCCTGTGGGGCCTCTTCCTCCCTGTTTGGGACTCATTGTGGCCCAAGAGCTGTTTCCATCTGTCTACTCTGACCAGGTCTCCAGGCTGGTTTTGGCTCCACCAAGACAAGCCAAAGTACAAGTGAGAGATGCGAGATGGGTTTCAGCAACCAATTTGATGAACTTCTCTCTCATTTAGGCCAGGCAAGGGTCTGTGCCCTGTGTGATGCTGTGTCCCCAAGCCCATGTGTTAACTGGCAATTGTATTCCACCTGCCAGCCCTGTGCTCCTTGTTCTGTGTTCACAAATGAATCTGAGAAACACAGTATGCTCATGGCAATCTGTGAGCTCACAGGGATGTTCTGTGTCAGATGATCCCTTATGAATTATTTGCCTGGCACTAATAGCAGCCGTGAATGGATAAATATGCCCTTTCCAGGAAAAATTTGGTTCCTTAATGGAGATGCAAGGGAAGTCATCCATCCTTCTTAATGTTTAAAATAAAAATTGCCTGCTTGTTAGCTGTGATTTATTGTTTTTGCTTGGGTCCTACAAATGGAATGGATTCAGAAGGTTAAGCCCAGATGAGCTCATGCTGTTCAGCTGGATGATATTAGGAGTTAATCCCCTTGCATGGTTCTATGTTCTGTAATACCTCTCAAGCCTGATGATTGCAGCTGTATTTTAAAAGCTTTTTTTTTAAAGATAATCTGCTGGAAATGTGAAGCTGGTAGAAATAAAAAATATTCTCTTATTTCCATAGAAAAGATACAGTATTTGTTTCCATATTTAAACTTTTCTTTGAACTGGCTTGCAAAACAAATTCAGGATTGATGACAGCCTTCCAGTGATGACTTGTAAATTCAAATCTATTCTAGAGATGTAACTGGTAATGTTTCCCAGAACTGCTGCAAGTAATTAAAAGTCTCCTTCACAATTTTAATAACCTGCTTGTTTCCTGGCTACTAAATAGCTCTTTTGTTTCTTGTGGTTTTTCTTTGCTTTGTGTTGCTGGCATTTAAAACAACTGGTTTGTGGGAGTCCATGGACTTACGTGTTTTAACTGTAGCTTATCAACCAGGCAATTGTAGAGCCTTCTAGCTATAAGATAATTAAATATATGTATAACAAATCTATCCTGTAGACTGAAACTCCAAGTGTGTGCTTGGGTGACCTGAGGGTCCCAGCAGGGGTTATTTATTTGATTCCCATGCTAACAGAGTGTTTTAGGGATTTGCTACTTATGTGAAATCCCTGTACCAGGTTTCCGAGCCATCTACCAAACAGCTGATCCACTCATCCAGGTTAACCTTCTTGTTTCCATTTGTGTCACAGGACTCAGAGGATGGAAAGTGGATTGCAAATAACAGACTTGCTCTCTTTGAAGAATTGTGGGAACACTGCAATCCCCTGAGTGTTTGCAACACGCCTCTGAGCTAAATATCAATTAAAGTAAGCTTACTTTTGAAAGAAAGCCAGAGTATTGCTAACCCCAGCTTGCTTTATTAAATAGAAACTCTCATGAGTTTTATTTAGAGCTTCTGTGTAAAAAAAGAAAAAAGTCTATATGACAGCAGAGAAACACAATCTGAGTAAATCCTAATAATTTGAAAATCAGAAAGCAGAGTAAAGGGTTTAGCATAGGTAAGCATGCCAGACCTTTTAAGGTATGAGTTTAAATACAAAACTCTCTAGAACGTTATGGTTTATGTAGCTGGCCTCAGTCCGGTCCGTCAGGGCCAACAGGAGCTGGTAAGAAGCTCTTTCTCTTCTCTAATGGTATTTAGAATATCAGCTGTTACTCTAAGCTCCTTGTGGGCATAGGCTCTGTGTGAAGAAATGAACTCTGCAGGCACACCACAGGGGTGCTATTTTCAAGATCTGTGTGATCTGTACATCAGTCCAGTAATTCTGAGGGCCTGACTTGTGCTTTAGGAGTGCTTAGGCATGCCAGTGCCAGGAATGAGGCAGAAAGTAACAGGATAGATGTTTGGAAGGCAATTAAGTGATGAAGGAGAAATAGATGGGAGGAGGAAAAAGCACAGTATTCTTATGCCATTCATACATTTCAACTGGTATTTCTTTTTCATATGTTTCCTTGATTCATTTCCCAGTCTTCTTCTGCTCTCTTTTCTGCTTCTCACCTGCTTAGGCTCAAATCATACGTAGTGCTAGAAAACATTGGTCCTGCTTTTCATTTGCAGAAATGTGTAGAAGAGATTAGAGTTTAAGCAACCTCAGTTCTGGACTGGATTTTGTGTGACTAAAATAAATTAACAGTACACAGGTTTGGCCAAGAATATAATATTGGCTCTTCCACTGCTAGAGAAAACTTGGTCTTAAAGTTCATGAAACGGGCTCAAGAGGGCCAAAAGGGAGGTCATCTGTGCTAAACATGATACTTTGCCATATTGATTAACTGGAATAGTTCTCAAGGTCTAATCTTTCAGTTTGTCCTCCCTGGTGTAGGCTAAAAAGCTTCCTAGTTGAGCCTGAACTAAGACTTGAAAAATATTTTAGTTTTCCACTGTCCCTCCGAATGACCTTGGGCGAATCTAATCTCAGTGCATCTGTTCCAGAGAAACAGTATGTCTCTCCCAGGAGTGGGAGAGGTAAGTTATTAATGTTTACAGCGTCTGAGTGTTTCAGAGGAATGAGAAGCATACAAATAGCTACAGAGATAGGCAAGCTTCTAGAGCTGTAAATTGGAAATACCATCCTTATTGGTAGTGAATAGTATGATAGTGAATAACTTGTGAATTGCTTTAAGCATGACTAAAGTCTGCTTCGATTTCATATAAAGCAATAGTAATATGAACTGTGAGCCTAAATTAGGCTGTGTGAAATGTTTGCTGGTAACGTTATCCATGCTAGTACCAGCCAGGCTTTTTTAGCAGACTCTTCCGTGGAGGTCCTGCACGTCACCACTCTAGCAAGCAACTCACCAGCTTGTTCTTCATATCTCATGCTCTAGCTCACATTGCCCCAAAGGTACTGTAAAAACTGGCTCAGTGAGATAAGGATCTGATCCATAAGCTTTAGGTTGCTCTACTGTGCTGGCAGGGTTGTTAACCGGAGTCTAGTTCAGCAGCATTGTGCACCTAACTGGGTGGCTGTATCAAAGCATCTAGGAAGTATGAAATGTGTAGCTGAAGGGTCCCTGCTGTTGAACTTGGAGCTCCAGGAGGTACTGCTGCCTGCTGAGCACTCAGCTCTTTATTTCAGGCTGTGACCATACTTAGAGAAGGATGGGGAAGTTCTCCAGAGATGCAACCTTCAGGAGGTACCTTCCCAACCCCTGGGCCTCAGGTGATGTGCCTGGAAATCAAATGCATTGCAGTTAAGAGGGGTGAAAGCAGAGAAGTACATCTGGAAAAGGAAGCAGAACCTTCTGCCTGCCCAATTTATAGAAATGATGTGTTATTTAACAGGAGAAGATTTTCACTTTAAGATTTAGTGGAAAAATGCTTCAGCACACTGTGCCAGGGGAAGGTGTAGAGATAATGAAGCTTTTTCAGCTCTTGCTGGCCACATCTGTGGTTTCTGTTATGTTCTGTGGTGTGGACTCTCCACTGCAATATTCCCAAGAGGGAGGGAAGGAATAAATTTAGACAACCAAAGCATTTTTGTAATACTGAAAATTTAGGTATATTCTTTGTATTTTTAAAAATGTGAGAAAGGAAGAACAATACAAAGGTTCCAAGCTCTAAGACTTACTTAAACCATCATGCATTTTGGCTGCAGTAGTAGTTAAACAGTTTTTCAAAAGTCCTTCTATAAACTTGGTAGGATAATGGCTTCTTCAAAGGAAATCATGTTCCTTTAATTTGCTCATCTTCAAGTACACCAGCAAAACAGTGGACAAAGGCATACTTTGCTTGTGATCTCAGAAAAAGCCCTGTTGCCAACACAACTCTTAAGAGCTTATTAAAGTACTAAGCTATTATGGATTAAAGCAATGTCGTGGTTTACATACAGGTTAAAAGACAAAGTGATGAAATGCTTTTTAGTTAAACCTCAGCACAAAGCTACATTAATTATGACGTACCTCAAGATTTTGTTAAGACCCAGGTTGAATTACACAATATCCAAGGAAAAGTGTTGCGGGGGCTAAGTGAGATGGAGATAATGGGAACTCTAAAGAGCTTTCAGGTTTCAGTGCTTTCCAGTGGCAAATGAAATACAGAATCAATAAATGCTATATAATGCCAATGGGAAGAATGAACGAATTAAAGCCATGCAAGAGTACAGAAGAGTTGTTAACTGATTAATGAATGACTCAGGTAAAGGCTTGGATGTTGCTGTGCATTGTTCAGCAAACTTTGTGTGACAGGTCAAATAAAAGACCAAGTGACTAGTGCATACAGGACAGAGGACAGGACAGAACGTGTGCCACAGCATGTGAGTGCTCTTACCTGATGCCATGGTTGGTTCTCAAATGGGAAAGGGAATGCAAGAGGAGAGCCTTTACCTTCACCCGTTTGTGCCGGGGATGGTAATTTTGAGAGGAAAGCAGATACTTTTGCAGCATGGGCTCCAGGGCCAGCAGTGAGGTTGCACCAGAGCCCCGGATCAGGAGCCTGATAAATGTGTTGCTCCGCTTGGTTCGTGACCATCTCATGAATCAAACCTAGCAGTTTGTAGGGAGAAGTAAAGCCTGGGGTAGATGGATTAATACAAGCTGCAGGAAGGCTTTTTCTTGGGCTTGAAAAGCAGCAATGAACTTTGAGCAGAGCACAGGCTGAGAGAAATTGCTGAGTTTACCTTGATCGTGTTTTTGTGATACATCAAAAAGCCTGCTGGATTGGGGATAAGTATTGGGTCTGTTCACAGGCAGCTACGCACAGAGGTGACTGCTCCTGTCATCTGATGGCAAACCCCAGAGCAGGTGTGTACCTTGTTGAGCCACGCTGTGTGCCAGGCAGCTGGGTCCCCAACCCCAGCATAGCCAAGGCACTGCCCCCTTTCCGGGGAAGGCAAAGCAGAGTGCCTCCGAGAGAGCCAGCCTGGGCTGCCAAGCCCTGGGCAAAGCTCAAAGGTGCTCCATGCCCGAGAGCTTGCTCCAAAGCAAAGCCCTTCACAGGTCCCAGGGAGAGCCTGCAGGAGTGGTGAGGTGCTCCCTGCCTGCTCAGTGATTGCCTGTGCCTCCAGCTGGAGACAGCACAGTTCACGGCAGGAAATCTTCATCCACAATAGCTACTGAAAAATTTCTTGCTTAAAGGTTTCACTGTAGACAGGGAGAAGAAGGGAAGATCAGGTTATGATGTGATTCACATAAATTCCTCCTTGAGTAGGTGGAGGAAGGAGCGGACAAATACCTAAGGCTTTCACCATGCCTTCCAGGTGACTAAGCAGCAGTTTTATTTTTAACAAAAGCTAATGCCAGGAAAGCGAATAGCGCTGATGATACATCTGAAAGCGGTTGTGTCACTTCCTGCATTGTGAAAATCCGCTTAGTCTTTGAGAGATGCATTGCATTGCGTTATATTGATTTTTCTACTTCGGGTTGAGTGTGCTCGTTAGCTTCCTCCCCTGTGACAGATTAGGTCATCTCTGCTGAAGGTCACTGATGGTTTTTCAGCATCTTTTTCATTACGGGAGGTTGGGGCTTTGGCTTCCCTGTCTGTGCTTGATTTGGCCAGCAGATGGTACTAAATGAAAGGTTAATATTGAAAAAAAGTTTTCTTTTGCTGTCAGGCTTAGCTCAAAGTTGAGGATAAAAGCTGCACTTCTGATAATGCAGAGGCCTATAACAGACAAAAAACCAATTAGAAATACTTAAATCCTCAAATTGCCTTGCTAGGCAAAATTGCTTTGCTTTAGGATTAAAACATTGGAATTTAAAACTTGTCAGTCATGTAAATGACTGCCTTTTTTATTCACTATGCAGTTAGCAATATATGTTGTTTCACATCCTTGATGGCATCTTTTGCAGAAATAAATAAATCCTAATGATTAGGCTTTTAGTAAAAACGAAGCCATAAAACCAGTCATGAAGTCATTTCACTATTAAAAAAAAAAAAAAGAATTTACTTGAAAGAATGTATAGCTAAAGATAGAGCTTGAAAGCATCAATATGAAGTGTTTATCCTCTAAGATTAACATGGAATTTTCACCCCACTATTTTTATCCTCTTGCCACTTCACTTTCTCTTATGTCACAGCTAGTGTAATCCATCTCTCGTTACCAGATGTTGTCTGTCCTGCGCTGGGAGGGGTGTTAGACCACCTTACTCCACCTCTTTTTCAGACAGGCTTGGATAAAGATCATGTTCTGCATCTGCTTGCTTATTGCTGCATATTTCTGTAAGCCCTAGGCATGGCCTCACTGTGTTAGTCACTGTTTCAGCATGTAGACGCTCCAGAGGTCCCTGTCCTGGAGGAGATGTTGACTAATGCTGCTGAACTCCTGGAGCTGCAGAGAGGCTCTCCCTGCTCCCGTTACATTTGGGTCCCTTGCTGGAGCAGGATGCAGTCCTTGCCAGCTTCTTGTAGCAGGGAAATCACAGAATGGTTAGAGCTGGAAGGGACCTTAAAGATCGTCTAGTTCCAACCCCCCTGCCATGGGCAGGGACACCTCCCACTAGACCACCTCCCTATTTTGCTGGCCCAGATCTGAGGATGGCAGTATTGGCCAGTTGAGGTGGTATTTATGAAGTTTGTTACAGCAGCTACGCACAGTGTCACTGCTGGTGAACTTGTGTGGCTCCTGAGTTGTTATTGGAGTCCACGGTATTTATGAAGTTTGTTACAGCAGCTACGCACAGTGTCACTGCTGGTGAACTTGTGTGGCTCCTGAGTTATTGGAGTCCACAAGATGTGCCACCATGATGTGCTTCTGTGCCACTGGTACTGTGTCCCCTCTGAGCACCCTTGCTGGGCAAAGCTGTTGCAGCTTCCATGGCATCTGGAGCACTGGCCATGGGGGCTGAACACAAGGCTGCAGGCAACAAATCGACCCATTTTGGCTCATTCTGTGACATCTCCATGGATTTTAGTTTTCTCCCCTCTGCAAGGCAAGGACAATACTTTAATATTATACTGTGAAGTTGTGGCCTGGATTCATATTTTCAAAAAAATGTGTTATTACTGTTTTGTTAACTTCTCCAGTCCAGCCTTGTGTTCCCATCTGGGAGGAACTACATGTAGAAAAGTGCAATACAGCCGCTAGCAGGAAAAAATATAGGACTTTCAGAATACTTGTTAGAAAAAATAGGTTAGGAAGAAATAATGGTGGCATTTTTCAGCTTGAATTCTAAAACAATTTTACATTACCTCTGGGAAATACTTTCATCCATCTAGTGTTAGACTGATATTTTGTAGGTATATTTCATATATAAATGTATTTATCCTTTTGTCTTCAAGTTTTGTACATATAATGCTATTATGAATAGTAAAACTGATAATCAAGCATTTATCAGGAAATGCAATTTAAGACTGAAATAAAATGTGACTGAAATGCGGAGTTGAGGTTCAAGTTCCAGGTGGACCCTGTCACTTCTCACATGACTTGCAATACCACTTCTGGATAGCATGTTATTTGTCCAACAGTATGCTCTCAATAGTGTATGGAGCATGTTAAATTATGAATGTGTGTATGCATCTGCAGAAATGTAGTACGGGGTGGGGGGAGGAAGGAACTACAAGCGTTGCATTTGCTGAGCCTCAAGTGCTCTGCACCTTTTGCCCTCTCAGCTGCAACCAAATGTGGAAAATTACAGTCCTTAAGGAATTTGTTTCAGAAAGTGATGAGGCAGTGGAAGAGGTGTTATAATGGAAGCTGGAACTCAACCTTGACAATGTGAAATGTGCATCTGCTAGCTGGTAACATAAAATGTGAAAGAATGCTGTTTAGAAACCTACACGTGATCTCTACTTGCTTCTCCAATTTCTGCCTGCTTTCCCCTTTCCTGCTGGGATGTGACTGCCAGCTCTCCTTGCTGTCTGAGGCCCTTTCCTCCCAGCCTGGCCCTAGGGCTCTGTTTTTTTTTTCTCTTGTAACTCTCCCCATGTTGCTAAAGCCTCTCAGACCCCACAGAGCTCACAACAAGCACACTCTCTTCATTCTTCTGGGCCAGCCAGCTGCATTCCACATGCATCCCTATGCTTTTCCTCCCCAAACCTGTCCTTTGCTTTCTGTCACTCTCATGGTCTAGCCCTTTGTCTGCCCTTCAGCAGTGTCTGCCGGAAGATCTTTCTCTAATGGTCTGAGAGGCTGCTGGAAAGATTACAGGAGTGATGATCCCATTTTCTTCCTCCTCTACAGCTTGGCTGCAGGAAATCTTGTCTGCAAAGCCCCAGGTAACCACTGTCCCAATGTGCCCACTTCAGCATCCTTCCCTTTCTGTCATCCCCTCCCACCAAATGGAAGTCCTGGCCAGCCTTGATGGCACCATGTCAGCGTCCACCTTAGCACAGCTTTTGAGCTCTTTCTTTCTGACTGCTACAGGCATCACCACTGTCCTACTGTGACTCAGGGTGATACCCACTGTGTGGATATCATCTAAACCTCTGCAAATGTCCATATGCCCAAAAGGGGTCTATATTTCAAAAGCCGACCTTGAATGAAAGCTGTAAAGGATACAGCCCTTTCTTTCTATTCATGCTAAACCTCCTGCACAGACTGCAACCCTTTCAAATCTCTCTTGCTGCAGTATGCTCCTCTCCATCCTTAGCAAACCTTCCTGCATCCTCATGGCATAGCGAGCAAGGACTTTATTTTGTTTTATGTCCGTTTTGAGTCTCCCATCTTTCACCCCTCTCTGCTCCAGCACGTGAGATGTTATTGATCTCTCCTTTGACTGCTTTCACAGTCTAGTGCCTCTGACCCCTTTGCAGTGAGATGTCAAACCTTGCTTCTGACTGATCCACAACAACAACTTTCACCATCCCTTTGGCTGCAAAGGTCTCGTTATGGTTTTTGTTCAGTGCAACATATTTCTTAAATTCTTCTGGGCTTTCCATAACAAATATTAGTAAAAATACTACTAAAAACGCCCATGTGAATCTCTTCCAAACTGTTCTCTGTCTCAACAACAAATGAAGAGGCTTAAGAGGTAGGTGATGCTGCTGGTGTGCTGAGACTGTTGCCTGTCACAATGAGCAATGGTGATTTACTGGTTTTGTACTCCCGTGCTTACCTCTGTCACTCACGTCTTGTTTTGTACTAGATTTAAGCCTCTGGCAGACAGAAAGGCTTAATGTCTTTTGGCTGCATTATGCCTCCTTCTAACGGATGGCTAGAAAACACAAGAGTAATGGGCAAAATAAACCCCACTACTACTTACAAAATGAGCATCTAAACAAGAATAGAGCACTTTAGCATATAAGCCTCTGTAGCCATAGCTGCCTTTGCTTGTTGGCAGGAGAACCTCCCTGGAGTTACGACATCGAGGTATCGAGAGGGAAGGTTACCTACACGGCCTTGCATCGCTGCCTGGGATAGAACAGCCCTGTGTTTGAGAGGTGGGTTAGCAAAGTGAAAAGTGAAAATGGAGTGCTTGCTTTAGAAAACAGCACCATTATATTGTTTTCTGACTTTGAAAGCAGAGATGTTTAGCTTGTGTATAAATCCACTTACAGAATTTGGGCCTTGAGCGACTGAGTGATATTTTTAAAGTACTGCTGTTGTGACATACCTCCTTAAGGACTTGCACTGTTTTCTTGAGTAATTCTTGAATTTCCTACTTTTATTTGCCTCTTTCAGAGGTTCCTCCAGAAATCTCTATACAACTCAAATCTTTATAAACCTGTTTTCCCTCAGTTATTTGTGCTAAGTGCTCACTACTGCTCTTCAATGCTCAGCATGCTGAGCAGGTCAGACGGACTCTTCTAATTTCTAGGTTTTTCAAAGCCTTATGTAGTATTTAAGGCACGTGATTCTCTCTAAAATCAGTAAGAGCTGTATGACTGAAATTCTGTGTAATGCCCTGAAAGTGTAACAGTAGCCATCTTTTAATGCTTCAACAATATTTTTTTTCTGCCTTTGATTCTTGGGAGCAGATGCAGGTTAATTAAACTATAAACTGAGCTTGCAGTGGGTGACTATCATCATTATTTATTCAGGATTAATAAAGCTAGTGAAAATGACCCCTTTCTGTACTGTGACAGAAATTGTGTGTGTTATCTGTACATTCAGGGAAACAGCAACACAAACCCAGCCACATGGTCTGCCGTAAATCTTACCAGCTGTGCTGTTTATTCTCATGTGCAGTATAATGCAGCTACATACGAAATAAAGATTCATTGTCAAGCACTCTGAGGGCCGTGGTGTACGCCTGGTGTGTCAGCAAAGTTCAGCTCGTAACACTAGAAGCTTTCATGTGCCAGGAGCAGGGGACAAGAAGGGGATAATGGTATCTAGTCTAGTGCCACACAATCACAGACAGCCCCGTAATTGATACTGCTACTCCAAGCTCGTTTTATTTCAGTTTGGACTAGACTTTACAGCTAGTCTGCTGTCTGAGGAGGTGGAGCTGAAGCACGAAGCAGTCCTTTCCTTCTCCCTTTCGAATCAATCAAAATAATGGCAGAGACAGCAATTAGTGAGTTTTGCCTCAGTTGTGATTTAAAATCCTGAGCTAATGTGAAAAAAGGCAAACGGAGCCGCTTAGTGTGGTGAGGTCCATAGAGCTTCTACTCCGTGCACTGCACAACGCTTTGCAGTATCTTAAAGGGCTTTGTGCTGGTAATTAGAGATGGTAACTGCAGTGTAAGGGCAGAGCACCAGCTCTACCGAGGTGCTCACGCCGGCAGGAGTGCCCGAAGGAGAGACTTCACCCATTCAAACTGGTTTGAGAACACAGACCCATGTAGCCAGCTGCCAAGGCCTCTAGTCACTTTCATCTGGCATCTGGACAGGATCTGAGGCAGTGACATAAGGGTAAAAAGCTTGCTCTCCTGTTACAAATCCCCTGAAACTTCTGTTCCACCAGCTCTCCTTCCTGGTAAAGCTTTCCCTTTAGCAGCTACCTCTCCCATCCCATCTGGATGGGGAGCTCTTGCAGCTCTGGCCTTAAAATTCACGCGGTTTTACAAATAAGTTACACTTCCAGACTATCAGTAACGTTTCTAAAAATGCCTGGCTGTCTTCAACATCCAGGCAGGGATTAGCCTAGAGGCATCTTTTAGTTTAATTGGATAATTGCCCAATACTGTAAAGGCAGCTAAGAATGCTCCCTCCCCCCCTATTTTTCATATTATTTGCATGTATTTGGGTAACATAATTAGCATAATGTACTAAGTAGCTGTTGATGCTAATTACAAGGCTGCATCTGGAAATACTTGTAGCATCTATTTTCGCTATGATTTTTCAATTTGAAAAAGACAATCAGTTTTTGGAGCAATAGATAAATCACCATTTTTCAGCTCTGGGAGGAGAATGTATGAACAAGCCCCTCAGGATTCTTCTGTTAAAGGAAGCTTTCACAGTTCGTGCCTCAACTTTTGATTGCAAGGCATTGTTATACACTCTGAAATATTAGTTCAGCAGAAAGTGAAAGCCCCCAAAACCGCATTTTCATTATTCTCACATAAAATTCCTCATCTTGGAATTTATCTTTTGTATAATTAGAGTAACTTATTCCTACATTGAAGATGTGGTGTCAGGTGCACTGCAGACCCTGTCTTCTCAAAGTACTACTTCACACCCCTGTTCATACATGCCATAAAATTCTATTACAGTGTGTGCTGTTAAACAGCTCACTTCATTAGGAAGAAATGGCAATTACTCCACAATAATCACTTCTACATTTTACTACTTTTCTGTACACCTCATTAGGAAACTCTCAAAAGCAATTCATACTAATTTGGGTACCCAATAAACTATTTCAGTCTTATTTAACAAAACCTGAAAAGCAATTTATGGAGACATAGGAGAGGACAGTGTTAATTATATTTAGGAAATTTTTTTCTTATGTCTAAAAGATTTTCCTTTAATTTAAGGAAGGCAAACAATTCTAGACACTATCTATTTGTTTTTCAGCTGGAATATTTTTAATAAGCAAGTACTAGCAGTAATGTTTTGCTCTTTGCTTTGTTAGTGTAATGCTAAAGATTCTGTAAAGCAACTTATGCTGGAGTTATAGTTGCTTCCCTAAATACTAAGGTTCCTTTCTGTCAAACCCTAAATCTGGCACTAACTGTTTATATGAGGCAGCAGTTGCGGGGGGGAATTTGGCTTCTGTAGAGAAAGCACCACTTTCTGTTGCAGGGATTCTTCAACCCACAGGTCACGGTTCCCTGGGCACATAGTGCTTCAACGTGTATCAAATACAGCGCTTAGCAAGGCTCAGACAGTGGGTTGCTGACCTGCACTGTGATTTTTGTGATGCAGTTCTTTCCGTGCACTGCCTCTGCTGATGGTCAGCAACATAAACTGGTTTTTATTCAGTACTTGGTGTAACAGGGCTCTGTGCTGGGGAAGGCTGTGCCCTCTCTGCTATTATGGTACCACCAGCATTTTAGCAAGGCTCAGACAGTGGGTTGCTGACCCGCACTGTGATTTTTGTGACGCAGTCCTTTCACTGTGCCCCCTGTGCTACTATGGTACCAACTTGGGGTTGGGAGGGAGCTGGCTATGCTGCCCTTACAGTGAGCATCGCTGCAGTGAAGCTGTCATGTTGCCCTGGATGCATTGAGAGACATTGGAATTGCTTATTTCGCCAGAGGCAGAAGATTCACCAACTGCAGAAAGGTGCCAGGCCAGTGTGGAGCACAAGTGGCTCCTGGAGTAGAAGCCCAGCACAGAGTGTGTATGGGAGACTTGGACACGCTCTGAAAACAACAAGAAAGTGTAAATATGGGAAAGTCTTGGCTGTAACAGTGTCTTGTTGAAATATTTTTCTGAAGGCTTAGGAAACAAGTGAAGTGTTCAGTTAAATAACTGTAATTTTTTTAAAAAAATAAATTATAGTCTGGACAATGTCCATACTGGGATAAGTTAGCAGGTCAGATTCCTTTAATTAGACCCCAGCAGAGACCTCAGGGACTCTCAGTACATACACAAGAGGAAGCTATAGCAGGTCTCCTGGTGATTTAACTTGTTGGTTTTGTGGTTAGAGGCATTTCAATTAGGAAATGATTGCTTTCCCCTGCAGGAAGGGTTCAGGATTTTTACAGGGGGTAAAGCCCATAGGCCTGTGTTTAGCTGAGAGATAAGAGTGAGCAGCTTCTATTTATGCCATGCAGCTGTTGAAATGAGCACATTGCTGGCTGGAGGCATCAGCACAGCTGCTTTAAGTAGCTTACTGAATCTGAAGCTTCGCTGTTTACTGCTGCCCTTTTATTCCTTTTCAAAACACAGACAGAAAAATCATGTTTGTTCTCACAGAATAAACACCTGTTCCGCTCTTTCTCTAGGAAAAAAATTTGCTTGCTTCTGAAAAGCGATGCAGGAAGTCAAATAAAAACCATGTAGGCTGATTTCAGTTTTCCAGAGCAACCACCGTGTGTGTGGGGAGAGGTCAAGCCCTGTTCTCAGCCTACATCGCATCGTTTTATACAGTACTCCATACCACGCTGTGTTTCTTGCCCAACACTAACCAGAATCACTCACAGAAGAGCTCTGGGCTCTGAGGGCCCCCAGTAAGAGCTAGAGCCAAGAGCAGACTGAGATGGTGCTGCACCTGAGGTCAGTCTTCACACCCCCCAGCAGTGCCATGAGGAAGGGCTCCTTTTTCTCCTCTCAGGGAGAGTTAACTTCCTCGTTGTCAACCACTCCGTACATTAGGGTTGCTTTTCTGTTTGTTTTTATGGCTCACTCTCATTGATCTAGCAGCAGCTGGAGGATTTGGAAATAGCACAGAAACCATCCTATGGAGGGGGGCATCCTGGAGCTGCAACTAAAGCACCCCAGTGCCTTGGTGGGGTGGAAGATACAGGAGGGGGGGCTGGAGGTCAGTATACATTGAACTACTGCTGTTCTTCACCCCCTCCGTGGATATAAGGAGCAGAGCAGATACTGAGATGCCCCAAGCAGGTTCCAGTTTGTACTGGCTGTGCAGAATCTGGATTACAACCAGGTTTGTAAAAACAACTTCAAAGCACACAAGTTTTACATGGCAACCTCCTCTCCCTGCTGCTTTTCCCATGTGGAGCCTGGAGAACTATGATCTTGCATGCTGTTTTCCTACAGTCTTTGATACATGTGCATAAAATGCTGTAGTGCTGGTTGGTGCCTCGTAGGCATGTAAGAAAAAGGGAACAAAAGGTATTTCAATTCTCTATAAAACTCAACAGAATAATTAAATCTCATGCTGCTGAGGCAATCTATAAATAAAAAATGTAGGCTGTCACCTGTATTTTACATTTATTTTGAAATGTGAAATTATTAAGTAGAGCATATCAGCTTGTTAAATTATTTCATTATAGATATCTATGTACAATGTGAATTCAAATCAAAACAACTGGCTACTAAAGAGCCAGAAACAATGCAGTAGCTATACAAGCTTGTGAAAAAAGTTAGCCTTTTAATTTTAGATATGGACCTGGAAGCATTATAAAACTTAAATTGAATAGTATATAATGAGTAATTTCAATCGCACTGTAACTTTATCTAAAATTGAGGAACTATTTAAATAACTTTCCAGAGAAGAACACCCCATTCTTTTGTGAAAATAGGGTTTCTACAATAGCAATACTTTAATGAAAGCCCTTATTGAGAATGGAAATTAATTACTCAACTGCATAAAAGGACTTATGATGAAATTAATACAGTAGAAAATTTGTAATGTTAATTCAAATCTAAATTGACTATGGAAAGAAAAAAAACTTCAAAGGAACTACTCCAATGGGAATGTTCCACTGACTTCAGGAGGCACGGGTAGGGATGTAATTAGAGCAGAGCTGGAAGAAATGACTGAAAAAAGACAAGCAATAGAGGAGTACATTGGTGTGTAGGTCTCAGAGAGCAGGTTCCCTGAAAGCAATGTGGAAATGGGCTCCAGGTGTTGTTCTCTTTGTGCAGTGGCTATGTGGCCACCTTTACAAGTTTCCCAGCAGAAGGGCTATGTGTGAGGCTGATGTGTTCAGCTCCACTCTGCCCCACAGCAGCTTCTGGCACAAGAAAGTGCTGTTAGTCATCCAGGGTGGGGAAAAAGATTGACTGGAGGTCTGTCTGTACACCAGCAGGTAGAGCTTCTATAAATTACAGAGATAAATAATGTCAGGACAGTGTCAGATAAACTGGGAACCTGGTAAGCTGTTATGGGGCCACCTTGGCCTGACCCCAGGGCTTCCCCAGCTCCTGCAGGGCAAAATTGTCCACGCACCAGCAGTGAGTCCTGTGTGTCCAAAATGCTTATGAAATGTAGCCCGGGTTCTGCCCCTGCTGTTGCAGGTGCAGTCTCTGTCTTGGGATATGCAGACTGTAAGACTGCTTTGGCACTAATGTCATCCCTGTGCCAAGGATTTACACTTCCTAGCATCCCTCTGCAGGTGAAAGCTGTGAGAGTGCCAGGTTAGTGAACCCATGTATCTGTTGTTGCTCAAGGCAAGAAGCCTTGTCACTGAGGCGCTTGCAGCTGGAATTGAAAGAAGTTACTCGCCCAGAAGTCTCCAAAGCCTGACACATCCCATCAGTACCCCGGCAAATACAGTAGAAAACCAAGAGGAGCAGAGCACTTCACCAGCTCTGCAGGCTTCCCCTGTTTGCAAGGCAGCCCATAAAAATGCCCTACACCGGCTCCTGCTGTTTGAGATCCAGATGGTCATTTAAGGCTGCACTAAAGGCTGCCTGTGTGCAAGGGGAAAGGGCTTGGAAGCGATGGGAAGTGTTAATCTGACATCTCTAGGTACTGCTGGGAATAGGCTTATGAGCTGGGAAGAAGCAGAGCTGGGTTGGGTAGATGTTACACAACAACAGCAGTCGGTGGCATGGGATACTTTAAAACTTTTTTTACTCACCTAATTAAAAATGGTTATGCTGTTCATCTAGTATATCTGGGCTAGAACTTACAGATCTAGTAAGTAGATCTCCTTCAGGCTGTTATACAGCTTGAGACAGTTATAAAAGGAAGAAAATGGCTATTGTGAATAGAAAAAGCTCCTAAACTATAATTACAGCATCATCACTGAGATATGGCAATTTAGCTACAAATGTCATGGCAGCAATTCATAGCAGATGCACCGCATACTCTATTGAACATGCTAACTGCTGAAACTTGTTTTTCCTTTTCTCCTGGAATTTTTTCTCCCCTTCTATATAGGTTGGTTTTGGGTATTTACAAGCAGCTCCCATAAACTGTCACGCAGCTGGGCAGAACTGACCCCGAAATGTATCCACTGTACTGTGTGCAGCCAGGCTTAAACTAATAAACAGTGCTATGAAGAAACAGGTTAGCTGCAGCATTAATCTGCTTTCTAGCCTTGGCTGAAGCAACACTAATGCTGTGAGCCCCACTAGCCCTTGAGAGATGCACAGTGCCCTTGGGAAGTGATGTCTGAGAGGCTGGGCACCTTCCCAGGGTCACAGTATATTCAATATTCACCCATATTGAACATACTGCCTTCCTCCCTCTTTCTTTACACAGCCAGGAGGAAACTCCAGCAGCAACCCTGTGCTCTCCCTGAACGTGGTACCTCAGAAAAGCCCCCCTCCCTCCTCTGTAGCGTGATGAAGAAAGTAATACGTATAATATGCTGAAGTGGTGAGGGTTAGGCTTCTAGCACAAGACGACTGTTCCTGTGCTGGCTTGGAAGCTGCCTGACTGATAACAAATGGCTAAGACAAAAAAAAAATCAACAACCCTTGCTGTTTGGCTGTGACATGCACATTCAGCACAGCTGGCCAGGTCCCTGGAGGAGGGCTGTGTCCTTGCCCTTCTGCAGCCTGCCCTGTGAGTGCTCTGTTTGAGGCCAAGGAGACTTTTAGATGCCACAGGATAAAGGCTTTGAAGAAATGGCTGTTATTAGTGTTCTGATTGTTCATATTACTGTCATAATGAGGATGACGGTAAGAGCTGAAAGCCTGAATGATGAATCCATTGATAGAAGTTTAGGTAGCTGCTGGAATTTTCAAGCTATTTATGTACAACAGGTAAAAATCAGAGTGAAAAAGAGAAGCTGGTTTGTGAATCTAATCGGGCAGGAGTTGAGCTGAATGCACTGCAGTCAGCAGCTGGGAAAGCTGTCCTAGACTGAAAGGTGGCCAGTGGGGAAGGTTTGATCAATTCTCCAACAAGGTCCTGTCACTGTTGCCCCTTGCATTAAACATAAGGAAAATTCTGTAGAATTTGCAAGTTAAACTTGAATCTCACTCGTGTGGTAGATATTTTGTTTATTGCTGCAGAATTTGCTGGACGCCCTTACACAGGTCCATTGCAGTCTCATGAGCACATTATATTTTAGGCACCTACCTATGGTGCTCAGATACCAGGAAAATTCCTCTTGGATCCCTCAAGGTATGACTCCTCATTTTGCAGTGTCATCCTGCGATGCATCATTCTGCTAAATCTCTGCGGACAAATCAATTCAATTCCCTGGCCCATTCAGTTAACCCCTGTGGCTCTGAAACCCAGCTCTTCTTTAGCATGTGGAGAATTTTTTCCCCTGCGTGAAGGTAGAAGAGGAGTTCCCTGCTAGAGAGAAGATGTAATGATGGTGAACAGCAAGCAGGTAACAAGGCAGAGGCGGGTGGTGGGACTTGGCATACGGGATCGTTCTTTCCACTAGCACATATGCAAATGCTGTTTTGTCACGAGAGTAAAAAGCACATCACTTCAGAAATGGGACCGATGAGATGTTGGCTGCTGCATCACCTGTGTTGACACCATGTAAGCCCGCTGCTGAGTAATATGTGCTAGGAGTACTCCAATACCTAGGGTAAAAAGAGATCAGGTCCTGGCCCAGTATCACTCGGTGTAAATTTTTCACTGTTTGCCATCTTTTCACCCACACTTCCCTGCCCCTGAGGGCTGGAGAGCACTTTTGAACTTGGGCGCTCTGCAAAGAAAGCGTCTGCCCATCAGAGATGTGTTGACATGGAAGAGAGCTATGTTTCCCACCGGTTGAGAATTTGGCTTCGTATACTTAAACCGTGTTTTCACATGCATAAGCAAATACTACTGTAAATAATAATTTAGACCTTCAGTAAACAACCATTGTTGTGGCTCAGGAAGAAAAGTTTGTGCTGTGTTTGCACTGTAATGGGCAGCTACGTTAATTGAAAAGTGTGGAAAGAGAGTCTTATTAGAGTTGACATTACAGGAAAGGTCTGAAATATTCCTGGAGCCGATGGGAGGGAAAAGCCTTTGCAGCAGAAGTGTGCTCCTGGGTTTGCTTGCAAAATGTTTGTCCCTGTTTATGCTAGAAGTAATTGCTAACACTGGCCGCTCTGTAGTGTGGTAATAGTGCTTCCTTCCTATGGCTCTATATCAAACTCTGGAAATTAGTGGGGGAGGAACTGGGACAGGATTTCTTACTTTTGCAGCAAGCTTTTCCTGATCTCATTTGTTACCTAAAACTTTGGTTTTGCAAGGAATTCCAGCAAGTGTTCACAGGCCTATTCACGATTTAGTTTCACAAGCGCCTTTGAAATTGTAGCTCAGTGGCTGTTTGAGATAGAACACGAGAGCAACTCCTGTCACTGATGTTCTAACACGGTGAGGACATACCCCGAAAGCTATTTCCCTTCTGCTCTGGCAGCTTCAAACAGTGTATCATGCAAATCCCTACCTCAAGACTGCATTGTAATCAGCCTGTTCAGATCCTGGTGGCAGAATATTTGTCAAAAGCAACCTGAAGCTTTTCCTCAAGAGTGACTAACTGAATTGGATTTACTCCACGCTGGCATTGCTGTCAAGCGTCCCATTGACTGAGAAGTGTTTAGTGATTAAAAGCTCCAAGTCAGTAAAGGAATGCAAAGAATTTAATTAAATTATTACATCTACATGTCTGTCAAAATGAAGCAAAAAATATAACATAAGCATAGGTGCATTACCAGTGATAAACAAGACTAAATAATATGTGTAATAATTACTACAACAATGAAGGTGAAATAACTCATTAATATTTTTCCAAACTAAAATCTAGAGAAACCACACATTGCTGCAAAACATTTATTTTAATATGATTCTATTCAAGACTTTACATATTTTGCCTAGTCCCAGGGAAAAAGAAACCAAATTAGAAGAAAATCAAGGCATTCTAGAAAAATTGTCTACTTGATAACATTTTTTTCTAATATTATTTCTGTTACTGTAACTATTGATATGAAGCTCAGATCTTGATTTTATTATTTTTAAGAAGGTATTGATAAGATGTGGTAGCACTGCTTTCTGCTTGAATTTGTCCCAATTGTGGTATCAAATATTCAATATGAAAAGGATTTATGCCCTACACAAAGGTTTGGCTTTATGTAGAAATATGAGAAGTATAAACACACGGATGTGCATTACAGTGAGATTTCCATTATATGATTAACTGAGTATAGGTGAAAATTTAATAATAATCATATGATGATTATTCTATGAACATGAATGTACTTATTTAAGGCGCTTTTAATAGAACTGGGTTTTAATGTAGTTAATAGTTAAACACAGATTCTTATTATTAAAACCTCAGTGAACCCCAGAAAATTAAAAAACCCAAACCGTAATATTCAAGTCCCAGGCTAAGCTGGCTGTTCAGTCATGTAAGAAGCAAACAGACACCACCAAGCCCTGGCCTGAAGTTGTATCATGGCATGTAATGTCATAATTAGATGTCATGTGGCATTTTTCCATTTAACAGGCTCATCCTGGAGATGAGCACTGGCTCCAGGGATCAGTCAGTTCAGGTGGTGGAGTAAGGTTGTCCCAAATACCATCTTTTGTACCCTAACACAGCTGCTGTGGGCCTGATTCAAATTCCACAGACACAGGTTCTGTCAGGAGTACTTTTGATAGCCTTTCCTGATACCTCCACACCCCAACTGCTGGATGACCTCTAAAATCCTTTCTAGACCAGTTTTCTGTGAAGCCATAGATGTTTGCTTATGTTTCACAGACATGACTGCTTATGCTCTTCAATAAGGTCTCCACTCTTATGCCTCCTACATGCAGATGGAATAATTAAATACTTGCATTAAGGGAAGATTACACCCATTTAATCCTTTCTTTAATCTATCAAAAACTTGCTAACAGAGTGTGAATTTTCAGGACCATTGTCTCTCCTTCCTTGGTACTGCCGGCAACCACGTTGTATAATCCTTCTCCCAAACCAACAAAGCTCCACAGATACACAGCACATAATCTTGCTTTGCTGTCCAAGCTGGCAGTTGTCTATTCTTTGTGCTAATTCCAGACTAGAAAGAAAACAGTATACCAAGAAACCTGTTATTTTGATAATTAATACTAATGGGACACTCTGGTGTTCCTGGTGCCATTTGGGTGGGGGGACCCAGGAGACCCTCCAGTCCAGCTGACAGTGGGTTGCTGGAAAATACTGATCTAACATCCTTCCCTATAGAAATTGAAGCCTGGTGCATCCCTTCTGTGAGAACTTGGTGTGGAAGCTGTCATTGCAGGTTTCTAGTTGTTCTGCATCCATTTTATAGTGACAAAATCCCTGGGGTTTGTTGCTGCATGTGTATTTTATTGGCAGATCAGTGACTGGCAGTGGAAAAATCCAGAAACAAGCCTTTTGTTCTTCATGCTTCAGAAGCAAATATCTGAATCTGGAAATTAAATTTTAGTTTCTTGCCAAAATCTAGTGTTAGAATTTGATTGGAAGATGTCTTGTGTGTCAGGCCAAATTTTCCTAAGGCTTTCCTTTGGGAAACTAGAGATACCTACAGTGGATCATGATGGACTTGAAAAGCTAGAAATATCTCTTTCCACTTTTAAACTGTACATAATATGCACAAATGCATTTCAGCCAAAATAATGTATCAATTTAATCAATCCTCTCTCTCCACCACTGGTATAATTGCAGGCCAACTCAGAGCAGCCAATCTTGAGAGATCAAATCTTTCTGCCAGCATCACAGGCTGTGTGTCAAAGAACACCCTCGTGAGGAAAGAGAATATTCCCACAAAGGTCTTGCGGGGCTGATCAAAGCAGATTTTTTCTGCCACTGTTGATACGCACAACTAAGCAACTTCTGTGCAGCTCTGCTGCTCCCTTGTAACTCATCCGGACACCTGGGATCTGTTGTGAGTTAATGGATAAGGATTAGCATTTGCCAGCCTAAATTTTGCCAATCTATGATTCTTTTCCCCAGTTCAGGTTGCTTTTCTGCTGAACTACGACTGCTGTACGGCTTAACAGTGAAATACTACTTAGGGGGCAAAAATTAAAAACTGTCTGTTTGAAGGATGCGTGTGCTTCCTTTGTCACCCTTTAGGCAGGCAAATGCAGGGCCAGGGGCTTGGGTAGAAACGTGGCCGTGGTCTCCATATGTCCTAAACCTCTGCCATTGCCACCTGCTGATAATCTTCTAGTTCAAAACACTGGGGTCAAGCAGACCTCCTCTGCACAGGGAGACTCACCTCCCAGCTGAATTCAGCCTCTCGCCTTGGAGTCAGCTCATGTATCATGTCCAATTTTTTCTACCAATTTTAAATCGATTTTGTTAGTTCCCGAGCTTTTTTTCCACACCTTGTCTTACCAAAGTAAGTCAGCTGGGCATGAAAGCAAGAAGAAAAGCATGAAGAGGAAAAAATGTAAGGCAACAAAGTATATTGAATGTATACAATCATGGGGAAAAAATAGCAAATCTATTTTCCTCCACAACGTGGACCTGTGAAAGCTGTTTGCAAACCTGATTCAACGTTAGTAATGTAACTGCTGTCGTCCTCTTTTTCCTGTGAAGTGCTCCTGTCTATGGCAGAATGAGCTGGAATGAGTAGTTAAATCCTCTTTAAATAAGCAACGGTTTCCAAATTGTATTTGAGCTTAACACGTGGCACGTGGGCCTTCCACGGCTCTCCTGCCTGGAAGGCATCTCTGGTAGGACAAAATGAACTATTGCACCCGTGTTCCAGGACATCAACAGATCTGTGAGGGCCCCGAATATCACTTTGTAGTAGCTGCCAGGATCACATCTGTTACCTGTTGAGGTGATGCTCAAATGCCTCTGATCTAAACCAGGTGTCAAAGTCAGCAGAATTCAATCTATAATGTATGAACTCCTGCTGGAGCTTCAAATTTGGTGTTTAGATGGAATGTGTCTGTTCAGTGCCCTTTATCTCTGTCCTTCACAAAAGACCATCAATTCTCAGCTGAAAAACAGTGCCCGTGCTTTTGTATTTTGTGTTTGGCTCCGCAGACTGTCAAAGGTTCTCATGGGAATGACCTTGCAAACTCTTTGGTAATAAAATTCTGCAGAAATTCACAGTGCAACCTAGAATAACCGCTCAATTTGCATTGCAATAGATGGAGCAGCACTTCTGATACCCACCTTGTGTGCCGTGGTGAATTCTTTTGATTCTGAGTGGTGAAATGGCTGAGTGTATGCACAGCAAGGCAGATGGGATTGATTCATCAGAGTTCAGTAGGTTATCATCGCTGTAGGAATAGGTAATGACATATATTCTAATTAGAAAAAATACTCCGTGGTTAGGGTGAATTAAAGGCTAGAGCTGATTTGACCCCAATCAGTAAAAATGAAGATACAGTGCTTCATCATGCAGACAGCACCAATAGCATCAGGGTTCAAAAGCCATCTGTTCCTTCCAGCCTTTGAAAGAAATGTCCTCAAGGGTGTTTCTAGGACTGTTGTGTTTCAAACTTTGGTGTTTTCATGGAAATAGGAGTGCACTGGGCTTCTGGAGGGCAATCACTTTAATTTTTATTTAAGTCATTGTAATGTTTGGGAAAATTTTTAGCATGCTGGCAGAATTGGTGTTAAGATGTCACCTACCTACTGTCTGTGTCTAGCCTGAGGCTTGTAGATTATACATTAAATATGAACTCCATCTCCTGGTCAGCTTTACTTCAGGGACATCCATGAGTTTGCAAATCATAGTACACAGAGCTAACAAGCCATTGGGTTACTGGATGTTGTTGTTTTTACTGTTTCTGAGATTCTTACATAGCTCAAATGAAAATAAAATTGAATTTATCTCAACTGAATGAAACATTAATAATAAAAGGTAGCTGAGCATATTTCCCAGCACTATGATGGAATTCAGGCTGCCACCTAGCAATTGCTACCGATGAGCTACATATTTTTATACTAAACCCACTCAAACCTAGAGGAATTATCTGAGTAGGACACAGCATTTTGGATATCTGCAGACATGGGGCAAGAAGCTCCAAACTGTCATGACTGTGTCAGCTGGAAACATTAGCTAAGCGTTATTTTATATTCACTTGCAAGTAGTAGAACTAACAGTTAATTCAGATGAGTGCAGTAGTTTTCATTTCTTGAACTAATTGATTGTTTTGGGTGGTGTCAGACTTGAACAGGTATCAACATATTAGCTTTCCCTTTGATCTCATATTTCTTGTCATTTTTGCAAGATGCTTAAGCTTTGGAGCATAATTTCAAGGCAGTCAAAAAGCGAATGGAGGCTTTTCACATCAACTACAGCTGCTGCAGAGAGGGGCAAGGCACGTCTAAAACAGCTGGAAAATAAGAGGAAGGGTTCACAACAGACCGGAGAAAACAGGGTATTTAAAGCTTTACTCATCTCTGTATTTAGTTCCTTCACAGCTTACAGGGGAGAGTGTACTATTGACCCTCTGGTTCTACTAATCTTTTAGCAAAGAATAAAGCAGCCTGGGGATTTTTGTGTCTCGCTGTGAGAGGACATAAGATCAGGTACGTGATGATTAACTCTCACCAGGTATTCACAGCTCCAGTCCCGTCGGGGCCTGAAAAAATGAAAGTGAGTATTAAAGTGCATTACAGTCTTGCAGTAGCTTTTGCAAGTTGAGCTTAGAGTATTTAACTTTCTTTTATTGAAATATGCAATTAGCAGTCAAGGTCTTAGAGATAATCATAGCCTTTGTGTTTCAAATATTTCACTGAGGGATGAAGCCCTTAATTTCTAATGGAGGCTATTTCAGGAAGAATATATATACAGAAGCCTGACTTAAACCTACTGTAAATTATTTGATAAAGAAACCCTGCTTTCATATAAGCTGAAATATGATTATTTTTTTTTTAGGAATTTCTATGCTAGTCTGGAATATCAGGAAGCTCAAAAAAAAAAAAAAAATCAGTCCTGTACCTTCTTAGCTCAAAAAATTATTAATTCAATTAGTAAAAAGATGATTTTACCCAAGTAAATATAGCAGCCTAATTACCATCTATACTGAAGCCCCCGCCGTTTCTCCCTCCTTTAATTATTTTAGCTCTTGTCATTCTTCCAGAGTCTTGGCATTCCAAGTAGTAGAAAACAAATCCCCTGCGACAGACTGCAGGAACTTTATTCCCAGCAGCGATCCTTTTGCATAAACATCTTTCCTCATGTGACTTGAACCACAGAGGAAGCGAGACACTCCTCAGGAAAGCTGCGTTGGAGCAGGAGCTTTGCCAGAACACGAGCTTTGCTTTGAAACGGAGCTCCAGCAGTGGGGGATTCTTAGCTTCTTACACTGGTTGTGAACTGTAAATCTTTTAATTTAGAAATTCAGATTTTCTTGCTTTCAGTATAGCTTTGGATTTCTGGGTACCATGTTCATATTGCAATTGTGCAGTGAGGGCTTATGCAGAACATAAGCACTGTATTCCAAATAAAATTAAAATTTCTAGTTATCTGTCTCCTGAAAGCTAATTTAAAAGGAGGTATATGTTATTACCCATATCCCACTTGTGTTTGAATGGAAAAAAATAAATCAGATAAGGAAAACTTTGTCATAAAGTCTAAATGGGGAAGAGAATTTCTTAAGTAATGTGCCATATGACTTTCCAAAATATTAAATATTACTAATAGGCTTACTAATATTAAAAATGGAATATGAATAATTAGACATTGCATGTTAGTAAAAGAATATCATATTTAAATTTGTTAAATATGACAACTTAGTAACTTTTGCTTTTTCATAGTTCAAGAAACCTAACAGAAATACAAATAAGTAAAAATACAACAAACCTCCATTAAAGAAGTGACAAGGTCCAAAATGCAAACTGAACAATATTTGCTTATTCTGTGCAAGAGAAACCTCCACTGGTATAATTCTTGTGTGGCTTTGATGCCAAAAATAGGTGAATGACCTTGGAATAAGCTTTCTATATTAAAACAGCTTTCTTTAGTTGATAAGTATTGGCAAAAAAGTCTTATGACAACCACAGTTTTAAAATTTAATAACATGTAACAATGCATAATGTATCCAACTTCAAAGTACACTGTAAGCATATTTTGGAAAGAGATGGAATTCTCCTGTCTTGGGATTTTTTTTTTTTCTTATTTAATCCCACACTGCCAAAATTTAGCTAAAAGGATTAGCTAAAATGGAGTTTAGATTCTGTACCTCTTAGTTTAGCTCTCTAAATGACTGGACTGCTGGTGCTTACCTCTTTTTGGAAGAGAGAGGTCTCTCTTCCTCAGCCAATTATTTTTCACACCCTTTGGCCCTGCCCTGCCTCGGCAGCTCTACAGAAACTCTTAAGAATTTACAAACAGTTGCTAAAGTTGAATCTGGATCCCTTCCATTGCGGAAAAAACCATTAAATTATACTGGTTCTATTTACTACAGCTGTACCCAAGGTTAGAGTGCTCAAGAGAATGGAAATTTCAGTCACAGATGCACTTTAAAAAAGATTTGAAATAATTGATACAATCTTATATTTGGTAACTGTTTAAATTCCATTAGTGTCACACAGGAAACGGAACCACAGATTAATTAATGAGAGTAATCCTTACTGTACTCTTTTCTCCTAGTCCTCCTTCAAGGCTATTGTGAGAGCACAGAAACATTTACAAAGTTTTACAAAATTTACAAAGTTTCAGGATCATTTTATGCAGAGCCTTTTGTCGTGGTTGGTTTTTGATTGTAAACTCCATCTTGGTATTCCACCAAGATGGATTTGAGTAAAGCCATTGGGAATGGGCTTTATTGGCAGTTAAGTATGTGCTCGTGCAATTTCTATGTATAAGAATGGGAAGGGAGGGCAGGAGCAAGACAGAGACAAAATTTCTGTTGCTTTAAAAAACCAGGAGTGATTTAACAGCTCGTTGGATGAACAGAACAACAAAAGAGCTCAGTCTTGGAGGTTTTCTGATCAGATTAAAGGGTTTCCATGGTGGCAGGGAACTTTACAAATAGAATCCAATATCAGAAATTCTGTGCAAGAAGAATTCACTTACAGGAAATATCTGTTAGATTACAACTAATTAAATAGGCCTTCAACAGCAGATGTCACTGAAGCTTTAAAATTTAAGAGAGGATTTCAGAAGGCAGAGGAACTGAAACAAGTGAGCCTTGGTGTTACTTTAACCTTGAATGTATTTAGTATCTACATTCCTTTTATTACTCTGAAATTCTCTTCTCTACAAAACGCAACAAATTTATATTCTTTTTTGCACTAATTATTGCTATTACTGTTATACTTGGTTCCAGCTTCACTAACTGATGTCTGTGTTTAATTTTTTTTTCCTTCACATTGCCCTTTATATTGATAGCTCAACTTTATCACCAATAATATGTGCAGGGGGTATTAGGATAAAGATTATTCATATTAGCCTTCAATCTTCAGCCGCTGATTAGACTTAGCCTATTCCATATAACCCTCAGAAAAGAATCTCTTGTTGTGGCCTTTTTAATATATTCACTTAACTACCTCTAGAGTTTTTCTGCTCAGAGATCCTAGTGACAAATGATGCTTAAACTGCTCTCAAACAGAGGGAGGATCAGGGAGAAATCCTGTTTGTTTGGGGGCCTTGGGCCATCCCTATGGCTGGCGGGCTGGGCTGTGGGTCTGTCTGGGTCTCCTCCCTCCCCCAGTGGGGGTCAGCCAGCGGCTGGGACTTTGTTCCCCTGCTGTAGGCTGGAAAGCCTGTGGTTTGCAGCCCTGTGAGTGTCTCTGTGGGGCGGGCTGCCCCACTGACCTCAATCACTGCGGGACCTACATCTTCCCTCCTGAGACAGGGCTGTGGCAGAGAAAGGCTGTTGGCAGAGAACCCAGAGAAGGAGTGTCCCCAATAAAGATATTAGAGATTAGTCTTCACGTTGTGTTAGCGTGATACTAAGCTGCTAAGTTGTCCTACTTTTCATGTCTTTTTAATAATGCTGCTTAAAATTGAAGGAAGCTTAATATCTGTATCAGCCCTGACTGGTACGTCCCGAGACAAGGCAGGCGTGCATACGCCTCGTCAGATTGATTTTTCTGTGCTCGATTTTAACCTCTCCTTATATTCAGCCTGTTTCTTCACACTTTATTAACATAATACAAATACAATTCAGTTTTGTAATGAGAAATTGACTCAGGCTCTCTGCTCTAAAATAAAGTGAGTGGACAGTAGCAGTCAATTATGGCCAGAATGGATAAGCCCAAAGCACCCATATGGATGCAGTTATATCTGTTTATGTATCTCAGAAGCTTGCGTTTTTAAACACCTTTTGATTTGGGTGTCAGACACGGGGTTATCCAAGATGAAACTTCATGGAGGAAGCTTAGGAGGCATCCCGAGACAAGGCAGGCGTGCATACGCCTCGTCAGATTGATTTTTCTGTGCTCAATTTTAACCTCTCCTTATATTCAGCCTGTTTCTTCACACTTTATTAACATAATACAAATACAATTCAGTTTTGTAATGAGAAATTGACTCAGGCTCTCTGCTCTAAAATAAAGTGAGTGGACAGTAGCAGTCAATTATGGCCAGAATGGATAAGCCCAAAGCACCCATATGGATGCAGTTATATCTGTTTATGTATCTCAGAAGCTTGCGTTTTTAAACACCTTTTGATTTGGGTGTCAGACACGGGGTTATCCAAGATGAAACTTCATGGAGGAAGCTTAGGAGGATTTCATATCCTGTTGAGATGATTTGCATAAGAGAAATTAGATGATGGTACAAATGTCACACGCTTTCCTGTTAAAATGTGTAATGTGAAAAAGGCTAAATTTTCTCCATTGGTTTCATGTGCTTGTATTGAGCTGCTGGAAAGAAATCTGTGATGTTTCCCATGCTCTTCTGCATAGTTTGCTAATCCAAAATGTCTGAAAGCAGCATTATTCATAACAGTAGTTCATTCCTGGCATCTAAATATAATCTGGAGCAAGGTCAGGCAAATACCTTACATTAAACCGCTAATCTTAAAGTGTGAGAATCGCAGTCTGTCCAATGAGACAGCAGTTCCAATCTGAACCCATAGGTAAATATCCTGGATTTAGGTGGCGTGAAGAGGAAAAGAAAAAAAAAACAAAAGGGAGGCATATACCTCTATGGTTGGATGTGGTACAAAAAGTCCCACGTCCTGTGACGTGTTTGCCATCATGTGGTTGAGCAGATCTTCCCTCCTCTCACCACCCCACATGGCAGGGTTGGCTCTGTCTTGGCTGATAATCACAGACACGTTGCTTTCTTGCCCAGTGCCACACGGGGAAGGCTGAGCTATGCTTGGCTTGCACGGATGAATAATGGATACTGTGCTGAAGATGTTCAGGCTCAATCCCTATAAACTTGGTGAATCATTGACAGAGTTAGTAATGCTCCTGCTTTATAATAAACACTCACAAAAGGACATTGTTCGTGATTCACCTTAGAAACTTCAGAGCTGCTCTGCTTTAAAGAGAAAATCTCGCTGCATTGAGTTGACAAGATTTGCTGGGATTTCATATCCTGTTGAGATGATTTGCATAAGAGAAATTAGATGATGGTACAAATGTCACACGCTTTCCTGTTAAAATGTGTAATGTGAAAAAGGCTAAATTTTCTCCATTGGTTTCATGTGCTTGTATTGAGCTGCTGGAAAGAAATCTGTGATGTTTCCCATGCTCTTCTGCATAGTTTGCTAATCCAAAATGTCTGAAAGCAGCATTATTCATAACAGTAGTTCATTCCTGGCATCTAAATATAATCTGGAGCAAGGTCAGGCAAATACCTTACATTAAACCGCTAATCTTAAAGTGTGAGAATCGCAGTCTGTCCAATGAGACAGCAGTTCCAATCTGAACCCATAGGTAAATATCCTGGATTTAGGTGGCGTGAAGAGGAAAAGAAAAAAAAAACAAAAGGGAGGCATATACCTCTATGGTTGGATGTGGTACAAAAAGTCCCACGTCCTGTGACGTGTTTGCCATCATGTGGTTGAGCAGATCTTCCCTCCTCTCACCACCCCACATGGCAGGGTTGGCTCTGTCTTGGCTGATAATCACAGACACGTTGCTTTCTTGCCCAGTGCCACACGGGGAAGGCTGAGCTATGCTTGGCTTGCACGGATGAATAATGGATACTGTGCTGAAGATGTTCAGGCTCAATCCCTATAAACTTGGTGAATCATTGACAGAGTTAGTAATGCTCCTGCTTTATAATAAACACTCACAAAAGGACATTGTTCGTGATTCACCTTAGAAACTTCAGAGCTGCTCTGCTTTAAAGAGAAAATCTCGCTGCATTGAGTTGACAAGATTTGCTGGCACACACACAGGCTCTATCTCAGACCTTTGGTTTTGGCTAAATGATTCCAAATAATGAAATCTGTAGCTCTGATTGCCTGGCGCTTGTAAACAACCTCAAGTTGAGAAGACTTCTAGTTCTTAGCTGTGCTCTCCAGGGACCACTGGGAATACTCCTAGACAGACTCCATAAGAACAAACAAGCAAAAAAATGTTTAGGATTATTCTCTAATATTACAGTCACAGATCCTATAAGAAGAGTGTCACCATCTCAATTTGTAGCTGTTTGCTTAATTGCTTCAGCTCTAAATTGCTCCAAAGGAAAGAGCAGTCTCAGGCACAGATAAATGGGATGGTATACAGATGCTGATAAACTATTTAAATGCATCTGTGGAGTAAAAAACAACTTATATAAATAAGTCAGAGTCAATAAAGAGGCAGTAGGTCACAGGGACAATAGAATTACTGAGGGGAGTAAAGACACATCACGAGCTATACTGTAGTCATTGTATAGGACAGCAACAGAAAAACTATGCTACTATTTGAGCAACAGTACACGATGATAAATAAAGATGGGAACACAATGTATGTACCCATAGGGAGGGATCTGCAATCATATGTTTGGAGTTTTGTGACTAATGAATGCCTCGCCATTTAACTAGACAATTTTTCAAAGCCATTTTCATACGCAATGTAATAATGTATATTACAGATAATGGTGACAGCTACTGAGGGAGGAGCAGCTGAATACCTTCTTTTGCCTTTGCTGGCATTCTGCATCTGTTTCAGGCAAAAGGCAATTTCAAGAAAATGTTGATGTTTTCCAAACCAACAAAACAAAACAGAGTATCAAATAAAATGCATACATTAAAATATATATTGATTACTGACCAAGTACATTTCAGAACTGAGTGGTGGTGTGTCCAGCTGTGACAGTTGTGCTATAAAGAAGGGTTGTACCAAATTGCTAGTTGGCCAAGAAGAGAAGCTGTGGTGGCCAGGGCAGCCAACAGGGGCTTTTGTGTTTGTTTTGAGACTCGCCTCAGTTCCCAGCACTGCCGAGCACTTCTCTTCTCCAGAGTGAGGATGCTTCGCCTGTCCTAAATTTAATCTAGTGGAAAAAATCTTTTAGATTATTGTGTCCTTTACTGACCCTCAGCTCTTACCAGTGGGTCTTGGTGCCAGTATCTTAATTTTTCATTTTATGCTGGTTGCTTTAACAATGTGTTCTTTGGCAGTCAGCCATGTCTACAGCACTCTACTATTAAAATGTCTGCTCTCTGCTGCAGCTGTCCATTTACTTTATGAACTGATCAGCCGGTAGAATGTAATTTAAGAGAATAGTAATAAGTCATAGTTGAGGGCACAAACTATCAGCTGATTTGCTGTATGCAGGTCTGTCCTTCAGAGATTTCTGAACCTAACTTGTCATACTACATGTTTATTTTTTAATTAGCGCATAATGTGAAAAGAATGACTTGACATGCTGCACATAGTGGGTGAATAAAGCCAATACTGCCCTTGTGGAAATACTCTCGGTACCAGGAGCACTCAGGAGTGACACAGTTGTCAAAGTGAACACGGCACATAACACTTTTCCTACTTAAATGTTATTACAGGTCTAGAGGGCAGGTTAATTTGAATTTGTAATGGCATTAGCTTTAACATTTAAATAGAGCAAAGACGATCAATTCTTAGGAGACACATACTAGATTTTCTCTTCTAATCGCTGAGTTCTTATTGGGCTGAATCAAACTGTAAGATAGATTTTTAAGTGAGAGACATTTCATAAAATGTCCTATTTGCCTATAACAAAGGTTGTTGAAAGAGGTGGTGGTGAGGATGGCTTATTGAACTAATGAAAACAAAAACATCTACTGATACAACCCAAGCACTGGGTTGACATCATGTCTGGTAAACAAGGGAGGAACAGAACCAGAAATTAATGCATCATAATTGATGTGCTGGCAATTAGAATTAACTAGCAGGGAGGGTAATGGGGGGATGACTCTGCTCCTTATGTTTTTTGAAGTCATTAAAAAGTGTGGGAAGTGGCTGTGGAGAAAGGCTGGGAGGATGGAAGGAATTCTGCTGTCATCTTTAGTATCCCTGGGATTTGGAGAAGCCCACCTGCTTCTCACCACGCCTTCCTCAAAACCGCATCATTACAGATCCAGGGATATACATTGATTAGATAAGCCAGAGAGAAGGAATCTTGAGATTGCGGTCTCATCTCCGCCAGCAAACAAAAGCTGGGAAGGCCTCTCTTTCCTTCTCTGCCTTATTTTTCTTCTCTCATCTTTTAAAAAAAAAACAGCATTAGCAAGACACGACTTACTGGCTCAATATTTCCATAAGCTGATGGCCTATAAAGCAGCTAAAAGCAATGACTGAAATGGCTCCGCGATGGTGTGTATTTGCCAAGGCTCCAAGCAGCCAATGGGACTGAGTGCTTGAATCCACTCCTCTAAGAACAAGCTGGCAGGGTATTTATATAAATATATATATATAAATAGATGTAAAAAATCAAGGCAGGAGAATGAATAATAAAAATAAGTATAAAGCCAAAATACAGATTTAGTTTATATTATTAAAGTTAAATGCAAACAAGAAAGCACCAGACCCGTACTAATGATAATTTTTTCCCTTCAGTAAGAAAAGAAAGACCTTCGTGGGCAGATCTCCAGCCTATTCCTTCCCTCTTATTCTTCCCCCGTTTACTTGTGAGCTGACCAATACAGACTGCATTTTGATATGGAAACGTATTCTGACTTACATATATTCTTTTACAGAACTCAGTGTTGCAGTGCAAATGTAAAAACCACTCTCACTAAACCATTTTTATTCCTTCTGTTTACTATACACATTGATGAACTTTCAGCATTAACTTCATTCCCTATTGGCAGCGACTGAAGACCTTCTAATATAGAACTTTAAGCATGTTATTAGCTTTTGAATGAGTAAATTTCGTAAGAAATTACATGCTTTACAAAGAAGTAATAGATAATGGGATCTTTATCTCAAAGGAGTAGTAAATAGAATACAGAGAGATCCAATTCACAGCCACCAACTGGGTCACATCTCAGTGAAGATGATGTATTATTTCTGACAGACAATATGGTCCGATGGCTATTAAAAGAGCAACAGAGCAAGTTTGATAATCCGAGTCTAGTCCTCAGTGATCAAACTTCCAGTAAAAACTGGTATTCCCAGTGGTTATCAATATTTCTGTCTTGTGACTGTGTGCTCTTTTGACATGGATCCTGAACTGTCTTTTCCTCTGAAGAGGATTCTTAGTTTAGAGGAGAGATCTGTTGGCAGTGCAACATATGCATTTTCTGGTTTTAAGTTGTGTATAAATATAGGATCTGGGGTTTCTTAATATGGTACCTTTATCACCACAGCTTTCTAATTTTGTAAGAGGCCCAAAGCATCCTCTGCTGAATTATTAATCACGGAAAGATCTGAAAAGATCCGTCAATATATTTGTGCGTTGTTTTTCTTCCAAATCAACTTTGATTGTTAGAGTTGGTGTTTGCCATCAGCTGTGGACCCCTTTGTAAGCTCGTCTCGACATACTTTTGTGCAGTAACTTGGTAAAGAAAGCAGGTGGCTGAGTGATTTTTATGATAGCTCTAACAGTAGTAAGAGATTAGGTCCTTTTTTCTTTTTAAAATAAAGACCTGTTGGGGCTGCAGGAAAAATGATAATGTCTTCCAATATGCCCTTAACCAAAATCCTAACGTTTAAAATTTATTTATGGCCCCACATTAATTTAAGCAACAACTCTGTAGATTCGTTATGCTTAAGCCAAAAGCTTATGAGGATGGTAAATGTCTGCATATCCATCATCAACCTACAGAAAATAAGGGGATGGAGTGCATTCATTTAAACTATATTTGAAATATTACCCAAGCTGATATTGAATCTATGACGTGCAGCTGGAGGGAGAGGACAGAACTAGAAGCGTCACAGGACTGCAGAGCCTTGCCTAAGCTTTTTCTATTTAGAAATCAGTAACCTTGGGTAACTAATGCATTCAAATTGCCAGGTAAGCATTTCTGCATTTAAAACAACAGACTTCTGTGACTCATGAAATGGCACCTGTTCATTCAGCAACTAATAAACTAAGAGAGATTCACATGTGCCTATAAACACTGATTTGTAAAACAGATCTAAGGACCATTACGTTTCTCTCCGATACATACATTTTAATTCATTCACTGAATATGCAAAATATATATTTAGCTAAGTACTTAAAATTGGCCTCAGGTGTAAAATTTTACAGCCCGTAATTGTGTCTCCCCAGCGATACTCTGTGTATGTAGCTGGCTGGGGGATGCCCCTCTATCAGCATCAGGAATTAAAAGCAGCATGAAGTGAGTGCAAAGGAGGGGCTTCCACCACTCCAGGGCAAAACAGCAGGCCTATTTTTTTTTTTTTTTTTACTTCTCTCTTCAATATTTCATGAGACTTGATCTCTTATTAACTGGGTTGCCTTCTCCTTCTGATTTGGAAAACCTTTTTCTGTCTCACGTTCTATTTTTCTGTTTCCCCTTCCTTCTAATCTCTTATTCCCCCCTGTCTTCTTCCATCTTTGGAGCACTCCAGGTCACCTACATCTAGAGAAATAATGCTTAATATTGTTATCTGCAGCTGCTTCTATGCTTTCAACAAGCAAAAGACTTCCAGAACGCTGGGACTATAAGAGAAGCCAGGGAAAACTCCAGGGAAAACTATGGGACATTTGTCTTAGCTGGAGTCTGCAATGCTGCTCGTGATTTAGGTGCATCAGCAGCACACGATACTGTTTTCTTAAGTATTGAAATACGTCAGCTTAAATGCCCTCTGTCACACTACCTCTGCCGGGATGAAGGATACAGTTATTTATTGAGGTGATTATACCTGTAAAGAATTCTGTCCTAAAGAAAACTAAGATAATTGTTTTTTCCATTGAATTTCTCTCTTGTGAAGTATTTCGGAATTAGTGACAGAATTTCAATTGCTGAATTTCCACATTAATGAGGGCTGTCATCTTTGAAGATTTTCACAGGACTAATAAGGTATCTCTTTTTTAATGAAAATGCCTCCAAACTCCTTTTCCCTCTGGGTACCACAGTGTGTCTTGAGCTAATTATGACTAGAAATTCTGACTCCAAAAGGAGAACTTTTTTCCTTAATTGTGTTCTGATGAGCACAAAGGAAATCATATTCCATGCAAAGGTGGGTAACATTGTATGTCACAGCAGAGGAATCTGGAGTCTTGGTAGGAATTAAATACTATAAACACACACCAACACATGTCACTGCACGCACTGGAAAAGCCATAGCTCAGGTAGTACCATTCTCACCTAATAAGTGCATTATTCAGAACATTCCCTTTCATCAAGCTCCCCTTTGCCCATAGATACCAAATTCAGACCCAGAAGCTGTCATTATATTAGTGATTGAATTCTCTAAAATATTTATCCTTGCTCTTTCTTGCAATGTAGAGAGTCACGTTGCCAGAGTATCATACTGTTCTTGAAAAAGGATTGCAGTGGATTATAAAAATCTAGCATAGAAAAACCCCAACAGACATCTAAAAAATGCTTGCAATCAAATAAAAGTTTAAAATTATATAAAAGGCTGCAAGCTAGACATTTCCTAAAAGCTCATCCACTTATCTGCGCATTCTTTGTAGGTTTCCCATTTTCTGAGGGTTTATCTAATCATACTTTCATTATGTCTGTTATTGCAGTTTGAGTTAGTTCTGCACTTTAACTGCATTCTCAGTAAAGTGAATATCCTTCAACTTGTGTTGTGCTCTTCTTCTGCACCTCTGAGAATCTCTGAATCTCTGTTTAACCATGAAGATTTTGGTGAATATCAACAAATATTTCTTAATTTACTTGCAGTTATTACTGTTAAAGCTTTCTTACACCCAGTATATTGGAATTTATGTTCTTTCTCTACCCCAGTTTGGTACGGGATGGAGTTTCATACAGGTTATTGCACAGTTCAGTCCTAAAGCTACTGATCTGACAGCAAGGAACAGTGGATCTCAGCTCTGCTCTGCCACTAGCTTGCCAGTTTAATCCTGGCACCTTTCTGAACATCAGTTTATTTAAAATTAATTAGATGAAGGCTTAACTCTATTAAAACATATTCTGAGGATACATTTGTGTTTGCAGAGCACCGGGAGTTCCTTCATTTCAAAGGATCTAGAGCGCAAAATATTTTTCATAGCTACCTTTATAGTGAGACTGACAGCAGCAGTTTTACTCATAATTTTGCATATAACTTTTTGTCTGCCAGCATTTTCTATTTCCCAATGTAGATTGAAGACATATTTTTAGCCATTAAAATGCCAGTCATGTTCTTTAGAATTTGTCCTTGTGCCTTGTGACAACCATCTAAAGCATATCCATTATTGTTTATTGCAAGCATTTCTAAAATAGTTCACTCTCTTTCAAACCTGCTGCTATCTGCAGTTAGCAATTATTAACTCAGAGAAAAACGCCTTCAACATCTCCTGGTTTAAAAGTACAGCAGAACCTTGCTAAGTGCCTAACTAGATAGAGCAGCGACTGAATCTCTGGAGCCAGTATTTCAGGGAACTGTCAGAATCTCTGGGGATAATGTCTTCAGAAGTCTGTGAATCAAAGCCAGGCACCAGGTTATAAGAATAAAATTTCTGCTTTGTCTTTGTGAGAATCCAGCTTTCTTGCTAGACAGAAAAGCAAGTACTTAACTCTCACTGCAACTGCACTGTGTCTGACTTTGAAAACAGTTTCTGGAAAGACTCAGTGTTGAGGAAGGACCTTGGAGACCCTGCATACGTTTTATCTTCAAAAGCCCAGGGGCGCTATTTAGGAATCATCCAATTATCCACTTCCATTCTCCAGATGATTCCCAATGCCTAGAACAACTTTGTTTACATATATACACACACAAACACATCTACATACACATATATATACACAAATATATTAGGGTATATGTAAAAGTTACATTTTATATAATTTTTTTATATACACATGCATATATAAGCATTGCTTTCCTAAGTAACTAAAGTTTATAAAAAAGGAGGGAGTAAGTATAAAAGAGAAAAAAAATCCTTATAAAATGCTTTCTGAGATAATATTTCATAATTTTCCCAAGCAGCTATGATTTTGAGCTTATAGTGTTACAGTTCTTGATGTTCCTGTGGAGGTCTGAAACATTCAGTTAATTATTGAGCTACTGGGTAGAACAGTCACATACATAATTCCAGATAAGGTCAGCTCTTCTCTCAGTGCACATGTTACTGCCACGTGCACAAAAAGAAGAAAAGCAATTGCATCTTTTAATCAGCATCTTTGAGCTCTCTGGTTCTATTGCTATTTAATACTGAAAATGTAATCTAATCACTGAAAAATGGAATTTCAGCTTTCATTTTTTATCTTCTGATGCTTTCACGTGTTCAGACAAGAAAGATTAGGGTCAAATATGTAGATGGAATAAACTCTTTAAGGTCCTGAACTATATTCTACAAGTGTTGTTTGCTACTGGAGCAGTCTGCATGTATTTTTCTTTAAGGCTCTAAGTTAATTGAAAATAATTATTTGCATATGAAAAAAGTAAAAAGATTGAAGTAGTATTCATGGAAACAATATAACTTTGAGTGAATTCCTTTCTGCAGGCTGCTCCAGCTGAGTCAAGACTCAGAAAATGCGTGATTCCTCTTATAGAGATCCTCTGTGGGATGAGATAAATGAGGATGTGTTAAAGTTTCATCTGAGCAAGTGGGGAGCATCCCCTGTGCCTGGTTGTGGTAAACTGGAACCCTGCACGATGTACGGCTGCTCCGTGGGCTGCTCAGCCAAGGACTGTCCTGTGGTGGCCAGTCAGCAGGGACATCTGAGTGGGCTGGAGATGCACCAGGCCTGGGGAGGTGGGATGTGGTCTGTATCCACCAGGAGAGAGTTGGAGCTGCTCTCGCACCTCTCCAGGAGCTTTGGTGGCCTCGCCATTTCAGGTCGCTGCAGTCAAAATCTCTGCCAAGTTCAGCTCCAGTGCAGGAGCTCTTAGTTTTCTGTGACTTCTGTTATCTGTTTGCACTGCTAAGTAGATAATTAAATTGATCAGAGGACATATTTTAATCATGAATGCCTCCTTACAGAATGCATAAGCACCTCATTGAATACTTTCAGTTGTTACACTCTTTTTCATGTAATTCCCAAGTCAAAGGGAATTTTCCCTTAGAAAGGAAGGTGGGATTAATCTATAATTGTGTCTCTCGGGTAAATAGTGTCTTGCCATACTACAATGCCATATCTGCCATTGGTAAAAACAGTATGTAAAGAAACAAAATTATTAGATCATAAAGGTAATTTTGTACACTCCTTAAACTTTTGAAAGCAAAATAACAAGTGTTACAATGAAAAGAGATGAGGAGGTAAGGCAAGAGTTCTATTTTAGAAGTGTTTTGATGGAACATCATATAATCAACCCATTGTTAGGACTGGTAAAATTATTGGCAATCCTAGGAGGGAGGGTAACGCTGGGTCTGCCCAGAGCCAGACTGGTGTCTCTCAGCTGTCTTGTCAGTCCGAGGAACAGACTCATCACTGGGGGTCTGAATGAACAACGGCACTCTCTATATTGCATTTATTTGTGCCAGAGCCAGACTGGTGTCTCTCAGCTGTCTTGTCAGTCCGAGGAACAGACTCATCACTGGGGGTCTGAATGAACAACAGCACTCTCTATATCACATTTATTTGTGTGCTAACAGCACATGGAAATCTTTGGTCACTGCACCATCCACCATCTAAATATTTTTTGAACAAGACTCAAAAGGATCATGTGTAGTTCTTTGCTTTCAGCTGCTGAGTGATGGTGACAGTCTTCCCTGTGGCTGAACACGAATGCTGAGCTCTGAGCAGTCAAATGAAAGCAAACACATAAATGTGACGCTCTTACTGCATGTATTCTTTTCCTATATGTTTTCTTTCCTTTTACATTTTATTTCTTAATATGTATAGCTCTATTGCTACATTGTCCACTGCACAGTGTGCTGATTATACGCAGATTACTACTTCTGCAAATCTCAGGATTAAAAACTATGACGATATTGTAAAATGGAGGACACTAGCTATACAAACAAAAAAGGCTACGCTTCATCTGTATTAAACATTTTAAGGATTTTAATCTTTGAAATGTTATTAAATAACAAAATTAGCAGAAATACAAATTATCCACACCGATCAGTTTAGGATTAGCATTCATGTAAAACAGGATTGTTTGTAATAATATTTGCATAAAGATAAGCCATAGGATGCCAAATATATTTTAACATTTTTACTCAATTGTGATGAGATTTCATTGAACTCCAGTCAACTCTTCTCATGCTGTTAAATTTGAAGGACATTATTAGAAACATAAGTCTGTTATTTTTCCTCTTGTGTAACTGACTGATGACTTCACAGATTAGATTAAAAAAAACCAAACCCAAACACGCTGGATAAATTTCCACAACTGTAACTGACTGATGACTTCACAGATTAGATTAAAGAAAAAACAAACCCAAACACACTGGATAAATTTCCACAACTGTGTCACTAGAAGGCGGCTATTTTTTGAGTTCTGAGATTATCAGTTAACCTTTCAGTTTTAAAATAGAGTAAAAACGTTTATCCAGCCTGATTTAGAATAATTTTAAATCACACAAAAGGAAATAATTTCCATACCTGTAAATCAAGCTGAAATAACAATTTTAGTTTATGTTTCAGAATCCTCAAAAATCCAACTGACTTAATGGAAATGTTAGGCATTTGTATTCCTTTGGGCATTCAGTCTCTGTGAATACAAATAAAGAAGAAACTGTACCAGACTTCAATGAAATACATACTAATTCTTAACAGTTAGGTACTGAGGAGCACATGTTTACAATCAAACGAAAGACCGCCTATTTGGATTTTAGAAATGTGCAATATGATTTTAATCACTGTTTAGAAATGCCTTTCTGTGTTCGCAAAGGTAAGATATTGTAGGACTACAGCTGTTGAAGACCTGCTGAGAAAAATTGGCAGTATTTTACGAATATTGCCAATTACTGACCACTTAATTAGTTTAACTAGTCCAAGCGAGTCTAAATTATTTAGACTAATGTGCTGTTCTGAAGCATCAGGGCTGGTTGGACCTTAGGAGATGGGGCAATGGCAGCAGCAAGGTGTAAAGATTCCCCCAGGCAGGTTTTAAAGGCCTGGTCCAGGCTACATGACCACAGAACCACCACAGTAAAGGAAGAATAAGGGCAAGCAGGTTCATACTGTATGCCCAGTTGCTTACACCTTTCTCATTACCATTAGCTATTCAGTCAGTTGAAACTACGGAAGGTTTTCCAAGGTTATGGCTGGACACTCTCAAAACATCTATTCAACTATGACTATGAGAACTAGGCCTCCCCCTGCTCCCTGCTCATACTTCACTGAATCTGGGGGAAAGCATGTCCTTGAATCAGGAAGCTTCTGGCCTCCAAACTGCTGGGGGCTGGGAGAATATTTGTGTGAATAGTGTGCCATCTGCTCATCCGGCTCTGACGCTCTTCTCTGGGTGGTCGGTGTTATCCACTGCTGTCTCTCTCGTTTTTTGGAGGCAGCACAATGCCAGGCCAGTGAGCCAAGTGGATAAAACAAGCTTCTAGTCCATCTCCCAGTGTAATATAAAGCCCATTTAAATCAATTTAGAATAAAATCAATGGCATAAAGAGCCCTCAACCTGAAGACATATCAAATATTAAAATGATAAGAAAAAATATGGCACTTGATCAAGCTAGATCTCAGTCTGTCAGTAGGAGTGTTAAGACTATCTTTTGAGTTAAGTGGTCAGAAGCTGGAGTTGTATATGGAATGCTTCCCTTTTTTGAAGTTATTTTTCAAAAACTATGAATTCTCCTTAAGGACTGGATCTTAATTTTGAGGCTATAGAAGTATTGTGGAAATCCGTTAAATGTGTGAACAGATAGTGGAGGCTTTCAAACCACTCCCTAAAAAATCTCTAGGTTGTTTTCTTCCTTTCTCTGTGTAGTTTTCTTTTAGTTTTGTTTCATAATCATTTTCAGATAATAAAAGTACAAGCTGGAGTTAAAAAAGGTGATTACCCCACCACTTCCAGGTCAGTACAGATAGCTTATGTGCCTCCCTTGTATTGGTGCAAGCATTCCTACTCCTCTGATCCAGCCGAAAAGTATGATGACAGGTAACGGTTTGTCCCTTGATCTCCTCCACTGTGCGTTTGGGTCCCTGCCTAAGAGATGCACCACGGAAGCTCCACCGTGGCTTTGTGAGCTGATGCTGAGTGTATTGGTGCTGCAGAAATACCTGCCAGTGCCTGCAGAGAGGCAGCGGGAAATTGGAGACTCTCTCAGTGAGTCTGTAATATCATTTCACCCTCACAGTGAGCCTGTAATCTAATTTCTTTTACTTTTGGGAAAGAAACGGAGAAGAAAGTTAGCTGGAGGACATTTCAGTGGGAACAGTGAAGTCGTTCTGATGAACAAAGTAGGGAAAAATCAAATCTATGCTAATGCTTAAGTTGATGTTCACATTAATGCTCAGAAGCTGAGAACGACTGAAAGCAAGGATGACTGTGGTTAAAGCAGTGACGCCTGACTCAGGAAATCTGAGTTCATTTCCTGACTTCGCTATCTCCTTAGCTTTGCGCAAGCGATTTAATCTCTGCTTGCCTTATTTATTTTTTTCTCTTGCTGTACCACAGGGGAATAATTACGCTTCAGACTGTTCTAGGAATAAATGCATTAATGTATCTGGTACATTTAAGTCCAGGCAAAAAGACGCACAAAAGCCTCAGTTGTTGTTCCTTAGTTTTAAAAAGAGGCCTTTCTGCTATCTATGGGGTAAATGTACCGGAGTCTTCACGCCCTGTGCGTGAAGGTGAGGAGGCACTTGCAGTGCCTGGGCTGCCATCCGTACGCAGTCTCACACCCTGGCAGCGCACCCAACTTCTAGTCAAGAGGCTGCAGCAAATTATGCTTATCAATTACTGGGCGTTGTTTTTTTTTTTTAAATATGTGAACATGGCTTGAAGCTACTGCACGGCTTTCTACCTCCGGTGAGGCAGGCAGGCAAACGTTTAGAAATACTGGCAGTCAAAACTTTTGAGGAAAATGGAACTTTGAAAATCTGAAGTTGAAGCACGGCAGTTCTAAGACAGCATCTACATGAAGATCCCAAACCATGGGAGGCGAAGAAACACATGCCTCAAACAAGCACACAGGCGGAGAGGAAAACCACTGGCGTATAAATCCTGAGTCACTGAAACAATCCTGAACCCTCACATAACCACAGGCAAATAGCTTCCTGAGCCTCGCAGAAGTTTTTGATTCTCGGTTAGCGCCTTCTGATTAATGGCACAGGCAGAAAATTTGAGGAAATTAAACCCGCAAGTTCTTCCGCGAGCACTAGCACAGAGACAGCCTGCTCTCCTGAGGGCTTGCACCTCACTGCTGGCTGTGAGACTCCTTCTGGGCTTTTAATGCAGCTGAGATATTTGTGAGGCCTCTTTCCCTGTGAGTACCCTCCCTGTCGCAGAGCCAGGACAATCGCAGCCCTATTTCCGTTAACACTTTTAACACCTAAATTTTTATTTGCATTGGCCAACGGGCTCACTAGGGCAGACTGGAAGATGCCTCCAGCGGGCCCGCAGGCCTCATGGCAAGCAGAGCCCAGCGTGACACACTGCCGAGGCGCGCCTGCAGCCGCCATGTCTTTAGCTGAGCGGGCCCAGGGGAGGCGGGATTGTGAAGAGGCCGGGCAGC